>NW_027397099.1:1077393-1507405 GCF_003265705.2 Callorhinus ursinus
ATGTGGCAGCATCAAAGCCTGGCCTTATAGTCTGTGCATCAGCATAGCTACAAGGAGGCCCAGGACAGGGCCTAAAGGGAGGTGCTCACACAGCTGCTCACAGCTGCAGCATGGGTGGGTCAGTGGGAGAATTCTCGCCTGCCAGGCCGGAGGCCCGGGTTCAAGGCCCCGCCAATGCAGATAGCAAATTTATTTTTAATCCCAGAAGACTGGATTTGAGATTTCACACTGCCTAAAGAATATGTGAATACAATCTGAGAACCGAGAATGACTTGTTTCTAGCTTCAGTTTTAAATATCTTTGACGAAAAATACACAGTGTCTTGAGTTCCACAAACATCTAGAACCTGTGTCTCCCCGTTCTTGAGGAGTCCAGGGTACGGGGATCACCAAAGCCACTGACAGCAGCTGTGCCTCCGACTCTCGCCGCCAAGAGCACTCCCGAGGAAGCCAGGCCGTGCTTCTGCCCAGGATGAGGTCGAGCAGCACCCAGGGCGGGACTGAGCACACCCATGAAGCTTCAGCAGTGCATCTGCGAGAGACCCAGCTGTGCTGGTGGCACAGGCCATCCCGGAACCATGGCCTCGCCTGTCTGCTTGTTTCAGGTCACAACGGTCCCTGAGCACCTGGAAAGGGCACTCTTCCCTCTTATGGAGCCAGCATACGGATGAGGGGCTCTCTGCTCGGGTAAGGCCGGGGAGGAAACTAGATGGAGCACAGGACTTGCATGCAAAGCAGAGACAAAACGATCTGGTGAGAAGCTTGTGAGGCGAGAAGAGCAGACCAGAGGGAGCAGGTCTGCCATCTGGCGGGGAGGGATGAGGCATGGCTTTGCAAGGGTCAGCATTTGAGCAGGGGGCTCTGAAGGATGAGCAGTGCTCGTGCTGGAAGTGTTCGGAACCAGGAAGCCCAGACAGAGGAACCGCGTGAACACTGGCTCAGAGGAAGGAGAGAAGCATCTGGTTTGGCAGAGTGAAGGACACAGGTAGAGGAGAGCTGGGTGACAGGGCTGGTGAAGCTGCTCCCAGGCTTGTGCGTGGCAAAGGAACTGGCATTTACTTCTGGTGGCAGTAAGGAGCCACGGAAGGTAAGAGTGATCTGCGGTGGTGGGTGGTAAGGGTCTGAATGGCATTAGGGAGCTCTGAAAAATCCGAAGGCTTATAGAGATTGCATGTGAGACAGTGTGAGGAACAGGGCTCATTAATGCTGGGGTGACAGCCCGCATGAGCACCAGGGTCTCCCGAAGGCAGGAGATGGGCAAGCAGGATATTTGTTTGTATTTAGCACTCCCCGCCCCCCACCCCGACTCTGAGTACCTTTCTCATTTGGTTGACACCAACACCACCGGCCTCCCCACCCTGAATCCTTCCAGGGCTCAACACAAGGGCATCTCAGGCCACCGCAAAAATAGTGACTTGTTTAAGTCCGGAGGCCCCAGAACCTCGCACACTTGGGGGTATGTCCAGGAAAATAAGAAAATGGTTCCCCTGGACAGGGAAGCCACGAGAACATGCTCTCACCAATGCCATCAGCTTGGAAAGCACTGGGGCTGGCTCTGTGGGTCAAGCACTGGGGCTGGCTCTGTGGGTCAAGCCCTGGGGCTCCAGTGGGAAAAGCTGTCTCACAAATCAAGGCCATACTCTTTACCTGGCACTCCGGGCGACCGCAATGGCACTGGGCTGACCTCTCTAGTCTTACTGCCCCTGCCATGTGTAACCATCCCCTCCAGCCAGACCTGCCAGTGAAGCCTGGGGACTGGGCCGAAGGACCGCACGAGCAGTGCTGAAGGTCAGCACGAGCTGGGGGCAAACTCGGCCGGAGCCCCACGCTGCCATACGGGTGACCTGGGGCGGCCTACTCTTCTAAACCTAACCGGCTGGCTTAACCACTATTGTATCCAGGGGGTCCTCAGCCCTGAGCGTTAGGATTCAGCTTAGGGGGGCAAAGGGTACCACTGCCGGGATCCCCACAGGTATGCCATGAAGGGCCCAGGTCACCAGCACTGTGGCTGGGGAAAGATGCAGAAGCCACGGTGTGCTCTGAAGGCCACCTGCCAAGGGGCAAAGGGGTGCTGTAACCCCTCTCTAGGTGCTCCAAAATGGGCCCGTCGAGGAGACTGGCCTCTGCACTTTACAGGAGTGCGCGCAGAGAAAAACGCACTACAAAGGGAGGCAGAGTAAGCGGAGCTGAAACTCCGGGCGCTCCCGGATGCCAGCTGAGTCTCTCTTCAAAGGACCACACTGATTCCTCTTTCATCCCCAGGTGGCCGGCCACACTTGGGGATCTGAAGCTGCACTAGCTTTGAAGTGAATATCTGGCCCAGAAATTCTCACGATCACAAATCCCTGGGACCCTCACTGCCATAAAGGTCACAGGCATTACTGTTCTGTGTGCCAGAGAAGAGGGGCTGCTTCTGCCTGCTTCCCTCTCAAAAGTCCCGAATACCCAGGCTGATGAGGTGTCCTTAGAGGCTGCTCAGAGCCTCCATTCTCGTGGTCAGAGGTGTCGCCAGACGGCAGAAATACTCATTCCTCACAAGGCACAAACCCAACGTGGCAACTCCAAGCTCGTGACGTGGCCCCCAACAGCGCCAAGTGCCACACTGACTCCCCCTTCCTCGACAGAAGGAACCCCAGACAGCGGAGGACACATTCGGAACCTCTCATCAGGAGAGACCAGGGCCACCGTCTCAGCAACATAACCACAGTCCATCGCTGTACCCCCTTGGCCTCCGCAACACAGCGGCGACAATCACGGGCCACACGAGGACTGGTGGTGGATGCCTTCCTGGGCACACTGAGGCACACTCTACACTGAGGATTTCTGTTCCTCCCTGGAACCACCTCCTTCTGCACGGATTACCACCTCCTCCTCCAGAGGTGAAAGAGCCTCAGGGAAACCAAATCCCCTGCCCAGGCTCACAGAGGATCTGAACCCGTGACACACCTCAAAGCCTGAGCCCTTTCAACAGTACACCAGTTCCTCTCTCCCGTCTTCGGCATCAGCTGCACAGCGAACGCACCCAGGGACAGAGCGAACTCCCCTTGTGGAGAACTCCCCTTGTGGAGGCCCCAAGCGAAATGCAGCTTTCTCCACACAAGTTTCCCATCCTGTTCAGTGTTCAGACATCCCTGAAGCATTCCTCCACCACACCCAGGGACTACAGATGACGTGCATACTGGAGATGTTCTGGAATGCTCTACAGCCAGACTTCTACTGTGAAGGCAGGAAATAAGTAACCATTTGCTGAGCACTTACTAGCTGCTAGGTGATAAATGCTGGATGCTTTACATACATTATCTAATTTAAACTTTAAAACAAATCCCTGGGTTAAGTACTCTAACACCCATTCTACAGATGACAGAAACTGAGGCTCAGAGACGTTAAGAAACTTACAAGGTCACACAACTTATAGATGACAGGTGCAGAAACCAAACCTAGGTTTTTCTGACTCCAAGGTCTTAAAGTCATTCCCACTATGTTGCACTATCTCCCTCCTCAAATATCCCAGCTGCCACTTGTCAGATGCCTACTGGCTGCCAAGCACTTTACGTTTCTCATTTCATTGAATCCCAACCCCTTTTCATCTGGTGCTGTCCAAATGTCCCAGCCAGCAGGTTTTAGTCACTGCACCCATGTTCCTATGTCTCCAGAGGAGACGTCCTTGGCTGTAAGGTGGGGCCACTCATTTCAATGACTTTACACGGTTTCTAGAGAGTAAGAGAAGGCATGTAATGTGCTCTTTGTTGCGCATGCTCACAGAGCAGTATTAGTGCCATGTCAGAATCAGAGAGACAAACTGTGATCTCACACACACCACACAAGATCACGTTCATTCACTCATTGCTGAATGAGAACCTGCCATGCTCCTGGCCCCAAAAAAGGAGCGGAAGAGGAATCCGGAGCTGTGTTTATGTCCGTGGTGTAAAGCTCTCAGTGGCCTTGGGGCTGTTGCTTCTTGTCCTGGCGAGTCCACGTACCCCTCGCGCTTCTCTACATCATGGGCTGTGTTCAGACCGCACACCCAGGCAGCAACTTCCCAGAGGTACTCCAGGTAAACATCTCCATCTGCTCTGCTGAGTATTTAGGTAATTTGGTTTCCACTTGCTTGCTAGTCTCTACTAAGTGAACAGGCAAAGTGGAATGTTTGCCTCTGAGCAAGGACCAAAGACCTTCTGAAAAGGCCTCAGTTACCCGAAAATACACTGAGCTTCCACTGGCTGCAATCAGTGGAAAGACCATAAAGGAGAAACGAGTCTGAGACAGCAGCTGTTTGAATCTCAGGTGACAATAACTGTGACCACTTCATGAGTGCTTCCCTCACATTGCAATAAAACACTACTCTTATTTTTTAAAATTGCTGTAATTCACATGCCATAAATTCACTCTTTCAGTGCGTGCGGTTCAGTGGTTTTTTGTGTACCCATTAGCAGTCACTCCCCATGTTCCCCAAATCCCATCCCTTAAGCCCTAGGCAACCACTAATCTACTTTCTCTCTCTGAATTGGCTTCTTCTAGATAATTCATAGAAGTGAAATTTTCATATAAATCAAACACATGGCCCTTCGTGACTCAGTCTAACATTTTCAAGGTGCATCTGTGTTTAAGATGAGGAAACTGAGCCACAGAGGAATGCAACCAGAAGTCACAGACTCACATGCTGACAGGGGCCAAACAGGAGACACAAGGGAGGACAAGGGAGGAAGGCTGTGCTCAAAGTGCCCATACATGAAGCAAACTGGGGAGCCCATGTCCTGGCCGGAAGGGAGGCCCCTAGGTCCCCCTTATCTGCTATGTGGGACGGTGGGCCCCACAGAGACACACTTCCCATTCCTTAAGAGAAGCCAAAACCTGAGCTTCACTATGAAATTTCTCAATTTAAAATACCTTGCAATTCAGACCAACCCAAACAGGTCTACCAGCAGGACACAGCCCCTAGCTACGGGTCTGTAACCCCTGGACTGAGCAGTCTGTGGAGGGCCCCACCGCTACTTCCATCCAGCAGGGCTGGGTGGAATTCTGACCCACGCCTGCCTTCAGGCACTGGTGATAAACAGTGTCTCCTTGCAGCAGCGAGAGGGTAGGCTCCAGAGCCAGGCCAAACTCAACAGTTAACCTTTATCTGATCACAGAGTGATCCCTGCCCCCTCACCGGCAGGCAAAGGGCACATTATCACACAACCACCCTCCCCAACTCGGGCTTTGGTGTTCTCAGGGGCATGGCCTGGGCACCTACATTTACTGGCTTCTGGAACTCAAAGTTCAGGAACATTAGAGACTTGGCATTGAGTCCAGCCCTGGTTACCATGAAGGGCGCCGTCTCTCTGAGCCTGCAGTGGCGGGGGGGGGGCTGCCACCAGAGTGTGGGGCATGGCACCCCCGGCAGAGCGAGCATCCCCTGCAGTTACCCGAGTGCCTCCTAGCATTTCTCCTCCACACTACACTCTCCTGGAGAGCAGAGCCCAGGATCTTACCAACCTTTTCATCAGGACTGATCAGTGACTATATCCTCTGAAATCGAGAGCCCACCAAACCTGAAACAGCCATTCTAAAATCTTAGCCTAAGTGCCTTATCCTTTAGCAAATTGTGTGGGCATGTTGGCAGGAGGCTGTGGAGGGAAAAGCTCTCCAAGACTGTGCATAGCAGGCTCACGCATTTAGCGATCAGATCTTAGGTCACTTAACCCAGCCTGCTCTTGAGATTCTAGAGTTCAAGGTTCTATTGAGCCAAGCATTCACATCTCTGCATTTTTAGTGTCTGAGAGTCCTGTCATCAAGAAAAAATGCCCTTCTCTTATTATGAATTTTAATCCTTCATTGGAAAACCATATGCATCACTGGCTCTGTCCAACTGAGCAGATGATTCTGGAAAACCAAAAGTGTCAGTTAAAACAACCGTGGAAATGCTTGAGTATGAAACTTCCTTTATTAAATATATGTGCTCTTCTTGGTAGGGAAAACCATTCACTGTAGTGGGGAAGGTTTTTGAGACAGAAGAACCTGGGTTTTTTATCCAGGTTCTAGCTGTGAGACCTTGGGAAGAGTACTCAACCTCAAGGAGCTTCTGTTTCCTTGTCTGTGAAATGCCACCACCTAGCTTGTATTTTGAAGCCATGCAAAATAAAGAGATAAGGGGTGTGCAATGACCAAATGAAGGGAGGCTTCCTTACCCTCCTTTCCCCAAATCACGCAGATAGTGCTTTACACATGATCATTTTTTAAAAATGATTACTGTTATGGATTGAATTGTGTCCCCACAATTTGCATACTGAAGTCTAAACCCCACTGTGACTGTGTCTGGAGACAGGGTCTACAAGGTTAAGGTTAAATGAGGTCATAAGCCTGTAGTCCTGATCCAACAGGATTAGTGTCTTCATAAGCAGAGACACCAGAAAGCTCTTTGGTGAAGCACAAATAAGTCACTATCTATCCCTAAGCAATTTGTGATACATATATTGAGGAAAATATCAAACTGGGCACTCCTCATTCCAAAAATGGCTGAAGAAGGCTAGAAACAGATTAGGGCCCTCTACACCAGCGCTTCTCAGACTTTAATGTATACACAAATCATCCACGGATCTTATCAAAATGCAGATTCTGATCCAGAGGTTGGGGGTGAGGCTGGAGAGTCTCTTTCTAACAAGTTCCCAGGTGATCCTGACGCTGCTGGTCTGTGGGCTACACTTTTGGGTAGCAAAGTCCTTAGATTGCAATGTTACTTCCCCGCCAAAAACGTATGGTCATTCACTCTTTAAGACACCAACTGTCAAATGCTGTGTCAAGTGCTGAAGATAAAACAGGGTCTCTGCTCTTAAGGAGTCCATAGTCTAGTTAAGTCCCTAGGTTTCTCTGAATTCCACAAATCAAGGGCAATGTCGAATACAAAAAAAAGAACCCCCTTAAAGACAAAACCCTAATGGCACAGCCTGCAGAGTGAGAGCACTTTACATGTGCTATGCTCGAGGCAACAGTAATGCTGAGATGAACACCTCTATTCAAGGACTCAAGAGATGATTCAAGCTATGAGGAAAGTCAGACATTCCTGAGAACAGACTGGGTGACGGCCAAACTCGGGTGTCAATGTAGCTTCAAAGCCAATAAAACCCACGGACATGGAGCCATGTCGATACATCAGCTCTAAGTCTCCTACTCAGTACAGTGATACTCATCTTTGAGACCTGCTAGCATTAGTAATAGCCAGGGCATAAACAAGCAGGAGTATGGAAATAGAGCAGACAAGAAAGTGGTGCTTGATGAGAGAAGGAGCTAGGTGGTTTGGGACATACTGAATGTTAGTGCTGAATGAGCAGGTCCTCTTAACACAGTCCAAACCTTTAGGTGAGGAGGAAAGGAAAACCCAAAGCCGTTAAGGCAGTGAGTCTCACCTGGGGTGATTTTTTGCACTCCCAGGAGACATTTGGAGACATTGTTTGGAGACATTTTTGGTTGTTACAAATGATGGAGAGCTATTGGTATCTACTGGGTAGAGATGAATGATGCTGCTTAAAATCCTACAGTGCACAGGACAGCCCACCACAACCAAGACTTATCTGTCCCAAAATGTCCATCATGCTGAGGTTAAGACACCCCGAGTGAAGCAATCTGCCCAAGGTCAAAGAATGAGTATCACACCATGGATCAGACGAGCTGTCCAACATTCTGCAGTGATGGAAAGGTTCTAAGACCTGTACTTCCCACTATGGTAGCCAACAGCCACATGTGGCTACTGAACATCTGAAATATGGGTAGTGTGACTGAGGAACTTGATTTAAAATTTTTATTTTATCTTTAAATAATTTATGTGTAAACAGCCATGCAGGGCCGGTGGCTATCCTACTGGAGAGGGGAGGACTACCATCCATGTGTCCTGACTCCCAGTCTGGCATTCTTCCAAGTTTCACAGCCTGATTCTTTCTCTCTTTTGAAATCACCCACCCACCTGACTTTATCACAAAGATTTTACTGGAAAAAAAAATACAAATGTAAAATAACAGCAGAAAATCTTAATGAATGAAACATTCCTAGTTGAACACCTTGTTTTGTATGTTGGGAAATAAAGCAAAATGTCAGATCATCGTTACACATACATATAGTAAGACTGTAGAAGTAAGAAAGATCAGATTATTCCTTCCACCTGCAGGGAAGGGTGATATGGCAGAGATAAAATAAACAGCCCTCTGAGTCTTGAGATTTCAGACCTGATTTCTCCACTTGGTCACTCAACAGTCCCTTTCACTTCTCAGAAGCTGGGTAAGAAATGAGGCAGGTCAACATCATTAGCATATGCTTATGCTTCCCACCTCCCTCCCATCACAGAGGCCCCTCTCTGATTTGTAGGTTTTGATGGAGTCCACACGGAAGACAAGCCGTGTGCCAGGCACTGTGCTATAGCACTATACATAACGCTTTGTCGCTTTAATCGCACGGCAGTCCTCCGGGGCACCAGGGCGGTTAGAGAACTTGGCCCAAGTCATACAGCCCGTCAAAAGCAAAATTAGGACTCCTATTCTCCTGCACTGCGCTAAGGGCCTAAAACTGGCTGGAAAGGCGCGAAGAGTCCCCCCAAAGAGCAGGAGCCCTGCGCAGCCAGGGCGGGGTCCTGGCTCTGCTCCCCACGCCCAAACCCGGGTGCCGGCGGCTTACTTCTCGATCTCCAGCGCTGCCACCTTCCGCTTTTCGTAAAGCTTGTCATTGAGGGCGCGCACGATGTTGGGCGTGAGCGGTGCGAAGTCTTTCTCGGGGTTCATGGTGGCAGCTTGGGCGCTCCCCGGAGCCCCGCGACTCCTCAGCCCGCGGCTGCCCGGACGGCGCCGGGGCCGGGGGAGTCTGCGGCTCCGCGCTGCCTCTGGCGCCGGCTCATGGACCACGCCGCCTTGGGCCTGCCTGCCTCGCTCCGCCGCCTCGCACCGTCTCGGAACCCCGGCCTGGACCCAGCCCCCGCACACCTGTTCCCGGCCTTCCAACGGCTCACGCGACCCGCTCCCGCCCGGCACCGGGAGTGCTCAAGGGGCAGCGGCCATGTTACTCGGATCACGTGACTCTGCAGCCGCTTCCGCCTTCCGCCGCTAGGACCCGCCCTTCGCCAGCCATGCCCCCGCACGCAGGCTGCAGGTGGGTTGTCCACGCCCCCACAAGGCTCCACCTCCTCCCCTCATGCTCCTTTGTGGTTCGGGATGGGGTGTGTGGGGCGTGTGTCCCGTGCACTCAAGTGCCCACACGTGGTTGGCAAGGCGCGTGGTGGGCCTCTGTGTACGTTTGGGAGCACGAAGGGTCTCATGGAGCCTGCCTTACTTAGCATAACTTACTAAATACTTATTGAAGCCATTAGTTCATTTACTATTTAGTCAACAGTTCTGCATGTGGCAATGTTCCCCCGAACTGGAGTAATACCGTCGTTAGTTTCGCCAAATTCTAGACACCTGTACTGTAAAAAAAAATTGTTTCTCAAACCAACTTACTTTCAAAAATCTTACTTCCTTTAGTCTTATGTGCTAAAATCATGGCTGTGAATATGTTTTTAAAACCTATTAAAATAAATTAAAAAAATTTTTAAAGATTTTATTTATTTATTTGACAGAGAGAGTGAGAGCAGGAACACAAGCAGGGGGAGCGGGAGAGGGAGAAGCAGGCTTCCTGATGAGCAGGGAGCCCAATGTGGGGCTCAATTCCAGGACCCTGGGATCATGACCTGAGCCAAAGGCAGACGCTTGACTACTGAGCCACTCAGGCGCCCCTAAAATAAATTCTTAATTAAAAACAGTACTACCTGTCTACTACCTAAAAATCTCAGGTACCAACAGTGGCTGTTTCCCTACCATTTGGGACTCAGGAGAGTGTGTTTATCGTGCTTGAATACCTTAGAGGGCTGGGTTTTTGTTTTTTGTTTTTTAATGTGGCAAAATTTTAAAAAGCACTTTATGGATGTATTGTGGCTAACAGGCAGATGCATCAGAGAGAGTTCCTTATTGTAAGCTTCCATAGTGGACAGAGATCTTAGGACAAAGGCTGGACCACAGTGGAGCCCAAAGAGTATTAAATATGAGCATAATACATGACAGTACTTTTTCTAATGAGTGAAAAGTATGCATGTGAATCTGACAACAAAGTTGAAAATAGAGTCTTATCCTCAATCCTTAGATCAGAATCTATGGGACACAAGTGAGGGGGTGTGGTAGGCAGAATTCCAATATGGCCCCCAAGATTCCCATCCCTTTGGGTACATACCCTGTATAATCCCCTCCCCTTGAGTGTGAACAAGACTTGTAAATACAGTGGACTGTCACTCCAACAGTTATGTTATATAGCAGAAGGGAATTTGTAGATGCAGTTAAAGTCCCTAATCAGTTGACTTTAGTTAATAAAAAGGGAGATTATCCCAGGTGGGTCCAACCTAATCAGATGAGGCCTTTATAGTAGTCAGAAGGCATTTGAAGGAGGAGAGAGATTCTCCTGCTGTCCTTGAAGAGTGAACAGTAACAAAAGTGAACTACCTATAATTGGCCACATGGTAAAGACCTGAGAATGCCCTCTAGTTGCCAACACTGATCTCCTGAAGGTGTCAGTTGCCAAGAAAATGGGACTTCAGTGATATGGCTGTAAGGAAATGAATTTTGTCAACACACCAAGGGAACTTGGAAGTGGATCTTTTCCTAATTGAGCTTTCAGATGAAGATGCAGCTGGCTGGCATCTTGATTTCAGCCTGTGAGACCCTGAGCCAAGAACCCAGTTCAGTCCATTCTGGACTTCTGACCCATGGACACTGTGAGATAAGAAACTTGTGTTGTTCTAAGCTGCTGGATTTGTGGGAATTTGTTATGCAGCCATACGAACAAGTACAGAAGCTAACCCAAAATTCAGTAAGTCATGGAGGAATTGTGTCTAGAAAAATCTGTGAAAAAAGTGCTTTCCTTTACCAGTAGGGTTTTCACAGCTTTTAAAACCTTTGCCAGCACAGTCCAATGAATGAAGGTGGGTGGACCACCAATCTGAAACTGTTCCAGATTTAGATTTGTCACCAGAAAAAATGTTTTGCTTAATAGTTTCCTCCTCTTACCTTGATACCAGGTGGCACTGATAAGGACGTTTCTAAATGTCTTTGCCAAGTTTATGTCTTTAGGATTTTTGATGATGGTTGATGCAAAACAATGAAAAAAATTAAATCAATGGGAATGATTTGGACCTATTTCTCTGGTGTGTATTCACTTCCACTGGACCGTATCTAGTATAATATTTCATCTGTTTCTTTTGCTGTTTGGTTTGGCTTTTTCTTAAAGGTGAACTGAATTTCCCAAGGGTCATAGTGAGATACAGTTTTTAATAATTGAAACAGTAATGTTTTGACCAAAAGGAACTCTTTTCTCTTGAAATCACATTTTGGACTAGGTTGCTAAGAAACCAGTTTTTTACTCAAGGCCCAAACCAATGCTTTGTCCTACCTTTAGTTCAGAAATTCCTCGGGGGGGGGGGAGAAAAGGTGGTTTCTTTTCTCTGATCTCTTGGAAAATGCCAACTAATTAAGGTTATTTATGCAATCCTGGACTGGCTGTGGGGTTAAGCAAGCCCAAGGCCACCGTTGCCTTCTCCACGTGCTCACTCCTCTGACCCTGGTGGCCAGTCCTGGCCAGGCTGGCCACACTCAGACACTTCTAGGCTAGCTGGTCTGCTTTGCTGAGAATGTATCCTCAGAGGGAAATGTCCACTAGCTTGTGTCAGAGTGTTCATTTTCACCAAGCTTCTCCCCCAGGCCTCTGGTGAGGTACTTGGCAATCCCAGGTTTGCCAAAATGAAACAATTTTGTTATTGTCTTTTTGAGGTGGAGGAAGTATGAGAAGGACCTCAAGAGAAGAGATGTATCACATCTCAAGTCCTCCTGGAGAGGTGTTCCTGCTGGGGCAGGGTCTGAGCTGAGCTTCAGTCCCAGGGAGAAGGCCTGCTTCCTCACTCCAGACCAGGAGGCTTTGGGCTCTAGACTCAGTGGCTTAGGGAGAGCTGGAGTAGGGCTGAGGTAGGGGAACTGGCCCTGGCCACCCAGCACCACTTGGGAAGAGGCCAGGGTCTGTAGCAGCCAGTGTCTAGGGTCCTCCTGGAGAGCAGCAGGGCTGTGGGTCCCACAAAGGCTCAGCTTCCATAGTTGCCTTTAAGGCAACTGCTCTTAGCTGCAGAGTGCGCTAGAGATGCCTTAAAATGCACACGCTGATCCAGGAGGTCTGGGACAGCCCCAGATCCTGCACCCCTAGCATGTCCGTCCCAGCTAGTGCTGGGGCAAGGCAGTTGCGGCTTCTCAGCTGTGCTGGGCAGCACGCTCCTGGGACCTGTAGCAAGGGCCTCATGGGGAACCTGGCCAAAACGAAAACTAAAGCTACTAAATCAGACCCTCTGAGGATGGGGCCTGATGGCCTGTGAGGTAACAAGCCCTCTGGGTGATTTCGGTAGATAATAAAAGTTGAAAAGCCCTGCTTTCATCAGACTCTGGGTGTTTGCTAGTCGTAGGGTGTGCTCATTGATCTCCGCATCCTCTCAGATGGCTGTGCGGTGTGCTCTTTGCTCATTTAACCATCTGGAAAATCTGTCATCTAGTTTTTGCCTTATGTCCGTTAACAGCATCTTTAGTAGTTCCGCAGATCAACTATTACGTGTAGGTCTGCAAATACTTTAGCTGAGCGCAGGGTCTACTGGGCTGAGAGTTGGGGGGAGGTACAAAAGGATGAGAAGAATCTCCCTCCATTAAACAAACAAACAAACAAACAGAAAACCACACCTCTAAAAAGCAATAAGGGCTTCTTAAAACACATAAGGGTTTATGTGTTTTAAGACATAAGACCTCTAAAACACAATAAGGGTTGCTGGGCCACACCCCTGGAGCTTCTGACTCAGCAGGTCTGGGTGTGCCTTGAGGATGTGCATTTTTTAATGAATTCCTTGGGGATGCTGCTGCTGCCAGGGCCAGGGACCATTCTTCAGAACGCCCTGTTGGGAGCACTCGTCATCTCCTTCCATGCTTTCTCCCTCCCTCGCAGGTAGGCTGTTGGGGATGCCGAGGGGGGAGGAGGTGGCGGCAGGGGACACTCAGGCGTGTGCATGCAGAAGCAAATCCACCCCAGGGCCAGTCGCAATCATCTTTATTTCATCAGGGAGCACCAACAGGTAAGTGGTCCTATTATTATAATTATTTTTCTAAGTGGTCCTATTAATACACGTTGCAGGACCCAGGGCCAGAGCCTGGGCTAAGGCAGATGTCCCACTCCTTGGAGGTGGTGCTTCCCTAGTGTTTTCCTTCTTAAGAAAGGCACTGACTTAGACCTCACCCTTCCTGTAAATACAGAATGGCTGCAGTTTAACCACATCAGATTGTGGTGTGGTCCTCCCTTGGAAGTAGATCCCTGACTCCGTTGCAGCATTAATGGCCAGGTGGGTGTAGGACTTGTAGCATTGGTTCTCAACACTGCTGTACAAGTTTGGAAGAGAAAAGGATGCCCACATCCCTCCCCAGACTAATTAAATCAGAATATGATGTGCAAGGGTCTGGAGCAGAATTGGCCGATTGGGACGTGCAGACAGGTAGGGAATCGCTGGGCTACAGGCTGACTGCTACGCACAGGGCTGGGCTTGGGAGTGGGGGACTGGGGGCTCCGCATTACTCCAGGACCCGGCCTTCAGCGAGAACTTTCTGTGGGGAACAGATACAGGATTCAGAGATGGAGGGATCATCCCCGGCCCCTGGCCTTGCAATAATGGTGCAGGGGTCATCTGTTACAATTTTGAAAATAGTGTCTTATTTGGCTTTTACATGAAAGCAGAATAAAATATCATATCAAAAGAGAGTCATGTCTAAGGGCTCTTTAAACCATTATGGATTTTTAAAAGGCACTGTGGGGGCCTAGTGTCATGCACTAAGTGCTATTTGATAGGAGGTCATGAGTGTGATATCTATGTCATCTTATTAAAAATGAGGATTATTCCTTGAGCTTTGGGGATATGATTAGAAACTAAATTCAGGGACTTGCCCTTGTGAAGTGCAACATAGCTGTTTTTTTTTTTTTGTAGTTACCATGTGTAATATGGAATATATATATATTTCATATATATATATTTGGAATGCATATAATATGGAAATAAGTGCCCCAATAATTGAAGGAGGAGATAAAACAGTAGCTGTAGAATTCTGACTATTTTCTCTGTTCTTCACCAGGGTAGAATAAAATATAGATTCTAAGGTTGAAGAGATGGCTTTCCATTGATGTAGCTGACCTTAGTTACCACTAAGGGGTGATTCCCTTCAGGTAATAAACCCATTTAACACCTGCTTCATTGCCTTCACTGGGAGGACAAGACACAATTAGCTTGCTGGTGATGGGCGTTTTGCTGCCTGACGGGTTTCCTTCAAAGGAGACGGTGATATTGTTGATCTTCTTGGGCCGCACGGAGTCTACAGCACGAACAGAGAAGGCTGGGTTCTCCACAGTGAAGGAGAAGGTAACTGGATGATAGAAAATGTTCTTGAAGGGGATGACTATGCTGTACCCTGCCCGGATCAGGAAGGGACCTTGGGGCTTTGGGGGCAGAGCCACTCCAAAGAGGGGGATGATATACTCCCCGCCTGTAATCGATGACAGCGTCAGGATGCCCTTGGTCTCGCCCAGGTGGCTGGGCTCAAAATAGACCTCCACACTGACTTCTGTGCCTCCTTGAGCCCCTGGGGCTGCGTTAATGATCTTTTCCGTGTGGAAGTCTTGACAGTCGGTCTGAAAGAGGAAGAAATGCACTTGGTTCACAAGGGATCCCACAGAGCACATGGGCAGCTCGGGCCCATCCCTCGCCTGCCCACCCGCTCTCGGACATCAAGTAACCTACGTTTGTGTGAGGCTGGGCAGGTCATTAAAAGTTGTGCCCTTATAAGTCCCTTGAAAAGTAGGTAATACTAATTATTATACCCATTTTGCTACAAAGAAATCGAGGCCAAGAGAGGTTGCCCAGATATACCAAGCAGGGTTACAGAAGTGTGGTCTTCACTGGTGCTACTCCCCCTATCTGGCTCTTCTTTTCTCCCACACCCATGAAAGGCTGCACACTCTGGCTCCTCATGGATTGGGGGGTCTAGTTCTTGACAGTTAGTTTTGAGCAGAAGTGAAAGGGGTCACTTCCACATGAGGGCACTCGCTTGCCAGCACAAGTCCCCTTGGGATCTTTTCACCCCTCTGGCACTACGACCTGAGACGTCTGAGCTGGCGGTGGCCCTTCAGCCTGGATCCCTGAATGGCTGTGATGAACAGAGTCCCCTGCTGAGCTGACCCTCACTGGATAGACAGCACAAATGAGGGACAAACCTTGGTTGTTTTAAGCCACCAAGATATTGGGGCTGTTTGTTACTATAGCATAACCCAGCTTCTCCTGACTGATATGAGTGATCAAGAGCCCGTGCCTCTTGACTCTAGCCATGGAACCCAGTGTGGAGGCTGCACCTCCTAGCTACCCTTGTTGCTAGATGTGGTCTTACACAGTTTTGTTCAAGGGAATGTGAGTGGAAGGGATAAATATAGCTCCCCACCATCCCCCCTGGAGCTGGCTGGAATGCAGACATCGTGGTAAGCCGTCTTGGTCCCTGTGGACCAAAGCAACTCTCTACAGAGGGAAGAGCCTCAGGATAGAAGGAGTCTGGATACCTGATGTCATGGAGCTACCATTCCAGCCCAAATTGCTTATGTTCACACTGTTATCTGAGATAAGAATAACTTTTGTTTTTGTTGTTATTTTGGGTTTCTGTTTCAGTAGTTAAGCCTGGATTCCAAATTATATAATAGGTAACATATATGAAGCATGTACTATGAGCTAAGCTCTATGAAAACAGTTCTGTATGCATCTTTTAAAGGCCTCAGAGCAATCCTGTGAGGTTGGGGTATTATTACCATTTCTAGAAAAGGTTAGAGAGCTTTAGTAAAGTATTCAAAGAGTAAGTGGTGAAGCCAGGGTTCAAATCCAAGGCTGTTGGATTTCACAGCCTATACTCATTGACTAGGTTCTCCACAATGAAGGAGAAGGTGACCAGATGATAGAAAATGTTCTTGAAGGGGATGACTACGTTGTACCCTGCCCGGATCACGAAGGGACCTTGGGGCTTCGGAGGCAGAGCCACTCCAAAGAGGGGGATGATATACTCCCCGCCTGTAATCGATGACAGCGTCAGGAGGCCCTTGGTCTCGGGCCTACTGTCTCTTCTAGTGACCACTGTGCATACTGTGGGAAGCCAAACTCTCCCCACCCCTACCCCAGCTTGTTAAGGTAGCGTCTGTAAGGAAGAAGCCAGGCCTGATACTGTTTTTAGCTGGGAGTTTCCAGGCTAGATGAAGCCCTTGACTCCCTCTGAGTTTCATATTTCTGCACCCCCTGTATCCTCCTCCTATTATTTTTAAGCTCAGACTGCTGGCAAGGGAAGGGCAGAGGGTGGGACAGTGGCTACTCACCCTGCAGTAGTATTCCGTCTTCTGCCGGGTATAATTGGTGAACTTGGCAAAGATGCTCTGACCGCTGCCAAGAATGGCCTGGAAGTGGATGGGCTTTTCAGGCAGTGCTGGCGTGGCCTTCAAATTGAGCTCATACAGGTAGTAACCCAAATCACTGTTGTGCAGCATTAGTCTCCCAAAGGTTTCTCCAGCTCTCAGGGGCTGGAATTCAAATGAGAATGTGCCCTGCAAGAGAGGACAGAGGCTCCCATGATGCCAAGAGTCCAACCCATCCCTTGCTACTCAGTGACCTCAGAGTAGGTTGGTGGCAGAAATGGTGCTTCACAGCAAATGCTCACACTGATCTTGAGCCCAGGGAATCTCTGTCCAAATAGCCCCTTTTCTCCTCTGCATCCCTTCTGGCTTTCCCTAGAAATACCCTAGAGGTATTCATGTATCTGTAATCTCTTGGAATCTAAAAGGTATTAGATCTTCTCTTGAGAAACACACACTTATGGCGATGGGGGTGAGTGTTGCCAGCAGGAGGGCTGAAGGTCAAGCAGCTCTTTCTTTGCTCATAGCCAATCTCAGAACAGCTTCCTGGGTTCTACCTTCATTTGGGGAAGATTTTCTCCTCCTTCTATTATCACGCATGGCAAAACAGAATAAGAACCAAGAGTATGACTTATAATAACAAAATAAGGGAAACAATTCAAATGAGTTTAGCAGTAAGAACTCGGCTAAATAAGTCACAGTTTATCCACTTTAGTGAAATAGTATGTAGCCATGAGAAAGGAAGAGGCAGAGCTATAAGCATTGCCATGAAAGGTGTTGATGATATTGTAAGTCAAAGGAAGGACATTCCAGAAATGAATATAAAGCATGTGCCCATTTTTGTGGAGGAGATTATGTCTATGCAGGTATAGAAAAGAGATAGCAAGGATGTATTTCAAATTGTTACCAGTAGTTATCTTAGGCTGAAGGAAATGGGATTTGGGGACTTTCGTTTTCTCTTCCATATACTTTTGTAGAGTTAAAATCTTGTTTGTATCATGAGTAGGTATAGTTTCTTTTTAAAAAAGAACTAGTTCTTCTCATTGAAAACCAGAATAAAAAGAAGATATTGTTAAAGTTGTTGTAGATGTTTAACAGAAAATAGAGTATACGCATTTAGATGATTTTACCACAATTAAAAAAAATTAGATGAGAATGGGAAAATGTATGAAAGATATAACTTCCAAAACCAGACATAGTAGATAAAGAAAAACTAGGTAGTTCTGTAACCATTAAAGAGATTTAAGCAATAGTAAAAAAGTTTTCTCTTAACAAAATTCCAGGATCATAAAGATTTACTTGTAAGTTCTATTAGATAATCTAAATATTCCACAAATTCTTCCAAAGAAGAGAAAAGGAGGGAACCCACTTCAGGTAGCATGATTTTGATATCAAAATCAAACAAGGCTAATAGGAAAAAAGAAAACTGGATGCCAGTCCTCCCCGCCCCAAACATACATACAAAGTGCCCAATAAAAATGTTATCCAGCTAATTTAGCAATATATAAAGAAGAAAATGTTTTATGACAAAGATGGGTTTATTCCATGAATGAAAGGTTGGTTTAACATTTAACCGCCAATCAGTTGCCACATTGACAGATTAAAAGGAGAACAATGATTTGACCATCTCAATAGATGCAGTTAAGGCATTTGATAAAACTACATCCATTCATGGAGTTTTAAAAAAAGCTCTTAGCAAACTAGGAATAGAAGGGGGACATCCTTAATTTGATAAAGGGTATCTATAAGAAACCCAAAATAAACATAATAAATGGGGAAACTTTGAAAGCTTTCCGTTCAAGATTAGGAAAAAGGCAAGATGCTGTCTATTGCCTTTCTAGTCAACATCGCTCTGCAGTTCCTAGATAGCCCTATAAAGCATGAAAAGGAAATTAAAGGAAGAAGTTTATAATGGAAGAAACAAAGTTGTATTTATGTACAGGTGATACGATTGTATATGTAGAAAACTTAAAAATCTATAATTGAAATTATTATTATTGATAAGGGAATTATTTAAGGTGGTTGGTTACAAAGTCAATATACAAAATGTTAAAAATAGAACTACCCTATGATCCAGCAATTGCACTACTGGGTATTTACCCAAAGAATACAAAAACACTAATTCAAAGGGATACATGCACTCTGGTATTTATTGCAGCACGGTTTACAATAACCAAGATATGGAAGCAGCCCAAGTATCCACTGACTGATGAATGGATAAGGAAAAAGTGGTGTATATATACAATGGAATATCACTCAGCCATCAAAAAGAATGAAATCTTGCCATTTCCAATGACATGGATGGATCTAGAGAGTATAATGTTAAGCAAAATAAGTCAGTGAGAGAAAGACAAATGCCGTATGATTTCATGTATTTGTGGAATTTAAGAAACAAAACAAATGAGCAAAGGAAAAAAGAGACAAATCAAGAAACAGGTTTTAATTATAGAAAACTGAAGGTTACCAGTGGGGAGGTAGGTAGGGTGATGGGTGAAACAGGTGATGGGGATTAAGGAGAGCACCTGTGGTGATGAGTACCAGGTGATGTATGGGAGTGTGGAATCACTATATTGGACACCTGAAACTAATATAACACTGTATGTTAACTAACTGTAATTAAAATAAAAACTTAAAAAGCCAAAAAAAAATAAAGGCAAAGTCAATATACAAAAATCACTAATACTGTTGCATTCTTGCAACAAATAGAAAACGAAATTTTGAAAAGATACCATTTACGATAGTATCAAAATATATAAAGCCTAGAAATAAATCTAACAAAAGGTGAGTAAGGCCTCTACATAGAAAACTAAAAAAATATTATTGAGAGAAATTAAATAAGAAGACTTAAGTAAATGGAGATCTGCCCATGGATTGGAAATCTCAATAGCGTAAAGATTGGAATTCTCTCTGCCACAGATATGCTCCAAGATGGCCCCCAGTGGGTCATCCTCTCCCGTATTGTACCAGGGCTGGTCTGCGTGACCCCTAGTATATGGCAGAGAGATGGCATATCACTTCTGAGATTAAGAGGAAAAGACTGTGGTTTCTGTCTTGCGCATGCTCTCTCTCCTTTGCTCTCTGCTTCTCTTAGGTCACTCGCTCTAGGGGAAGCAAGCTGTCAGGGTGAAAGCAGCTCTAGGGAGAAGTGTACGTGGTGAGGAACTGAAGCCTGCAGCCAACAGCCAGCAAGGAATGAAGGTCTTTCCAACAACCACATGAATGAGTTTGGAAGCAGGTTATCCAGCGCCAATCAAAACTTTGAGGTGCCCGGAGTCCTGGCTGACAACTGACTACATCCTCAGGAAAGATCCTCAGCTCAAACCACCCAGTGAAGCTGCTGCTCTTGGATTTCTGAGCCTCAGAAACTGTGTAGATAATAAATGCTTGCAGTTTTAAGTTGCTAATTTTTAGGGTAATTTGGCAGCTAATACATTCTTAAAATAATCCAATCAAAATCCTAATAGGTTATTTAATTTTTTTGGAGGAACATGACAAGCTGATTTATATGGAAAGGCAAAGGGCCAAGAATGGCCAAGAAACTCTTGAAGAACAGGAATGTGTGATGATCAAGTCTTAATATAACGTCATCAGAAGGATATTATGATTTTAATTTAACTAGTAATATAGCTTCAAAGTATATAGAGCAAAAACATGACAGAACTACAAGGACAAACAGACAAATCCCCTATCACAGTGGTGACTTTAACATACTCTCTTAAATCTGACCAAACAAATAGACCAAAATATCAGAGAATGAACACCAAATGCCAAACACATGCTTTTTAAAAATAAATGGAAGGTTAAAAAAAAAGATCATATATTGGGCCATAAGGCAAGTCTAAACAAATTATCTAGAGGACTGAAGTAATGTGGAATATAAGGACCACAAAATAATTTAAAAAACAACATGTAGAAAAATCCACACTTTGGAAATCAGGAAACACTTGTAATAACCCATGAGTCAAAAAAGAAATATTCATAATAATGAACGTTAGAACATTTTTGAACTTAATGATAAAAAATGCTGCATATAAAAATTTGTACACTGCAGCCAAAGCAGCACTTAAGAGGGGGACTTATAGTCGTAAATGTGTGTATGGGAAAATAGAGAAGACTAGAAGTAAATGCACTAAGCACTCATCTTAGAAATTAGATAAAGCACCAGTAACCCACAGGAAGCAGAAAGAAGGAAATAATTAAAAGTAGAAATCAAGCAACTAGGAAACAAACACACAATAAAGAGTACCAACAAAACCAAAAGATGTCTTTTTGAATATAAGATATAATGCTGGGAAACCTCTAACAAGACAGATCAAGAAAGAGAAGGCACAATAACCAATATTAGAAATGAGAAAAGAACATCACATAGAAGAGGTAGTAAGAGGATATTAACAATGTTGTGCCAATATTTTGAATATACAGATGAAACATCCACGCTCTTGTTACTGATTCAGGAAGAAACAGAAAATCTAAATAGTTTAATAACTTATGAAAGGAATCAAGTCAGTAGGGGAGAACCTTCCCCAAAAGAAAACACCAGGGCTCAGGGACTTCATCTGTGAGTTCAAGGAAGACATAACTTCAATCTTTTATAAACTCTTTCACGGAATCGAGAAAGCAGATAAATCCCCAATTCTTTTTCTATTGCGGGCAGAACTGATGCTCAAATTGGACAAAGAGTACAAGAAAGGAAAACTGGTTCATTCTCACTCAGGAGCATGGAGGCAGATCTCCTGCACAGACTATTAACCAACTGAAGTCAATCTGTTTGTAAAAAGGTGAATTAAGATCACAAGGAGCTATTAGTTGATCCCAAGTTTTATCAGATTGGTAAACCTTTAAAAATGTGACAATGCCAAAAGTTGGTGAACTCTCATTACTGACTGGAGCTTATCTCCTGGTTGGCAGTTCAGGCATGTACACCCTGTGACCCGGTGATTCTCCTAGGCATACGCTGTGGAAAACACACGCCGTGTGCGTCAGGAAGGCACTTGTGTGGTGAGGTCCACAGCATGATAGCCAAACGTTGAAACCAACACAGACGTCTGGCCACACTAGAATGGATATCTAAATTGTGGTATAGTTGTATGATGGAACGGATATTCTACAGCGATGGGGATGAATGAATCTCAGCTGCGTGCATCAGTGTGATGACTATCAGGACACACGATGTCGAGCAAAAGACATAAAACACTGAAGAATGTTTATATGATTTCTTTTGGATAAAGTTCAAAACCAGGCCAATCTAAACCGTATGGCTTAAAAGCAAGAAATTATTACAAAATGAGGACAGTGGTAAATTTTAGGGATGACGGACAGTACTGTGAGTGGAGACAGGTTTCTGGGATGGTGGCAATTTTTTATGTCCTGGCCTGGGTATTGGTTATACAGATATTTCCTTCATAGTTGTTTAAGTAAACATGTTTTAATACATTATATGTATATATATGTTATATATTTCTGCATAGATTTTTTATAATTTATGCTGAAAAATATAAAGACAAAATGAAGGGCATGGAGACTCTCTGAGGAACAAAAAGGATTTTGCGTTCTGAAGGGGAAGGAAGAGCTCAAGTGGGCACAGGGAATAAGTGGGTGGGCTTAAGTTAGAGAAACAGAAGGGATTTTGATGGAATCTGGACAGTGAGTTTGGAGCCATAAAGTGAAGAGTCAAAAGAAAGTTCATCGCCACATCAGCTCAGAATTTCAGGCTATATCTTCCCAGCCGGGCACAGGTATCTTGTGCATCCTTCCTGAAGGGGTCTGTGCATAAGCAAGCGTTATGTGCGTGACAGTGCACATGCTGTTCACTCGATACGCTATGTCCCTTGCTTTCCTTTTCACCACATATATTCTACATCACCTTTATAATTAGCAAAAAACAAAAATAGTTTCAATTTGAACAAAGCAAACAAGCATATGACAGAGGCAAGGCTTCATAATTAATAAGTAAGTCCCTTTTACATGTCTGAACCAAAGCGCTCATACGCCCGTGTTCATGTGAGGGCTCGGGCAGAAGGGGAAAGGGGAGATCAGTGGTGTGATTGAGGGACCGTCCCCTGCCTTCCCAACCACTGTCAGGGCTGACCCAAACTCAAGGATGCAACCCCCCATGGGCAGAGCCTCTGTCACAGATATCAGGGGACCACTGGTAGCCAGGGCCGTACCTCAGAGTTGGCAGGCACCACAAACTGGGAGGGCAGGCTGATGTCAGGCACCCTGCATTCCGTGGAGAAGGTCACCAAATAGGGCAGGGGGTTCTCCACCCTGATGGAGGCTGATGTACTCTGCCGGACGGGGCTCGTCATCTCGATGGTTTTGATGATGCCTGAAGGGATGACCCTGAAACTCACCATGTAGTGTAAGAACTCATTGGTCACTTCATTTCGGAAGATCACCTGGGTTGGCAGGGAGAGAGGGAGGAAGTAGGGCAGAGGAGGGGGGTTAGCAGAGGGGCTCCTGCTGTCTCAAGGAGCTCCTTCTCTCTGCTAGCATTGCCTGCGGACACGAAGCACAGGTGCCGGGCTGACATCGGCACTCCCACCCTGTCTGCACCCCCACCAGCCAGCCTTTCTCCTGCAGAGTTCCGCTCTGGCTCCTCCCAGGTGAGAGTGGATGGAACAGCCCGGGTTTGCTCAGAAGAGGCCAGAGCAGCACTGTCTAGTGCTGAAGGTGAAGGTGTCCAGGGGGACTGCTAGCTGGCCCCAGAGAGAAGAAGCAAGACCTCAAGAGCTTCCTGCTGTAGTGGGCTTCACTCCTATGCCAGTTGCTGCTGGAATCGACAATAATGTTAATAATGGTAATGACAGGGGCGCCTGGGTGGCTCAGTCATTAAGCGTCTGCTTTCGGCTCAGGTCCATGATCCCAGGGTCCTGGGATTGAGCCCCGCATCAGGCTCCCTGCTCAGCGGGAAGCCTGCTTCTCCCTCTCCCACTCCCCCTACTTGTGTTCCCTCTCTCACTGTCTCTCTCTGTCAAATAAATAAATAAAATCTTAAAAAAAGATGGTAATGACAGCATCTAACATTTAATCAATGATTACTTTGTGCCAGGCCCAAGAAGTACTTGTTTAATGTATACAGCTTGCAGGCGGCATTATTATTCCCCTTACTGTTTCCTTTCTTTCTCTTGTTTGGTTTTGTTTTGGTTCTTTCTTTTTTTTTCCCCCCCAAGGAAACTGAAGTTCAGCAAAGCTAAATATCTTGCCAAGGTCACATGCAGAGAGAAGTGTCAGAGCCAGGACTTGAACAAGGTTGAACTGACTCCAGAGCCCACCCTTGCGACTTGCACTACATTGTCCCCTCACCCCTGCGACTGGCATGATAAGTTTCTGCTGCCAGTACACCCAGATTTCTGTCGGGTATCATTTTCCCTCAGACTGAAGAATACTTATTAGCATGTTGTCCAGTGATACCAGTCTGTTGGCATTAAATCCTCTCATGTTCTTTTATCTGAAAATATCTCCATTTTAAAGGATATTTTCAGTGAATGAAGAATTTTCGGTTGATAGAATTCAGCACTTTGCAGATGGCTTCCATTATATCTGAAGGGAAGTCAGTGGTCATTTTTATTATTGTTCCCTGTATGTGGCCATATTTTTAAATATCTGGTTGTTTCAAGCTTTTCTCTTTATCTTTGATTCTTAGCAGTTTTACTATGATGTGCACAGACATGGTCTTCTTGTATATCACGGTTATCTTTGTATTTTTCCTGCTTGAGGTTTGCCAAGTTTCTTGGATCTATAAATATATGCATTTTTAAAATCAAATCAGGGAAGTTTCATAATTTTTTTTTTCAAATACTTTTCTGCCCCATTCTCACTTTCTTCTCTTCTGGGACTCATATTACCCATGTATTTTAAAATTTCATATTTTCTCACAGGTTCCTGAGGCTCTGGTTCTTTTTATTCAATCCTTTTACTTTTAATTCAATCTGCTGTTAAGAACATCCAGTGAAACTTTCATTTCAGTTTATTGAAATTTTTAATTTTAATTCTAGAATATCCATTTGGTTCTTTTTTTATACTTTCCATTTCTCTGCTGAGATTCCTTATCTGTCCTTATTTAATTATTTGAAATGATTTCTTTTAGTTCTTTTTTTTTTAAAGATTTTATTTATTTATTTAATTGACAGAGAGAGAGAGAGAGAGACAGTGAGAGAGGGAACACAAGGGGGAGTGGGAGAGGGAGAAGCAGGCTTCCCACCCAGCAGGGAGGCGGATGCGGGGCTCGATCCCAGGACCCTGGGATCATGACCGGAGCCGAAGGCAGTCGCTTAACCAACTGAGTCACCCAGGCGACCCGATTTCTTTTAGTTCTGAACATGTTTATAATAGATGGTTTGAGGTCTTTGCTAAATCTGGCCCATCCTGGAGTCCATTTTCATTGACTACATTTTTCTTGACTATGGGTCACATTTCCCTGCTTTGTCACAAATCTAGTAATTTCTGCTGGTGCACTGGACATTGCTGATGATCATTGTAGAGATTCTGGATTCTGTTATCTTCCTTGTAAGAGTGTTGATTTTATTCTAGGAGGTGGTTCAATCATTGACTTATTGATTTATCACCTTAAAGTTGTGTAGGTTTGGTTTTATGCTTTGTTAGAGCAGATCTGTGGAAAGCTCAAGGTGTTTCTCAAGACCTTCCAACTTGGTGGGATTCAATCTCCAAATTTTGTCCTTCCTGCAGATCTTGTAGTTGCTTAGTTTTAGACTTTTTAAGGGCCTAAAAGGACTTATCCTAAGGGCATGGTCCTTTCTTCTGGCCTTTCTGGTATTTCACTGGATTCTTAGGATGTTGGTGAGATGTTAATGCAGTCTTTTCATCTGGCCGAGCCAGACCCCCAATGTTCCCCAGCACTGATTAATGTATCTTTGTTTATCAACCTCTTTTGGAAGCTGTTCTCTGACAAATCTCATGTAGCCTCATTTTGTGCATGTGCAGGACAACTCTCAGCCAAAGACTTTGAGGGGAACTCCCACACAGACTTCTGTCTCCCTTCCCTCCCAACACCCTGCCACTCCATACATTGCTCCCTCCACTCCTCTCCCACCCTGTCGAGACTAGCTATTTCAACTGCACCAAACTCTGATTTCTGCATTGTCAGTTCAATGGGGCAGCTGTGCTTTGCTTAGACTCCAGCTCACTGCACTGCAGTCAGGAAACTGTCCCTTGGCAGAGAGCCAGGACAATTATGGAGATTCATCTCATTAGCTTTTCTTCTCTTCAATGGATTGCAGTATTGTGCCCCTGTTGCCAATGCCTGAGAAGACGTGCCTCAGAAACTTTGCCCAGTTTTATGATCATTTATGGTGGGAAGAGTAGTTACTCCATTATAATCAGAAGAAGTACTTTTGATTTTTAAAAAACTTTTGTGTTGTTAATTTTAATACATATTATTGTAAAGAGACTCTGTGATCTGTGTTCACCATCATTTTTACTTAACACTTTAAAACATATATTTACTTATATTTTTCTGTTCATATCTATAGTTTATGACTATCTTTATTCTTTCCCTACCCTTCTGGTGAATGAAAGAACATCTTTTATTTCCCCATGTGCTTCCCACTGAATGAGAAAAAATTTTCATTGCCTTATTTTATTCCTCCCCTTGCTATTTCCTATATTGAGGTCATATGAAATATTCATTTCAGATTGCTTTTCAACAATTATTTGAAATACCTATCAATTGAAGTTTGATTCTTTGTTCATTGTATCCTTATGTTTTCCTCTTGAATTCACTTACTTGTTTTTAAAGTTTTGCTAATTAAAAAACTTTTACTTTTATAGTACTTCTTTCAAACATGGATTATATATATGGGTAGGTTACTTTGAGTCCTTGCATGTTTAAAAATGTCTTTATTTTGCCCTCGTAATAGTTTTGTTTGGAAAAAGTTCTAGATTGAACATCACTCTAAGTTATATGAATAGCTTACTCCACTGCCCCCCCTTTTTTCTGGAGAGAAAGAGAGTGAGCATGCATGTATGCACATGTGATAGGGGTGGGGTGGCACAGAGGGAGAGGAAGAGAGAAAATCTTAAGCAGGCTCACAGGCTCCATGCCCAATGTGGACCCCATCATGGGGGCTCAAGCTCATGACCCAGAGATCATGATTTGAGCCAAAATTAAGAGTCAAACACTTAACCTACTGAGCCAACCAGGTGCCCCTCCACTGTTTCTTGTATCCAGTGTTACCATGAGAAATCTGATGTTATTGTGATTATTTCCTTTTACTTTCTCTAGAATCATTTAGGAATTTCTTTTTTATGCCAGTTTTCTACAATTTTGTTCTCATGTATTTAGATGTGAGGTTTTTTTTTTTTTCCATTCACCCTATTTGGCAAGTTGTTGGGTCCCTTCAATTACAAGACTCAGTCTTTTTCAAATAGCCCTGGAAAATTTTCTTCAACTATTTTGAAGAGTATTTTCTTCCTTCTATTATCTTGTTTTTCTGTTTTAGGACCTCTTTTTTTTTAAATTAAATTTTAGTTAACATACAGTGCAATATTGGTTTCTGGAGGAGAATTCAGTGGTTCATTTACATATAACACCCAGTGCTCATCACAACAAGTGCCCTCTTAAATCCTATCACCCATCTAGCCCATCCCCCACCTCCCTCCCTCCATTGATCCTTAGTTTTTCCCTATCATTAAGAGTCTCCTATGGTTTATTTCCCTCTCTCCTTTTTTTCTTTTCCCCCTTCCCATATATTCATCTGTTTTTTTTTCTTAAATTCCACATATGAGTGAAATCATATGGTATTTGTATTTCTCTGACTGACTTATTTCACTTAGCATAATACTCTCTAGCTTTATTCACATCATCGCAAATGACAAGATTTCATTTTTTGGATGGCTGAATAATATTCCATTGTATATATACCACATCTTCTTTATCCATTCATCAGTCAATGGACATTTGCGCTTTCTCTATAGTTTGACTACTGTTGATGATGCTGCTATAAATATCGGGGTGGATGTACCCCTTTGGATCTGTATTTTTGTATCCTTTGGGGAAATACCTAGTAGTGTAATTGCTGGATCATAGGGTAGTTCTATTGTTAACTTTTTGAGGAACCTCCATACTGTTCTCCAGAGGGGCTGCACCAGTTTGCATTCCCACCAATACTGCAAGAGGGTTCTCCCTTCTCCACATCCTCGCCAACACCTGTTGTTTCCTGTGTTGTTAATTTTAGCTATTCTGACAGGTGTGAGGTGGTATCTCATCATGGTTTTGATTTGTATTTCCCTGATGATAAGTGATGTTGAGCATCTTTTCATGTGTCTGTAAGCCATTTGGATGTCTTCTTCGGAAAAGAAGTCTTTTCTTCTTGTCTTCTGCCTATTTCTTAACTGGATTATTTGTTTTTTGGGTATTGAATTTCTTATTAGGTGGATATTAGAACTCTTTGGTTTATATTTTACGTCTCATATTTCCTTCCATTCTTTTTTTGAAACAGCTTTATTGAGATGCGATTCACATACCATATAATTCATCCATTTAAAGTGTATAGTCACAAAGTGATGCAAATATCACCACGGTCAATTTTAGATCATTTTCATCACCCTGAAAAGAAACTCTGTGTCCATTACCCATCATTCCCCATTTCCTCCTAACTCATCCTCTCTTGCCCTAGGCATCACTAATTTATTTTCTCTTTCTATAGATCTGCCTATTCTGGACATTTCATATAAATGAAATCATATAATATGTGGCCATTTGTGACTGGCTCTGTTCAGCTAGCATAATGTTTTTGAGGTTCACTCTTGTGTTGCATGTATTAGCACTTCCTTTCCATTTCTTTTTGTTGCCAAATAATATTCCACTGTACTTATCCATTTGGATTGATGGACATTTGTTTTATAACCATTTTTTGGCCTTATGAATAATGCTGCTATGAACATTTATGGACAGGTTCTTGTGTGGACGTATGTTTTCATTTATCCTGGGTATGCACCTAGGAGTGAAATTGCTGAGTCACATGGTAACTCTATGTTTAACCATTTAAGGAATGCCAGCCTGTTTTTGGTAGCAGCTGCACCATTTACACTCCCATCAGCAATGCATGACGGATCCAATCTCTCCATACCCTCTCTAGCACTTATTACTTCCTTCCATTCTTGCCATTTCTTTGTGCTCATGTGCTTAAATCTGTGCTATTACTCAGCTCCTTCTTCTAACTTACTAGTAATCTCTTCCTCATTACACTATTCAGCCTTTCTCTATGGTTTTCTATTACAAACATTGCATTTTTTATTTTCTGGGTCTCTAATTGCTTATCTTCCATAATAGCCTGTTCTTCTATTATGGGTAGGATTATCCTCCTTTATTCCTTTGAGGATATTAATAATATTCACTAAAAATATTCTGTTTGCTTTAATACATCTTTTATCTTAGGGGTTCCTCTTTGTTGAGCTGGTATTTCTATTTATAGTGGCCTTTTTTCCCCTTCAGATGTTTCATGAGACCTTGATTTTAAGGTTCTCTGTTAGCCTGTGAATGTGATCTGAGTGGAGCAGGTCACCTCAGTGGTTATAGGAAAGGATGACATCTACTGCGTGGGTTTTGCTACTATCTCTTCTGGAGGGAGGAGATGCGTTCCTAGGTTTTTTCTTTTATCACTTTAAAATCTTTCCCTAGCTTATTCCATCTTTCATCAGAGCTTCTAATACTATCTATAAATAAGTAATTTCTACATTATCTATAAATGAGTAATTTCCATATATTATCTTCAGCCCTAACCCCACCCTTGAGCTACTGATCCATATGTGCTCCTTTTCTTCAAAGTGCATATCTCATTTTGTAATTATACATTCATAGTACTATTATTTGGTTAATAGCCTTCTGCTTTCACTGGACTGGGCATTCCACGAAGACAGAGACCATGCCTATTTGTGATCATTGCCGTGCTGCCAGCACTTAGTATAGTATGTGGCCGATATGCTCATAGGTACTTGTTGGACTAATGAACGAATTAGGAGAAATAGTTCATGCATGAAAGGCCCCATGGTATCTTGGAGCAGGTGCCTCTGAGTTGAATCCTGGCTCTGACATTACTAGTTGTGTGTACTGAGTGTTCAGTATGGTGCTAGCCACACGCAGCACTTAGAAAAAGGGATCTTTTCTTATTATTGTGGTCTGGTGTTTGCTGGCCTAGTGTTATTCACTACTTAAGGATTTTCATGATTCTGCTGCTTTGAATGTTTGGTGTCGGTCTACATGACAGATGGGTGGCCCTGCAATCTGGCTCCACCTTAAAGAGGCTGGGAATCCTGAGAGCCTTTGCCAGGTCACTAAATGGTTAGCCCAACAGGGTAAGGATAGGCTGGCGGTGGAAGGACATCTTCACTCCCTAACCCCAGGATCATCACCTCAGCGGCAAACCTCCAGGGTTCCAGGGAAATGCTTTTAACATATAGATACCTTTGCACTGTATAGTCCCTCCTTGTGGGAAAAGAAGTTCAGCTTATAGTCTTTCTTGGAGCCAGACAGTACATCAATGTAGTCAAGGCCTTTTAAGGTGACGCTTAGGTCTGGCTTCTCTGGTTTTATCATTTCCACAATGACCCGGAATCTGGGGGGACATAGCAGCACATGAAGAGAGGATAGAGAAAATGTGACTGTCTGCCCAGAGGAAAGAAGGAAAGGTGCTATTTCTACTCCTGACTTTATGACAAGCACGTGGGTCCAGGGCTCTGGTCTTTACTTTGTCTCTAACAATACCAATAACTATGATTTATTGACACCTATTATGTGCCACGTGCTGAGTCAGGGCTCCACATGTGTTCCTAGTAAAACATGGAGTTACACATGATTATCACCTCCGTCTTACTAATGGGGAAATAGAGGCCAAGAGGAAACATGCTCAGATAACATGACTAGTTATTGGTAGAACCAGGATTCAAACTTGGGTCTGGGCCTTCATCCATTATGCTACCTGGCAGCCTTCAGTAAGTAAACCTCTTCTCCCAGCCTTTGGCTCCTTCTCTGTAAAAGAAGGGGACAAGGCTGCTAGTCTTCAAGCTTCTCTAGCCCTTGTATTCTACTCTACTCCCACTGCAACTAAAGATCCAAGGGACATCCTTCTTTGGCTAGTGGCTGAGGTGATATGGTGGAGCACTCAGTAATAACCACCACGATTCTCATTTTGACAATAATAACAGCTAACATTTACTGAGCACTTATTTTGTGCCAGGCCCTGGTCTAGGAGACTTAGGTACTCCGCTATTCACAGATAGCACTGGGGGTCTGGAAGCTTAGAGGTCAGGCAGTGCCTGTTCACATCAGGGAAATTTGTCTCTGATTCTTTCAGTCCCTCAATGTCCTCTAGAGGTGCTGACCAGGTGAAAGGCCAGGCTAGACAGTGGATGTCCTCCCTCCTCCATCTCCTCCACCCTGACTCCTTGCCCCACTCCCTCACCTCTGGGGCTTGTTAAGCCAGTTGGTGATTGGCAGGAGTTCAACGTAGGGCGTCTTACATGGTACTTCACGGAAGATGTTGGCCACGGCTTTGGGGAGCTCAGAAACCCCATTCAGCATATACAGCCAGCCAGTCCCATCGGGGAGGGGGAAGAAGAGGGTGCCCTAAGGAGAAGAAGCGTGGTCAGAATGGCACAGAAGGTCCCTTATTAGCTTCCTCTCAGGCATGGTAGTAACACAGGGTTAACGTAGGCCCTGACATAAGCATAACTCTTAGAAAGCATCGTGGCAGTATGTTTTAAGAGTCATAAAAGTCGGGCGCCTGGGTGGCTCAGTTGGTTAAGCGACTGCCTTTGGCTCAGGTCATGATCCTGGAGTCCCAGGATCGAGTCCCACATCGGGCTCCCTGCTCAGCAGGGAGTCTCTTCTCCCTCTGACCCTCCCCCCTCTCATGTGCTCTCTCTCTCTCTCATTCTTGCTCTCTCAAATAAATAAATAAAATTTTTTTAAAAAAAAGAGTCATAAAAGTGTTCATATGTATTTGAACCAGGAACCCCACCCCAAGGAACTTGAGAGCCTATGCTCTACCGATTGAGCTAGCCGGAGGCTTTACCCGAGGGAACTTAAAAATCCCTTCAGAGGAAAAAGCTGCATACACACACATATATTAAAACCATTTATAATATTGATGAAAATTTGGTAATAACTTTCATATTCAACAACTGGGGAATGTTAAATAAATTATGGAACTCTCATTCAAAGAAATATTAGACAATCATTAAATATGATGATCACAAAGACTATCTAGTGAAACAGAAAAATGTTCATGATATAATGGAAAGTGAAAATAAACAGAAGGCAAAATTGGGTATGTGATGATGGCAGCTATGGCTGTATCTGAATGAAGGTTGGTAGTGAAGAGAGAAGAAAATAGTTCTTTTTTAGGGTTGAAGACTACGGCTTCTTTCCTTTTTTATTTTTATTACAGCCACGATGATGTTATTTGTGCAATTAAGCTAAATATTAATTGCTTGATGCTTAGTCCAGGACTCTTTCAGAACTGTGCCCCTCATTCCAAGAGAATCGCCTATACATGAAAACATGTGGGCACCAAGGGAGGCTTTGGACTCGATAATCTGCATGATTCCCTATTGTTCCAACACGATTCGTGGGGTCCCCTCGTTTGAACATTCTCTGAGCCCCCAAACTCTGTCTCCTCACCTCTTTTGCACCACTCTTCCCCCTCCAACCACACAGGGAAACCAAAGTGGGTGGGGGAAGCCTCAGTCTACCTGATGTTTGCGGTTCTCCAAGTTCATGGTGCGGGGTCTGTAGGTGATCTCATAGGGCTTGTTTTGCTGATGGGGCTCCAGGGTAATGAACTCTGGCCCCTCCCAGTGCTCGCCCTCAAAGATGGGGTGCAGGTTCCAGGTCTGGTTGGTGCGGTTTGAAAGCAAGATGGTCTGCGTGTGCTTGGAGCGCACCTGGCAGGTGAAGTTTACCACCTGGAAGAAAGCAGGCACCTCAGGCAGGTGATGGAATTTACACATGAGGAGTTCGAGGGAAGGTTCAGGATGGAGATACATATTTGGGAGTTGAGGGTATGGCTTTTTTTTTTTTTTTTTAAGGCCAAGAAACTGGATGAGATTGTCAGGAAGTTAATTGTTTTTAGAAAAAGAAGAAATTTAAGAACTAATTCCTGACTGGCACACACCAATGTTAAGAAAAATCAGAAGAAATCAGAGGGAGCATCTAATAAGGTAGGAGGAAACCTAGGAAAGGGTGGTATCCTAGGAAGCATGTGAGGAAAGTGTTGGAAGGATCCTCCTTTAAGGGACTTGTTCAAGGTCTCAAATGCTATCAACAGGTCAACAGTTGAGAACTGACCACCGAATGTAGCAATGGGGACAGTGTGGCAGTGGTGGTAAGGACAGTCAAATAGACTAACAGACAAGAACAGAATTCAGCAATAGAGCTGCACCTATATGGTTAAATGGTTTCTGACCAAGGTGCATAGGTATTTCAGTGGAGAAATGATAATCTTTTTAACAAATGTTGCTGGAACAATTGGATATCAGTATACAAAAAAATACAATGAAATGAATTTTGATCCATATCTTGCACCACATACACAAGTTAACTTTAAACAGATTGAAGATCTAAATGGAAAATTTGTGTCCTGAATATATGAAGAACTCTCAAAACTCAGTAAGAAGAAAACAAACAACCCAGCTAAAGATAGAAAATTTGAACAGATACTCCAACAAAGATGATATATGGGTGGCAAATAAATACCTGAAAAGATGCTCAACATCGTTAGTCATTAGGGAGCTACAAATTAAAAAACACAAGGAGACACCACTACATATCTATTAGGATGACTAAAATTAAAACAACTGACTGTATCAAGTGTTGGCAAGATGTGACATAAGCGGAAATGTCAGACATTGCTAGTAGAAATGTAAAATGACACAACCACTTTGGAAGACAGTTTAGTAGGTTTTTAAAAAAGTAAATATATGCCTGCTCTATGACCCAGCCATTCCACTCCTAGATATTTACCCAAGAAAATGAAAGCATCTGTTCTTGCCAAGACTTGTACATACATGTTCAGAGCATACCGCATGAGTCCATTTACATAACACTCTTGAAATAATGGGATAGTAGAGATGAAGATTGGGTGTCATTTTCGCCATAAGCGTTTTTACCATAAGTGGAACACAGTCCATTCTCAGGTTTCTATGGACATGGCTAGCAGAGGATTAACTCAAGGCCCCCTCCCCCCTTTATTAACGAGAGAGAAGGAGACAAAGGTGTTTCCCCTTTACTTACAGAGTGTGTAACAGAATTTGATCTAGCCAGAGATATCAGTTAAATCTTCCTTGAGAATGTGATGCTTGAGTTGAGGGCTGAAGAATGAATAGGATGAAGAGGGAAAATGAATATTGCTGCAGTGGGAACAGATTATGCAAAAGCCCTGTGGCAGGGGTTGGGAAGCAGGTCTGAATGTTTGACGTTGGCACCGAGGACTGTTTGAACAGAGTCACTTGTTTCTAGAAGCCCTGGCTGAATTCACTTGTGGAGCTTGCTGGGCCCACTCTGGCCACTGGCCCATCTGTGGGCAGCATCTACTGACCTCTTTTACTGCAGGTGGTCCCACGCAGACTCCAGATAGGGTTAGGCTCAAGGGATTGCCTCCCTGGATGAAGCAGAGCAAGTTTTTATAGAGACTCTCCTTGCCCACTTCAGTGGGACGGTAGGTCACTTTGAACGAAACCTCCATGCCCACAGTGATATAGCCTTCTTCTGGGCTGATGGAGAAATGAGGCTCAAATTTTTTGACATCCCATTTAAACCTTTTCCAAGATAAAAGGAGACAAGAAAGACAGTTTACTAGTATCCTGGGGGTGTCCTCAATGCTGCTGAGATCAAGAGACTTCGCCTGGGCTTTTAGTTGGGAGGTTTACCTGCTAATGAGCACTCCCTGGGACCTGGGAGGAAGACCACCACTGAGTGCAGCAGAGGCAGTGGGCACAAGAGCCAGGTCTCTCCTGGGTAAGATGGCTCAGCTGCCTCTCAGACCAGAGCAGGGTGGGAAGGGGCTGCATCTTATCTTATGGTCCACCAGTGGCTCACGGGGGAACATGTGCATGAATGCACTAACACATGTGTATCCAAGATCACACGGCTAGGAAGTGATTGGGCTAGGACTGGAATCCTCCCGAGACCGTGGTTATCAGCAACCCCTCCCCACCCGCCCCATCCAGGAGGGCAGAGGCGATGCAGGTGAGCATTGCACCTGCTCTTGGTGGCACTGGGACCTGAGGGCCCTGTGTAGTCATCCCTCTGTGGGCCAATGGGAGACAGAGGTTGGGCAGTGCAGACCTGTGCTTCCAGCACTCGGGGGCCCGCCACATCACACTCTCAGGGCACTGTTCTCACTGAGGTCTTGGCGAGGGTGCCCCGTGCAGGTATTCGGTGGCCGCCTGCATGGCTATGGGGGCCTGCCTGAGTAGTGACGGGGGTGGGCACCTGCTAGCTAGAGGGAAGAGCCTGGAGAGGAGGCTCTTGGTTCTTGGGTTCCAATCCTGTCTTGGGTTCCAATCCTGTCTTTTCCCCCCACTTCTTGGCTATGTGACCTCAGGTCAATCACCTGACCTCCTTGAGCCTCATATTCATCTGTGAAATGGGGACAACAGAGGACCTTACAGGGGCCTGGGATAATTAAGTGGGAGCTTATCTGTAAGAATGCTCAGCACTGTACCTGCACAGTGTGAGTCCTTGCTAAATGCATGATTTTGGTAAAGTAATCTCAGTTGTCTCATCTGTAAAATGGATCAGCCATGGAACTGTGTGGGATTAGCCAAGAGGAGCCATGTAAAGGGCATAGAACAGGCACCAGGCAAATGTTCTCGAGGACATTAATTTTCGTCATCCTGGCAGCAACAGTCACCCGAGCGGGACCACTGCTGTCACATCTGAGCGATGGGAGGGGATGTGAGAGGGAGGGGAAAGAAATACTAAGTGGCCTGACTTGTGAAACAGATGTTGTGTCCAGATCCAGGGCAAAGCCAGTGTCACAGGGCTGTGCTAGCCTCGGGGTGGGCACACCGCTCTCCTACCTTGCACCCATGTCACCAGTGTTCAACATAAGGATGCGACGCGTGGCTTGTGTCTGATACACGACTGGTCCGAAGGGGAGATGCTCCTGGTCCAGGGAGATCTCCAGGGCCTGGCAGCAGCCGCTGAGGAGGAAGAGGGGACGCAGGAGCCCCATACATTCCATGAACACCTCCTCGGAGAAGGGAGGGATGCGCTTCTTTGGGGCAAAGATGACTTCCAGCTTACAGACCTCTTTGGGCTTCAGAGTGATGTTGTGGAATGGTATCAGGGTGATGACCTGGACAAAACCACAAGGAGACTCAGCCGCTGAGGGCAGGGGGATCGGAGGCATCCATTCCTGGGTCTTGCTCTTAGGGCTACAACAAGCCCAGGGGTCAGATCCCATTCTGCTCTCTCCTACTGGCCAGGTCATCTTTGGCAAGTTACTTAAACTTTCTGTGACTTACTCTATGGTGAAGATTCAGATCATCTGTATAAATGTGTGGCATGAAATAGGCATTTCATAAATGTTAATTCTCTCTTCAACTCCTTGCAGCAAATGATCCCTACTCCCTGGTGGAGGAAATAGTACGATAAGAGGAAAGAGGAAACAGTGCTCTGGTGTCTTTCCAAGGAGGGCTCCCTGGCCTCTCTGTACCATGTTCCCTAATGTGCTGTTTCAGATGCAGATTCCCAGGTCCTTCCTCAGGCCTACTGAATTTTGGGAGAGCCTGGAACTCACATCTTCAAAAGTGCCCTGACCCACGTGTTCTAGAGTCTGAGAACTGCTGTTTAACTTCGTATACTCTCCCTTTCCTGCTTTGTCCTGGCAGAAATCCATCAAAATCAGCTCGAAGGAAGCTGAGGCTCCTTCCGCGCTTGTGTTCCCTGGGGTGCAGAGCGGGGGATTGTGGCGGCAGGGGTGAGATGAGCTGAAAACTGCACCAGGACCGCCTGGGACCACTGGGCCAGTACAAGTGGCTTGGCCCAACGGTCACGGGCCCTGGCCGAGTGGCACTGAGGATGTCGCCTTGGATGAATGAGGAAACGAAAGCAACAAGTTGGCCCTGTCTCTGGATGGCAGCATGGGCCCTGGGATGAGATACCCACAGGCTCTCTTGCTCTGGCTAGCTCCCTCAGCCCATTTTCCTGTCTCTGGCAAACCCCAGATGGTTCTCAGTGCTCCTGCTGCACCACCTCACACCTGGATGTCCACAAGCACAGACCCTTCGGAGACCATGTACCTTTGCCTGCGAGCACACCGCTCCCCACCCTGTCTGCCTGCAAGACACCTCTTCACCCTAACCTCACTACAGGCCTCCCTCCACTGTGAGGCCTCCCAACAGCCCCCAGCTGTCCTCTGAGCTGCCCCTTCCCAATTCACAGCCTGCCTCTGCAGTTTCTAGGCTGTCTGGGTGTTATTTCTGTGTCAGTGACCCCTGAAGACTGGAAACTCCACCAGACCAGTCTATGTCATATTCACCTTGCTGTGGACTGAATTGTGTTCCCCAAATTCACATGTGAGTGGTGTCCAGCCTTTAGGGGGTAATTAGGTTTAGATGAGGTCATGAGGGTGAGATCCTTGTGACGGGACTAGAGCCCTTGTAAGAAGAGACGCCAGAGAGCTTGATCTCACTGTCTCTCTGCTGGGTGGGCATACGGCAGGAAGGCGGTCATTGTGAGATTATGGGGAAAATGGTTTTCTTTACGACTTACCATATTTTTCAAACTTTCTGCAGGATACATTCATGAGAATCCAGATCTACTGAATCGCATCCCTTTCTCTTTCACTCTGCTGCCCTTTCAAAGTATGCGGCCCCTCTAAGCTTTGGTGTCCTTCTGTGTAAAATGAGAATAATGAAAGCACTAGCCCTACACTGCTTTTGTGAAGACACTCAGAGGTAGCACACAGGAAGCTCTTAGAATGGTCTGCACGCTATAGGTGCACAAGAAGTGTGAGCAGTCAGTGTTGCTAACATGGTCAGCTGTACCATCGGGACGCATGAAGAGCCCCCTGGGAGCCCTGAGCACCAACCTTTGGTTCCTGGAGTTCTGGAATTGAGAACAGGACTGACTGGCTGAATGTGAGCTGGGTGTGGCTGGTGTTCATGATGGAAACCGTTTTTTTCACAACCTGTCCGGGCAGGACAGCTCCTAACTTCACAGTCCTGTTGGCTGGATCCAGGACTGAAATCTGCAGAACAGGAAAGAGAGCAGGGAGGGAGGGTTTCATCAGTTACTGAGAAAAATAACCACCATGATACATCCACTCTGGCGAGGCAAGGGTGGTACCTCTCTCTCAGTGTCCTGCCTTCTTCATATAGGATGGGTATTCACTCACCCAGTAAACACTCATGGGCATAAACTACCCCCTAGGCAGCTCATTACACAACTACATAATTACAACATGGTCAAGGGTCGTGAAGGAAAAGCTCAGGGTACCTTGAGAGCACATTACAGAGGCTGACCTGGCGGGCAGTTCTGGGGAGGCCTCCCTGAGAAGGCATGTCTACACTGCACTGGGAGCTAAAGGAAGGGTAGAATCTAGTCAGGTTGAGTCGGGGTGGGTGTGAGGTTGGAGGCACTCCGGGGGCAGGGGACACTCTGTGGCGAGGCCCCGAGGTGGAGGAGTGGCTCAGCCAAGGCCTGGGGCGGGGAATGGGGGGCATCCTGAGAAGACAGGCTTGGAGGTAGTCAGGGTTCATGCCGGGAGAAGTGGGAAGCTGGGGCAGCACGGACTGGCCCCGTCAAACGCGGGTTTTGGGAGCGCTCTGGCCTGCCTCTCTGTGGAGACGGGCTGGAAGGGGGCGGGAGAAGAAGCCTGGAGGAGTGGCCGGTGCCGAGCGTTCAGACTAGAAAGGCGGCAGCAGAGGTGCGACAGCGGACACGCTTCCACGTCCTCGTCACGCACTGGTCCCGGGGTCGGCCGGGATGGACTGAGCTCAGGCTGGGCCTGGCCCGCAGGACTGTGCGGCATCCATGGGTCACTGTCATTTGATCAGTCCCTAAGCTGCACACCCCCTGCTCCTCAGCTTTCTTGATATCCAGCCCGCATGCTTCCATTCTGTCTCAGAAGCTGAGAGTCCCTGGCAGTAGCCTGTGCTCCCGGAGGCCCCCTCTGGACTTCCCCCAAAGGACCTAGCACACAGTGAGTGCAGAGTGAGCGAGCGACAGAATGAACAGTGAGATTGCAAGAGATCCCCCCTCGGGCTTGGGTGCAGACCCGCCAGGTGCTATGTTCTGGTGTTCCTCTAGCTCGATGGGAAGGCTGCCAGGGAGACCTCCCTCCCACACCTTCTCTCTCTCAGTGGCTGAAAGGCCCCATGCATTCCTGAGCATCTGGGAAAGGCTTCTGTCTTCCAAAACCTCCTATTAAAATGCAAATATGCCAAACAAATAGACACCTTAAATGTTTACCAGACACTGGGTATAAAGGGATTAGCAGCAGGACTTTCATCAGGAGCACCTACTTAGAAGAGATGCCCTCAATCAAACATAATCCTGGGATCTGGGCCTGGCAGAGAATACTAATCAATGTGGCATTAAGGAAAGATGTTCCACAAGTGAAACTTACGTCTGCATACATAACCAAAACAAACTGTTGTCCCAAACAAATCTAGCCTATTAAACCTGAAAACAGGACAAGCCCTGATGTAAGAGGGGAAGGACGTGCTCAGGATTACGTATCCGACAGTCTCCAGCTTCTCCAAGAAAAAGAGTGTTTCTCCGGTGCTTGTGATTCCTTGTGGCCTATGGTACACTAAAGTCTGGTGCTGAGTAAGAGTCAGATTTGACAGTTCATCCTTCGGTAGGACTGGCTGGCCTCTGACAGAGTAGCTGGGGGGCCGGACAGGTGGAGAGGGGAGGAAGAGTGGGCTCGGGGGGCACAGGTGACTGGGAGGGCAAAAAGGAGGGTGCCAAGCCTGAGGCTCTCACCAACCATCTCTTACCTTCATTTCAGTGCCTTTCCCTTTGATTTCAATTATTTGTTGTGAGAGCCCATTGATTTCAAAGGGGATGAGTTCTCGGTATTGGATACTTTCTCGAGGATAAAAGGTGATTGGAATCTCCAGTGTCTTTCCCGGCTTTATCACATCGACACGGAAGTTCACCTCGAGGTACGTGGTATTGGTGTACAGACAGTCTAAGCTAGAGAAAATCAGGAGGAAGGCGTGGAAGTTAGAGGGCCTGCATATTTCCATTTTGTGTACAAAGGAAGAGGGTCTGCAGCACTAGCCTGTGCTCCTGGAGGTCAGAGCACATGTTTAAGTCACCCAGAAAGACCAATTCTGTCCCCTTGTCTCTCTGAGCTGGGTTCTGATGGATTTCCTGCCCTGCTGCCCTGCAGTCACAGGATGTAAGGGTTGGAAGCGACCTCAGCAGTGGTCCAGCCCAAAGCCCCCCTCGCATAATCCAGTTACTTACCCCAAATCACACCCTGAGATCCTGGCAGAACTGGGCCTCAAACTCAAAAGTGCCGTGGCCCTTTGCTCGATGCAAAGGAAGGAAATACTTCCTGGGGTGCCTGGGTGGCTAAGTAGGTCAAGTGTCTGCCTCTTGATTTCAGCTCAGGTCATGATCTCAGGGTCGTGAGATGGAGCCCTGCACTGGGCTCTGTGCTGGGCGTGGAGCCTGCTTAACATTCTCTATCCCTTTCCCTCTGCCCCTCTCCTCCCACCCCCACCCTGCGAAAATGCTCTCTCTTTCTAAGAAAAAAAAGAAGGAGGAGGAAATGCTTTCTAAGTAACTGGGTGGCAAAGCACAGCGGAGAGGAGTATGTGTTCTGAGTCAGAGAGACAGGAGTTTGGATCCGGGCTCTAATCACTAACCAGCCATGAGAACGGAGAAAAGTTCCTTGGCCCCTTTGGGCCTCTGTTGCCTTATCTGTAAAGCTGGGTTAGTGACAGCTACTTGATAAGCTTGTTGTGAGCATGAAATGGAATAGAGCGCCTGAGTCAGTCACCAAGCCGGGCAAAGAGGAGACATTCCGCGAAGGTGAGCTGTTCTCGTTCATCACTAATTGCCTGAGTACAGCGCATCTTCGAAGACAATGTCCACTCTATTCCACCTGGGGGTAGGAAGGCACGAGACCTCTCCACTACAACACTTCCTTGTCTGTCTTCCAGGCATTTAAAGAAGGAGTCCAGCTAGGCCAATAAACAGAACTTAACGCCTTCACGTAGGACTCCGATTGAATTAAATCATGTAGGAAAGAGTACAGGTAGATAAGATTTTTAATTAGCATTTCAAATCACATGACACTCTTGTAACAAATGCTTCAGGTTGATAACCATCATCATCCTAGCAGCAGCAGCAGCAGCAGCAGCAGATAACCATAACTGAGTGTTTCCTATGTTCCAGGCACTGTTCTCAGGACTTTCTCTGGGGGACCTAATTTAACCCTCCTAATAGCCCCGTAGGGGAGATGCTATTATTATCCACCATCTCAGGCGAGGAGAGTTGAGAACATGTGCCCAAGATCGCACAGCTAGGGAAGAGGTGGGCTTTGAACTTAGGCCTGTGCTATCCAATACAGTAGCCACTAGACCCAGTGGCTATTCAAATTCAAATTCAAATGAAGTGAAATTTAACAAATTAAAAATTTGGTCCCTCAGTTGCACCAGGCACAATTTACGTGCTCTGCAGCCTCATGTAGTTATAGGCTGCCATACTGGACAGCACAGATACATAACAGTTCCACTGTCCAGGAACGTTCTCTTGCATAGTACTAACCTAGAGGGATTTGAGGAAACACAGGTCTCTGGGCTAGTCTCTGGAAATCCTGTTTCAGTAGGTCTGGAATAAGGCCCAGAAACCCGTACTGGAACATTCTACACAGGGATGGTGCAGAGAAGCTGGATTTTAATCATAAGATTTAAGCTCGGCATAGATCTGTTATTTACTACAAAGTAATGGCCTGACAAATTCACTTTTTAACTCTTCAAACCTTGGTTTCCACATCTATTATGTTGGGAAAGTAAATGGAAGCCAATGAACCTCTCATCAGGTCATCTGGTATTGCCCTCCTCATTTTAAGATTTTTCAGCAGAGTAGCTCATGGCTACCCAAGTATTAGTGGTGGGGAAAGGAGACTCGGGATTCATGCCCAGCTGTATTTGATTCTTTCCCATAATCTTCCTTTTTCTGTTTTGGCAGGACTTCACCTGTAGGACCCACAAGGAGCTACAGACTCCTCTGGAAGCTCTGGGAAGTCTGCGTACCTCATAGACGTTTCTTCCTTGTTGGTGACAACCAGGATTTGTTTGTATGGGGGCATTCCAGCTTGGTAGATGAAGCAGGTCCCAAAGTTGTAGCTGGTGAAGGAGAAATGAACAGCTGGGCTCACAGCGCAGCCTGAGATGCTGCACAGAAATGTAGGGCCGTGGCTGATCTGTGGGGAGGGAATGGCAGGCAGAGAGTGATTACAAGTGTGAACAAAGGGCTCCTCAAGTCCTCAGGCGAAGGAGGAAAGCAGTTGGTGCTTTTCCAAAAAAAAAATAAATAAAAAATACAGGTGCCAGGACTCCATGGGCAGAGATTCTGATTCACAGGTTAGAAGTTTGTTTACTTGGGGCGCTTGGGTGGTTTAGTCGTTAAGCGTCTGCCTTCGGCTCAGGTCATGATCCCAGGGTCCTGGGATCGAGCCCCCATCGGGTTCCCTGCTCCGTGGGAAGCCTGCTTCTCCCTCTCCCTCTCCCCCTGCTTGTGTTCCCGCTCTCGCTGTGTCTCTGTCTGTCAAATAAACAAAATCTTTAAAAAAAGAAGTTTGTTTACTTGAGGAAAGCACAGTGGGATACTCTGCAATCAGACCCTGCATTGGGTCCTGCAGCCGTGATTCAGCTGGAAGGCAGAGGTGTGGCAGACTGCTAGTTACTGTCCCCCATCTGCTTCCCAAGGGTTCCCTATCAGCAGGACTCTGCTTAGTTGCCCAGGTGCCGGGGTGGAAATACTAGAGTTCCTGTCCTTCCTGGACACTAAGGGAGGTCATCAGAGCTAGTTCTGGTCATCAGGGTATAAACAGAAGAGGACAAGAAGGTGTCCTATTTTGAATACAGAGGCGGTCTCTCTGGGAAAGTTTGTTTGGTTGTTGGTTTTTGTTTATTTTGCCTTTAGGCTCGGAATTCCCTCTTATTTCCACGTTGAATGCAGACCCAGGGCTGCAGGGCGGATGGTCCCCTTGTGACCAGGAAAGGACAAGAAGGAGGTCAAAGGCCCCTATGCCAAGGGTGAAAGAGTGGAGAAATATAAAGAGTATGGGTCATACCTGGACTCTCAACAAGATGACATATGCGCCTGTTGGGACATCACCTTAATTTGCTCTTCAGAAACTTTATAATATGAAGTTTCCTAAGTTGAAAATTTATTTAAAACAAATATCCCCTATTTATCCTAAACATCATTAGAATAAGCATTGGTACATCATTGGTACAAGTTTTCGTAAGTGACTTCATAAACTGAAAAACAGTTTCTTACTTAAGGCTTTTAAAGTCTTTGTATTTTGTGACTGATTCCCTGTAAAGGATTAAGATTGACCACCTTCAACTCTTCTGCTAATTAGAGCAGGAAGGTACTACGATGTGTGTGATGTTTCTTTTTTCCGTAAGACATGAAAGTTCTGAAAAAAGCCAGTTCTCCCAAGGGATGGGCTCCTTCTGAGGTGGCGTGCCTGGCTCTTCCCAAGGGAAAACGACTGCAACATTGCCCTTGAGTTCCAGGCTAGGAGTTTTACGTTTTTTTTTTTCTAATTGAAAAAAAAAATTTTTATTTTAGACTGTGCTATGACTTCATGTCCATCTAAATTATGGACTGTCCAGCACCTGACTGTGGGTTCCAACCGTTGTACCCCCCAGTTCCCTGTCAGTCACCTTCTCCTTGAGTATACGAATAAAGACCATGTCTCTTCACTCTGTCAACTGTCGCTTTTGCTGTGCAGAAACTTTTGAGTTTGAGGTAGTCCCGTTTCTTTGTTTTTGTTTTTGTTGCCTGTGCATTTAGTGTCATATCGATGAAGTCACTGCCAAACCAAGGTCATGAAACTTTCCCCCGATATTGTCTTCTAGGAGCTTTATGGTTTCAGGTCTTATGTTTAAGTCTTTAATCCATTTGCAGCTGACTTCTGGGGATGGTGTAAAAGGCTCAGTTTCATTCTTTTGCATATGGATATCCAGTTTTCCCAGCATCATTTGTTGAAGAGACTCTCCTTTCCCATTGGGTATCCTTGGCACCTTGTCAAAGATCAGTTGGCCATATATATGTGCATTTGTTTCTGGGCTCCCTATTCCGTTCCACTGGTTTAGGGTCTGTCTTGATGCTGGTACTATACTATTTTGATGGTACTATACTATTTTGATATTAGCTTTATAATATATTTTGAAATCAGGATGTGTGATGCTTATAGCCTTGTTCTTTCTCAGGATTGATTTGGCTATTTGTGGTCTTTCGTGGTTTTGTATGAATTGTAGAACTGTTTTTCTGTATTTGTAAAAAAAAATTCCGTTGGGATTTTGATAGGGATTGCACTGAATCTACAGATGGCTTTGGGTAATACGGACATTGTAACAATATTAAGGCTTTCCATCCACAGAGGATGTTTTTCCATTTATTTGTGTCTTTAATTTCTTTCACCAGCATTTTGTAGTTTTCAACATACAAGTCTTTCACCACCTTAGTTAAGTTTATTCCTGAGAATTGAATCCTCTTCTGTGATATTGTAAATAAGATTATTTTCGTAATTTTCTTTTCTGGTAGCTTCTTATTAGCATATAGAAAAGCAACTGATTTTTGTTTGTTGACTTTGTGTCCTGCAACTTTACTGAGTTATTTGATTAATTCTAACAGATTTTTTTTAATTTAAAAATTTTATTTACTTATTTGATAGAGAGAGCACAAGCAGGGGGAGGGGCAGAGGAAGAGGGACAAGCAGACTTCCCCACTGACTGGGGAGCCTGATGTGGGGCTCAATTCCAGGAGCTTGAGGTCATGACCTGAGCTGAAGGCAGATGCTTAACTGACTGGGCCACCCAGGTGCCCCAATTCTAACAGATTCTTTTAATGGAATCTTTTGGGTTTTCTATATATAAGATCATGTTGTCTGCACACAGGGATAATTTTACTTCTTTCTTTCATTTGATTTGGATACCTTTTCTCTTTTTCTTGTTTCATTGCTCTGCCTAGGACTTCCAGAAGTGGTGAGAATGGGCATCCTTGCCTTGTTCCTGATCTTAAAGGAAAAGCTTTTAGCTTTTCACTAATGAGTGTGATGTTAGCTGTGAGCTTTTCATATATGACCTTTATTATGTGGGAGTACTTTCCTTCTAATCCTAGTTTGTTGAGAGTTTTTGTTATGAATTTTGTCAAATGCTTTTTGCCACTTCTATTGAAATGATCACGTGATTTTTATCCTTTATTCTGTTAATGTCAGATATCACATTAATTGATTTTTGTATGTTGAACCATCCTGGCATCTGAGAGAGAAGTCCCACTTGGTTGTAGTGTATGATCCTTTCAGTGTATTCTTGGATTTGGTTTACAGGTATTTTGTTGAGGATTTTTGTACCTATATTAATCAGGGATCTTGGCCTATGGTTTTCTTTTCTTGTGGTGACTTTCTTTGGCTTTGGTATCCAAAAGAAGTGAAATCAGGACCTTGAGGAGATATTAACACTCTCGTATTCAGTATAGCACTATTCACAGTAGTCAAGATGTGGAAACAACCTAAATGTTCATCAACAGATGAATAAAGAGAATGAGGTGTATACACACAATTCAGCCATTTTTCTTGAATAAAAGATCTTAGGATTCTTGCTAGCCCTTGGTTAATTTCAAGATTCTGAAAAAGGTTGCTTTTGCTAGTTTTTGCCAGTGTTCTCATCACTATGGAAGAGCAGTTCTTCGAAGGTCCTTCTCTGCCATTCCTGCGGACATCATAATTTCTTGTTTTTTTCATTCAATAATTTATCTTGGAAAATGTTATACATATTTTGTCTCCCTTGCTTCCTCTCCACCTCCTATCTGTCTCCCTTATTTATTTTAATAGCTGCATAGGATTCCAGTGCATGGATGGTCAACTGCTTTTCAATGGACACTTATTCACCAGGTGCCTCAACTGTGGATAAGGCCTTTATACTAGAGATTGTGAGACTATCTCCAACATGACCACTCTACAGGAGCTTCTGGCAGGGTGGAGAAGACAAGGAACATACAGGAGAGTTAATCTCTCAAGACAGAGTGCTGTGAGTGCTTTCAGGATCAGACAATGTTAAATGGTCTCACCTTGATTCTGAGTTCCAGGCCCTTCAAGACACACTTCTTAAATGGCTGGAAAGACAAGGAGGCATGTGCACTTTGTCCCACATCCACACTGCCATCAATGGGGGCAAATTCCAAGTACTGCAGCAGGGCTTTGGGGCCAGATAACTCTGCCTGGAAGCTGAAGTTGAACTTTCCAGTGTTGATAAAGCTGAGTTCACACTGAACACATTCGTTCAGCTCTACCTGAGAGACAGAGACAGAGTAGTATGTTGATGGAACGGAAATCATGGTTCCCTTCTCTGGGGTTAGGATATGTAAGATTTTGGGGAAAACTATCCTTTGGGAAATAGGAATGACAGATGATGTTAGTGAGTTGAGTATCATGGGATTAATGTAGTCAGATATTCCAGCAAGTGCTACTAAGTGTTGGGGATCCTCATACCTGAAGAGTAAGATAGCAATTTAATTTTTAGACCTCCCTTGGTAGACAAACATCTTTCCTGTATGTTTAATATAAGGATTCCTCCCTTCCCTATCATCTCTCCACCCCCTGAAATATAAAATAGGTTTTCACATCAAAACTATATGCGTTCTGAGGATGGAGATGCTTCTGGCATGTTTCTGTTCTCCTGGTCTCCCTGGCATTTGAAACAGAGAGATGCAGCTAACATTCACTTGTACTGCCTTTCCCAGCCAGTGTGGAAACAGAGAGACAGACGAGAGAGAGAGAGAGAGAGAGAGAGAGAGAGAGAGAGAGAGATAAAGAATGAAGCAAGGCTCTCTCACATTCTTACCTCATAGAAGTTGATAAGGTTAGTGTCTTTAGGAGTCAGGAGCGTGATCAAGCCAGTCCTGTCCCTGCATTTAACCTCTGCATTCATAGTGTATCCCTCAGCCTTGACATTTAAGGTCAGAGGGTGGGCTTTCTTTTTCACATTGCAGATCAAATTAAAGTTCACATCTCCTTCCTGCTTCGGTGTGAAGAAAATATCCACTGGGAACCTGGTTGGGGAAGAAGACAGCAGATGAGCTGACCAGGCCAACCTGCTATATAACCTGCTAAAGAACATGAGCCTGATGGATTAGCACATGCACTATGAGGAAAAAGCATTGCCTTTCCAAGTTACGATGAGTTTGGAAGAGGTGCCAGACACAGTGTGTCACTGCTTCATGAATTCATAGATAGCAAGGAAAAGAATATAAACAGGAGAGAAAATATTGAGAAGAAGGTCTTAAAGTTCTCAGGGCTCTACAGTTTATCAGGAACATGAACAATGGGAAATAAATACGACAGGGATGGGATTGTTCATACAAACTGTAGAGTTGGAAGAGACTCGAGACAGGGCACTCTGAAGGGAATGGATTCTCCTGGCTAGCAGGTCTAGAACCCCTGCTATTTTGGGAGGGTGTAGTCATGGGGGACTTCTTCTTTACCTGGACAGTGGTGGGATCCAGCCTTCCATGGGACATAGCACCAGGCTGTTGCTGAAACCTTCAGAATATCGGGAGTTGTCCTGGAAGGCAAAATGGAACCCCTGCTCCTCCTTGTTGATGATATGCACAGTCTCCCTGGCTTCTCTGCCTAGGGTGGAAACACCAGCCCTCAGTTGAAGGCCTCATGCCTGCTCCTGAAAGCATCTTAGCAGATACTGCTCCGCAGGCAAGAGGAAACCTTCTTAGAAAAAAACCCTTCAACTTCTTTTCTCTCTTCTTCAGTCTTTGACTACCGCTCTTCCTTCCTTCTGCTCTACAGGTGACCTTCTTCCCCTGGCGAGATTCCATCTCTTCCTTCTAGAACTTTATTCCATCAGTTGCCCGCTCCTGCTAGGCGGCGCCTCTGCCTTGGTCACAGCTGTCTTAGGTGATTCTGATGACATTATTTTCTCTCCTTGTTTCTTTGGAACTAATGCCTTCCTGCTTTTGTTAATGAGGGCTTCACCCTCCCTGGTAGGCCCCTTAACTCTGCCCATATCTTTGTCAATAGTCTCTGCATTAAATTCTTTTGCATCAGAGCTCAGGTATGTCCTGAGAGTCCTGACAGGGCCTGAATACATCTTCTGTCACTATTTTTGCTTTTTCTTACTTTCCTTGACTATTGTAGAGCATTTGTTTTTTTACATATACTTTAGAATCATTTTATTCAGTTCTCCCCTCACCTCCAGTCCTTTTGGGATTAAGGTTGCCAGATTTAGGAAATATATTTTTAGTAGAAGTATGTCCCAAATATTGCATGAGACATACTTATGTTGACATACTTACACTAAAAAATTACTCATTGCTTTCTGAAATTCAAATTAGACTATGCATCCTGTATTTTATCTGGCAACACCAGTTGGGATTCTAATTGGAACTTGATTAAACTTGCATTTAATCTTGAGAGAACTGTAAATGATCACATCTTGTTTGGGGGCTCGTTAATAAGATTTTATAGTTTGCTTCATATACGTCCTGTGCTTTTCTGGCTACATTTATCCTTAGATATTATATAGGTTTTGTTAATATTGAATGGATTTTTTGTTTCTGTTTCTAGGTGCTTATTGCTAAAAGAAAGAGAAACTATTGATTTTTACATAACTGTCTTGTATTCAACCACTAAATTATCTTGTTGATTCTAGTGGTTTGTTTTGCTTTTCTCTAGAGCCTCTTGAGGTTTTCTCTGTATGAAGTCACCAGCAACAGCAAATAAGATAGTTTTGTCTCTTTCCCCCTAATGTTTATGCCAATGATTGAATTTTCTTGTTTTATTGTATTTGCTAACTAAAATCACTAGGAAAGTATTCAATAATAATGATGATAATGAGCATCCTTGCCCAATTACTGATTTTTAACTGAAGTGGTTTCAGTGGTTTATTACAGGATAATATTTGCCTCTTGATTTTGGTTAGTCTTCTTTTTTTTGAGGAAGAGGGAGAGAGGGAGAGAGTGACTGTATGTGTGAGGGGCGTGGGAGGGAGGGGCAGAGGGAGAGAGAGAATCCCAAGCAGGCTCCACACTCAGCACAAAGCCCGATTTGGGGCTCCATCTCATGACCCTGAGATCATGACCTAAGCTGAAATCAAGAGTTGGATGCTTAACTGACTGACCCACCCAGGAGCCCCTGGTTAGTCTTCTCTCTTTAAGTTTCCCCCTCTATTCCTATCTTACTATTAGAATTTTTGCCATGGCTTTTTAGTATATATTCATATGATCATACGGTTCTTTAATCTGTTGATATCTCATCATTATGTTGAAATGTACCACCCTTGCATTCCCAGATTAAATTCTGTTTGTCTTGCTGTTGCTGTTTTTATTTATTTTATTTAATTTTAATTCCAGTTAGTTAACATAGGGTGTTATATTAGTTTCAGGTGTGCAATATAGTGATTCAACACTTTCGTACATTACCTGGTGCTTATCATGACAAGTGCATTCCTTAGTCCCCATGACCTGTTTCATCACCAGCCCTCTACGCCTCCCCCTGGCAACCGTCTGTTTGTTCTCTATAGTTAAGAGTGCTGTTATTATTCTTATGCTATATTGCCCATTTATTTGTTCAAAACCTTCTGAAACATCATAATCTCCTCCCACCTACTTATATGTATCAGTACAAGAAATGTATGGAAATATTACTAATAAACTGTTAACATGGGTTTCCCTTGATGGAAAGGATGGGTGGAGAGAGATTAAAATTTTCCTTATATAACAGATTGATTGTCTTATTATAAAGAATATCACTTTTCTAAATATAAGAATCTAATAAGTTACTAAAACATCCTCTGGCTTTAGTTGTATTTTACACACACACACACACACACACACACACACCCCACATCCATGTCATGTGATAAGGGACCTGGTGACCACTTCCTTTATTTCCTTCAGGTCTCTGATCAAATGTCACTTTCCCATTGCCTCCTGGCATCCTTTATTCTCCCTACCCTGCTTTATTCTTCTCTAGAATACTTATTAACATCTGACATGCTATATATTTTTCTTTTTTCTTTTTGGGTAGTCTGCTTTCTTTTTTCTTTTTTAGATTTTATTTATTTGTCAGAGAGAATGAGAGAGAGCGAGCGAGCAAGAATGAGAGCGAGTGCAGAAGCAGGGGGAGTGGCAGGCAGAGGGAGAAGCAGGCTCCTTACCGAGCAAGGAGCCTGATGTGGACTCAATCCCCGGACCCTGGGATCATGACCTGAGCTGAAAGCAGACGCTTAACCCAGGCATCCCTTGGTGGTCTGCTTTCTATTACTAGACTGTAACCACCGTGAGGATGGGGACTTTGGCTTTACCGACGGCATTCTCAGCTCACAGAAGAGTGCCTGGGTCATACAAGGGGCCCAGAGATATTTGTTGAGCTGAATAAATGCATGAAAGGATGGCAGAGAAATCTGACCACTGTGGCACAGACTGAGAGGCAAACAAATACAGCCCATCCTCCAGAGGCACATGCAAGTAAGATGGGGATAACGTGAGGCTCTGGAAATGGATGCAGCCAGTCCGGGTCTTCAAGGAATCTAACAAGTAGGATCTGTAGCAAGGCTCCTACATTTTCTTAGGTTATTAGTGTGTGGGTTTAGAAGATAGCTGATGGAAATTAGATTGAGAGGTAAATATTTCATGGCTTTGCGAACAGTGATAGAGTACCTCTGGCACCAGGAAAAGTTTTCCACCCAAGTCTGCTCCCGGAGCTCATTGCTGAGTCAGCCCTACTCCTCCCGCTCACAGGTCACACCAACTCAAACATAAACCAACAGGGCAGCCTTACCAATGAGGAGACAACTGAAGTTGAGGTGTGACTTGTCCAGATTGATGAGAGGATCAGTGGCTTTGCCTACCAGTAGGAAAGGGACGGTGATGTTGTGTTCGGGGATTAAGAAAGTCCAGAATGCTTCTGTGATGTCCAGATGGAAAGGTGTGAACTGGAAGATAATCTAAGAAGACAGTTTGGAACAGAAGGGTAAAAAGCGTTTCTTTTTGCTTGCTCCACATGCCCTTGGAGGCTTACGGGTGCTGGGGTTATGATGGCTGACGTTACCAGGTCACCCCTACCTTTCTACTGTCTCCGTGAAGGCATGTAAGTGTGGCTGTTCCAGCAATATCAATGTGTGTTTGCCCTGCCCACAGGACCCCCCTGAGAGGTCTACCCCACCCATAGCCTCTGATGGCTGGGCTGCCGTATTTCACACCATGTCTTTGTTTGGTATGTAAAAATAGAATCTGAGAGAAATATGGAATTTTCGCTTTTCCTAAAAAGGTTGGGAAAATTGGCAACCCTGGGTCTACTTGTCTATGTGTGTTCATCTGACAGAGAAGCACGGCAGCCAGCCAGTGCTGGGCTCAGCGTTCCGTGTCATCGTTCCCTTGGCTTGCTCCATTCATTTGTGGGACCTTCCTGAAGGCATTTGAATTCTTAATTTCTATTTCATGGATTTATTTCTGCCTCCGAGATTCTCTGTGGAACTTACAGGATATGGGGCCCATAGATCTGTTTTCGCCAATGAATTCATGCTTCATTAAGTCTGACCCCATACCCACTACCACTGTGTAAACTTGAGGACTGAGCTGTGGGACAGGACTCACTTTTCTGTTTTGCCCTTTGGCCCAACCAAGTAAAAACACATCTGTATCCTTTTACCACTGTCAGTCCCTTGGGAAAAAAATAAGTCTTCCTGTTACTCTATGGGTCCTAGTGCCCATTAGTGCCCAGCTCCCCTTGCCCGCTTTAATAGTTTCAGTTTTTAAAACTGCAAATGCTAGAGCTCTCCATCTCTCTATGGCCAACCAAGAGAGCTCAGGTCTGTCCTGTTCATGAGGACTGCCTAATGTCTATGCCATTCAAGAAATACTTATTGATTGATGCATACTTGGGCTGTCCTCCCTCACTCTACCTATGGTCTACAGCACACGTGCTAAGCAGAGGGAGAGAGAGAGAATGATTAAAGTCCTTGGTCTGGTGGTCTTCATTCACACACATACCTCAGCTTTCTTTTCCGGGTGGACAAAGCCCTTCTCTGTAAGGCATGTGAAGGCTGGAGGGTTCTGGAGACTTTCAGTTTCTTCGGAGATCCAGCAGAAGGTGTAAGTGCTATTAGTGGGGTTCAGGATTGTAAAAGTCCTGATCGAGGGGGAAGAATTGATAGCAGAGAGTGAAATGGGGGGTTGAGGAATAACAGAAACTTTCCTACGACCTTCCCTAGCACAGTCCCCCTATCTGGGAAGTAGAACTTGTCTGGGCACTTCATTACCATAGAAATGAAAACTGCATCTCAACTGGGGCTCCAGACTATGGCTAGAGTTTTGGACTTTGGAGTAATAACGATGCCCAGGGTGCTTCTGCCCCAGTGATCCTCTGTGGTTAAGGTGGTGGTCAGAGATTCTATGTTTATGTCTTCCAAATTTTCCCCAGTGTTGATGCTAAGGAGACAAAATCCAGCTTTCTTACTGGAGCAGTTCTCCGAAGTCCAACCCCAGTAGTTCAAGCCTGCTTCTAGGAATTAGCCTCACTGACTTCCCTGAATTCTTCCTCTACGTTCTGTAGAAGGAATGACTGATAGGAACTCAACTGATGCAAACCTAGGCAACTCACCGAAGGCTCTTCCCTCCTATGCCCACACTGGTGAACTCAATCACCCGGGTGTTTGAGTCCAGAGCCCCACCACTAGGCCCTCGGAGATCTGGGTTGCGCCGATGACCGCTGATATAGTCGGAGTGTTTCAGGTCAAAATGGCAGAAGGGCAAGAAGCTCCGCCCTTTTGTCGATAGGACTGGACCTTGCTCTCCAGGCGGCAAGTTGGGAATCCTGAGAGGATAAGGTTACTTATTCTTACTTATTTTTAAATCAATCATTGCTTTCTGAGTTGGGTGGAAATGAATTATTATATCCAACAGAATGTGAGCTCCATGAAAGCAGACATTGGGTCTGTCCTGGTCAACAACATAATCTCAGTCCCTGAACAGTGCATGGTACATGGTAGGTGTTCATTCATTAACTGTTGAGTGGATGAATGCATGAATGGGCTGAGGAGGAGGAGGCTGAATTCTGGCTCCTTTTCTGTATCTAAGTGTGGCCCCAAGTTATCCCTCCAGTAGTGGTGACAAAATCTCCCTGCTGTAAATTGAGCAGAGAATCTTACCCTCTGGGTCCTCTCATAGGCATCTCCTGTCAACGAACATTGACAGAGAAATCCTAGAAGAGTAGTCTCATCTCCTCAGAAAAGGTGAACTGGATGTGAGCAGACTTAGCCCCAGCACCAAGTTTAGGTAGCCCAGACATAGGAGGGGTCCCTGTGGTGGATTGCAGGGGCTCCACAAGGCTCTTATGGCTCACATAGTTCTCGCTACCCCATGCCAGCGTTCATACAGTTCCTCTATAAGGTGGGTGTTCTGCATGGAGCTTTCCTGGGAAAGCACATCCGAGGTTTTCATTGCTAGAAGTTACTGGATTGGCTTTTCTAGAATTGGGTGTGGGCACCCTCTATTCCTCACTGATGTATCAGGTCCACTGCCTCCACTACCACCATGTGGGTGTATTGTGCTTATTGTGTGCCAGGTTCTGTGCTAAGTCTTCATGTGAATTGACTCATTTAATGTTCATGGCGACTGTACAAGGTGGGTATTCTTGTTTGCTTTCTACATGAGGAAACCAAGTGTCAGAAAAGTTACAAGAAAGTTTTTTTTTTAAGTTCATACATGCCCAAGGACTGGAACCCATCTATCTGTCAGCCATTGTGTTGTTCAGTGGAATTCTGAATGTGGCTGGGAAGGGGGAAGGGGGCAGGAGGAAGAGTCTAGAGAGTGTTGGTGAGTAATACAAAAGACCCAATTCTCCGTATCTTCCAAATCCTGGCCCCTTTGAATCTTCCCAAAGGGAAATGTGACAGTTTGGGGGCTGTGGAGGGGGCCAAAGGCTGGACAGAATGGTGGTAGTGGTGGGACAGAAGAGAGGATAGGAGATGCAGAGCTTTGTTCTGGGGAGCACGTCTCCTTACTGGCAGAAAAGATTGCCCTCGAAGTCTCCAACCTCCAGCGGGGAGAATTTCACTTTGAGCTTCTGAGTCTTCCCTGCAGGCACAGTGCCTGAGGAGGGCTCCACAGAGAAGGGTGGCAGGGAAACTTCGTTCCAGGGGTCGATGGCACTGTCCAGGGTGCTGACCGTGTGCAGTGTGCCCTGGCTAAGTTGGTCTTTTTGAGAGGAACCTGGGGGCCAACAGAGACAGCCAGTGATATTCAGCATTTGCAGTGGGAGGGCAGGTGGAAGGCAGCCCACTCACAGGTCCTGAGGGACCCTCTGTGGGGTCTGTGGGCTCACCTCTTCAACAGGTATACTTAATTTTGGGCACTAGGGGTAAGGAATTGGCTCGTATCTCTTGTAGGAGATTCATGAAAATACTTCTATGAATTCTATCAAGTTTCTAAAGTTTTTCCTTTTGGCTCAAAGGGGTGGGTCAAGGAGATGTCTCTGGGTCTTCTGCCTTAAGAATAATGGGCTGTGAACATAATTTTTGGAGAATCATTGTTTTAAACTAGGGGTTCACAATCTGGGGGCCCATGGATAAGGGCCCATTCAAAAGGTCTGTGAGTCTCCAAAACTGCAACAACAGTAATGAGTATTTGTCCACCAAGTGTTGAGCCCTTTCCCAAGTGCTTTATGTGTATCAAATTGGGTATGGGTATGTATTTCCTTGGGGAGACAGTTCATAGCTTCTGCAAGGGTCTGTAATGTCCCAAGAGGCTAAGGCCTGAAAAACAAGATTCCTAGGGCTCTGTGGCCAGGGTGCTGGCCTAGTGGATGGCCAGGGTCCAGGCTCCAGGAGGAGAGAGGTCAGCTCTTGAGTTTCTCAGGCCCGTTTGACTCTGCAGACACCATGAGACATTTGCTCTGCTTCTCCTTGGCTACTGAGAGGGCCATTGGAGCAGTGCTCACTGCTCCATGAACAAGGCTCTCCTACTAATTGGTTTACCTTGGTTATCTGGCATTGCAAAACTGACAGCCTTTGCAGTCTCTTCTGAGACCCAGTTGAATTCCAGCTGCACATTTCCTGAATTAATCAGTTCAAACCTGCAGATAGATCAGAGAATGGATTTGAGAAATGTGCTGTCAATGATGTTTTCCCTGTCTGCACATTATCTATACTGTTATTCAACTTTTTAAGTCATCACTGTGTTTCTTAAACATTTTTTCAAAAGGCAAGTTTTAAACATTTTATCTGACATCATGCATTTGCTATGTTAGTTATATTTTCTTCTAAAACACATAGAATATATACATAGCTATTAAAAGTAAAAATATCCAAAGGTTTAGCACTGAAAATCATCTGGCACACCACCAGTACCCTATGCAATGAGCTCTCAGCCTGCATTGCTGTAACCCTGAAACATTTCCATGAGAGAGGAATCAAAATGTGTTTCCCATGACAATATCTTCTTTAGGTGCAAATTCTATAGTCCCTCCCTTCCTGAATCATCTCCCATGGGAAACAATGTCCCTGTGGTCAGAGGCTGTTTGACCCCTGCCTGCGATTCCTTCACTGGCTAAGACTTGTCTCAAATTCTGAATTAGTGGAGCCTTTTCTTGCCTCAAGTTTCTCTGCATCTAAGAGAAGAACAGGAGATAGAAGCTTTTTCTGGAATCACTTTTAAACTTGATCACAATCACAGCAGAAGGATGAGGCCTTGGCACAAGAAACTGATTGTGTTAGAGAAAGAAACACAAGTAGCTATTCCTAGTTTTAGGGAAGTTGTAGGAGTTGAAAGTTTGGGAGTGGGGTGTGGTAGGGTGTAAGGATTAGGTTTCCATTATCCAGTACAGGTAGACCATGCAGATACACCCAAAGTCAAGTGCTTTGACTTCAGGAGCTTGTGTTTATTGTGTACAAGTATGAGTACTGGTCATTATCTTAAAGAAAACTTGTATAAAGTAGAGAAATCTTGGTGGTACAGAATACTTCTGATAAAAAAAGTTCTTGGTTTAGATTGGGATTGGCAAACTTTTTTTACAAAGGGCAAGACAGCACGTTTTTTTGGCTTTGTGTACCATAGGTCTTTGTAGCAACTACTCACTTTGCTCTTTCAGCCACAGACAACACATAAACAGATGGGCATGGCTGTGGCCAAAAGAAACCTTATTTACAACAATAGGCAGCTGGCCGGATTTGGTCCATGGGCCACAGTTTGCCAACCCCTGCTTTAGGTAAAACAGGTATCAGCAGAAGCTCTCCCTTTCTGTCTTATCTCATTTGGTTCTATAATAATTTGAGAGAACATGTAAAGTGTAACAAATGCAAGATGAGTTGAACAAGTTAATTACTAATTCTTACAAAGTTGAAATGTCAGTGGTTTACATTTTTGTGCTTGTAATTCTCAAAGAATAGTCTTTCTCTGTCTTTGTGTATGATGCTCTCTCTGCCTAGAAGGCCCTTTTTTCTCACTCACTTCTTCACCTGGCTACCTCCTATTCATCCTCCACAATTCAACAGGGGCACTGCTTCATCTGGGACGTCTTCCCTTACGTGCTGTCTGCTTTCTCATTCCCCCCACATCTTAGTCTGCTTTAGGTATTTTCACAGCACACACAGGACACGGCCCTTGCAACCATCAATTCACCTATTTTCACCCATCCCCCCACCGCCCACCATGAGCTCCTTAAGAGGGGGACCCACGAAATCCTGCATTCCCATGTGTGAGTTCACATAACTCTTTCTTTCTAAGGACAATTTTAACTTTGAATGAACTTTTTAGCTCTGTTTCCCTGGAAACCTGATGAAGGAGAAATACCAGTTGTATCATTAGGCAACATTGTTTATAGTAAAAAATGACCCCTGATTGGTAAATTGCATCTGGTCTGGGGGGGATGATACCTCCCTGAAGGGAAGCCATAGCTTTGGGGTCCTCTGAGTGTAGTGACTCTTGGTAACTGGGCATGTCCCCTGCAGGGATCCTAGAAGCTGTACCTATGGAATGGTTATGAGGAGTGTTGCCTTCTGTAGGTTGTGGGCCTTCGAAGCTGAGACGGACCCATTGCCATCAGTGTGGATATTGTCCAACTGTGACCCGGGGTCGGGGAGAAAAGAACTGTTCCTGGGTGGTGGTGTGAACTGTTACTGCAAGGACGGTCCCCACTGAAGCTGATGGCCAGATGCTGTCCCCTCCTCCCTAGCGGACTGTGTTTCCTGGCCTATATCTTGATTTCAAGTGTGAACTTCCATAGCTTTGTGGGCCTGAAGGATTCACTGCAGCCACAGAGTTACTCTGATGTGTGCCACGTGGCTCTGATGCCTGGTATGTGCTGTCGTAGACACTGAATAAATGTGTGGTGGAGTGGGGGCAAATGATAAAATCAAAGAGCTTCTCTGTGAGGGTGGGGGGCTCTCGAAGACTCACTCAAACACTCGGGTCTGGTAAACCAGCGTTTCTTTAAAGTGCACGTTGCTTGTTTGGCATCCATACGAAGCGTAATTCACATTGGCACTGATCTGAAGATGAAGTTCTCGATAGTTCTCTTCTACTACAGAATGGGTGGGCTCAGGGTCTGTCTCTATCACCTGTAACAAAGGTGGGGCCAGTTGACTCACAGGAATAAAGGGCTGTGGGGGAGCACAGTACTATATTTTACCCATGCAAATTAACTCAAGTTCCAGAAATAAATGATTCAGGCAAACCTAAATGACTCTTAAATGGGGAAGGAAGCAAATTACTGAGAGTAGTAAGATTGCAGAGACATGAGTTTTTTGGTTAGATGGACTCAGAAGAAGGCAGAAGAAAGGAAATCATAAAGATAGGGACAGATATCAATGAAATCAAAAATAAATAAAAAAACAGAGAGGACCAAGGAAGCCAAAAATTGTTTATTTGGAATGACTTAAAAAGTCTTTGGTAAGATTGATCAAGAAAAAAATGAATAAATACAAATAACCAATACCAAAAATGAAAAGGACATCACCACCAACCCTACAGATTTAAATAGATGATAAGAAAATATTATAAATAATTTTATGAAAATACATATGAAAACCTAGTGGAAGGGCAAATTCCTAGAAAAATAATTTAATAAAATTGACTCAAGAACAAATCAAAAGCCTGAAGAGTCCTAACACTATTAAAGAATCTGAATACTAGGAAAAAAATCTTAAAGAAGACCTAAATAAAGAGATAAAATTTGTTAAGAGAAAGGACAAATTAATATTATAAAATTGTTAATTTTTCCTAAACTGACTTATGGATGCAATCCAATTCCAATCAAGTTTCCATTAGGGTTTCCTCAGTACTTGGTTAGTGGATTCCAAAATTAGATAGAAAAATAAAGGACCAAGAATAACTAAAACACTTCAGAACAAAACAGTGTGGAAAAGGGACTTCCCTTCCAGATATCAAGGCTGATTGTGAAGCTACAGAAATTGAGGCAGGGTAAAACTGGCATAGGGGTAGACAAATTGACATTGAAGTAGAATACTGAGACAAGAAACATCCCAGGTATGTATGAAGTTTAGATGACAAGGGAGTCATGGCAGATCACTAGGAAACATAAGGGCTAAACAGAAAAAGGGATTTGGCCAGGTTAGTTATCTAGATGGAAAACTATGAAATTGGATCCTTGCCTCACACCATACATAAAATCCAAGTGGGCCAAGGGCTTAAATATAAACAGCAAAGTTCTTAAACCTAAAAAAAAAAAAAAAGCACATTTTCTCTTCCCTGGTAGGGAAGGGTTTAAAAATAAGACACAAAAAATAATAAATATAGAAGATGAGATTAATAAACGTGACTATATTAAGAATTTTTTTTTGTTCATCAAAAGATACATCAAAGGAAGTGAAAAGATAAGCTTTAGATTTGGTGAAGATGTTTGCAGACAAATAATAGGAAGGAATAGCAGAGTTTATAAAAAATAAAATAACTCATACAAAGGACAAGCATCAGAACTGAAAAATAGGCAAAAAGCATTTATATAAGAGATAACTAGCATGGCCAATAATCATATGAAGACATATTCAATTTTATCAGTCATTAGGGAAATGCAAAGTAGCCCCCAAATGAGATCATTTCCCATTCACTTAAATGATAAAAATCAAGAGGTCTGGCAATGCCAAGTTGTGGAGAGAATGTGGATCAGTAAGATGTCTTTGCCAGGAGTGTACATTGGTACAGCCATTTGGAAAACATTTGGGCATTACCTTGGAAAGCTGAAATTCACATATCCTATGACTTGGCAATTCCACTTCTAGGAATATTAACTTTTGCAAATGAACACCGTTTGACATGAACAATAATGTTCACAGAAACACTGTGCATGATAGCAAAATTGTAAATAATTTTCAAAAGAAGAATGAATGATAAATAATAATAATGGAATTTTATATAGCAGTGAAAGTGGATATACTATAGCCACATGCAACAATATGGATCACAAGAAATCTAACCTTTTCAAAAACTAAAGTTAAAAACTACAACTAAACAGTATGCCTTTTTGGATGCATAGGTTGAAAAAAAAAGAACAAACCAAAAATCAAGGGAATAAGTAAATGAGATTCAGAATGGTGATTGTGTTTAAGACAGGAGGCAGGGGGATGGAATGGCTGAGAAGCACACAGGTAATCCATGTTCTACTTCCTATGTTGGGTGTGAGTTCATCTCTGTTTGTTCTACCATTCAAAAGAAACCAATCAAGGACTAATTAAGAGAGGGGCATGCTTGGATCACAGATGAGATTCTGTCAGGAACCAGAGATTCTAACTAATTTAATTCTGGACACCCGAGGGAAAGAGGAACTGACCGAAAGGCTAGGCATGGTCCTGTTGAAAAAGTGGGAGGACTTGCTGCATGAGGCATCCAGACTGAAACTAAAGCTGGACGTATCAAGATGTGTGGGTCGTGGGGCCGGCAGGAGGCATGCTTGTAAGTTCAGTTTATCACTTCTGAAATCAAGGTCAAGTAGAATGGGAAACTTTTTTTTTTTGTGAAGGAAGGCAATGATGAGACATTGAAGTGGAAAGCAGCAGGCCCCCAGCCATGGCAGATCTGTGCCTGATGTCCTCACTCACCTTTCGTTTTGTAGTGAAAGTCCCACGTGGGTTTCTGAGCACATCCACCCACTTGACCGTGCGCATGCGGTCATCCCAGTCAGGGATCTGGTCTGCAGGGAGCTGAAACATGATCCTGGACAGCTTGCACTTGGCCCCCATCTTCTTCAGACTGATGGGCACGTCTGACTTCATGGTCACCACTATGTCCTTGGCACACCCAGGGTGGAGGTGGCCAATCTGGGGAAGAGCCTGGTGTTAGTATTTTTGGGAATCCAAGCTGGAGGACTTTTGCTACCTGATGGTGATATTCTAGAGAAGGGGTAGAGCCAAAAGTCTTGGCAAAAAATACATTTAAACCTGCCTATGTAGATGGTCTTAAATACATACAAGAGGTTCTTAGAAATACAAGCCTAAAAACAAAAGCAGCTAATATTTATCAAACTGTTACTTGCCTAGGGCACTATTCTAAACCTTTACACAATTCTGCTAATCCCCACAACAACCCTATGGGATATACAGCCATTTCCCCTATTTCATAGGCATGGAAACTTGTAACTTGTTCATGGTCCTCCCATGATTAGAAGAGCTGGATTCAGCCCCCGACAGTATGGAGCCAGGTACCATGCTCTTAACTACCTGTGCTTCTTCACCACTATGACCTTTATGAATCAGGGACAGATGCACACAGTACGTTAGCAGTTCTCAGAGTGTGATCAGATGACCCTTGGGACCCCTAAGACCTTTTTCAGGAGCTCACAAGGTCAAAACTACTTTCATCATAATATTAAGATGTTAGTTGACTTTTTCACTCTCATTTTCTCAAGAGTATACAATGGAACTTTCTAGAGGTTACATGACATACGATATTATAGCAGATCAAATGGAAAAGCAAATAGGAGAATCTAGCTACTTCTATTAAGCCAGATATTAAAGAGATTTGTAAAACTGTGAAATAATGCCACTCTTCTTTCACTAATTTTTTTATTTTGGAAAACAGCCATTTTCATAAAAATATGGTATTTATATTAACATTAATGGGTTTATTATTTAAAAATGGATAACTATGGACTCTGAGAAACAAACTGAGAGTTCTAGAGGGGAGGGGCGTGGGGGGATGGGTTAGCCTGGTGATGGGTATTAAAGAGGGCACGTATTGAATGGAGCACTTGGTGTTATATGCAAACAATGAATCATGGAACACTACATCAAAAACTAATGATGTAACGTATGGTGATTAACATAATAAAATAAAATAAAATAAATGGATAAATACATATTTTCAGATATTCTCAGTTTTAAATGCTAATATGGTAAATATCAATAGACATAACCCACATAAACAAAAGCTTTTTGGGGGTTCCTGAATAATGTTTAATTGGGTAAAGGAGTCCTGAGTCCAGAAAGGCTGAGATTCACTGAAATATACCAGATAAATGGGAAATCTAATGTGGTCTATAGCATAAAATCATTGATGGTTTAGCACACACACACACACACACACACACACACACACACAAACACACATATATAATAGTCCTATCATGTTTCTGACAGATCTAAAAACTCTCCCTCCACTGGAAAGTGAAGGGAGAAGAAAGCTTAGTATTTCCCAAGGCCACAAATGTTTGTGTGTGGCGGGGTGGGGGGTAATATGCACGAGTGTTTGTGCACGTGGGTGCACTAAATGGACTATCTGAAGCTTATCTCTGCCTGATTTGACTGACACTTTACATCCCTCCAGGAAGCAAAACTTCCTGAGGGCACTCAAATATTCAAAAGTGACAAAGTGAGTGCCTGGGTGGCTCAGTCAGTTGAGTGTCCAACTCTTAGCTCAGCTCAAGTCTTGATCTCAGGTATGTGAGTTCAAGCCCTGTGTTGGGCTCCACACTGGGCATGGAGCCTACTTAAAAAAATAAAAAAAATAAAGGTGACAAAGTAGGGTCCCCTACCCTCCTTGCTCTCTTCCCCTAACTATACTTGACAGACTTGGTGACCAAAACAGTGCAGGAGGCAGTGGATACATCTGGGTATATCCATTGTCCTGGGAACTCAAAAGCGAACTATGAAAACAACTAGCCAGAGACTAGATCTGCTACCACATTGTCTTAGGCCTTGTGTGACATCGAGCTTTGGTCAGCAATTCATAAAATGTGCGCTGTGAGATGCTAAAAGAAGGGGTCAGAAAATTCCAGGTAAAACAAAGTTAACTAGGTTTTAGTATGCTGCCTGGCCCTGGGCACCTCTAAGAGAAAGATGTAATATGCAAATGTGCTAAATCCCAGTCGTCCACGGAACCCACTACCCCCATTTTAGCTTTTAGTGAACCACTTTTGCAGGACTAATGCTCTAAAGAACATACACCTCGGGGGACACAGGTCTGCAGTCTGGGATGGGAAGACTGGAAGACACTGTCTCCATCCGTGCGGGCTTCCACGGAATTCCTCAACATCAGCCTAGCAACCATCTCGGCAGACCTCATTCTCTGTTCTTAGACCGGAGGAAATATGAACAGTGTCCTCTGGCACCTGGTCTGAGTAAGGGATGGTTCTTGGGCTGTCTCAGCTTGAGAGCCATCCATCCCATATCATTTATTCATGGGAACAGACAGACAATCAAATTAGGGTAGGCCTATGTCTAAGGAAGTCCAGAAAAGAGTGACTGGTTTTCACTTACCTGTGGGGAAAAGGAAACTGTAGATACAGGGGGCCATTCAAAACGTATCACGTTCACTTGGCTGTGGTTTGTGATTGTGAAGCTCACGTTATAGCTGTTTCCAATGTGGCAGTCCCCAAACTGGATGTGGTCCACCAGTGCAGCTATGGACAGAAGCAGAAGGTCCGTGAGTCCTCCCTGGCCTCCTCCTAGGGCTCACTTCCCTGAGGAGGCAGCACCTGAAAGACATGGAGCCTCACCCTCATGCCTCCTTCCCTCCTTTGATGATGATTTTGGAAAAATTTAGAGTCCTTAGCTTAAGCTTTCCCTCCTTAGGAAATCTATTTGTCCATCTGTCCATCCGTCCAACCATCTATCCATCCACCTTGGCCCTCATGTCCAAGAGAAAATATAGGTCCCCAACTCCATTTGTTTGCTGAAAAAATACTATTAAGGGTTAAAATAAGATAAAATACAAAAGTCCTTGTTAAACTCGAATCATAGATAATTGATAAGTAATTTTTAGTATCAGTATGTCCCATACAATATTTTGGGACACACAAATAATAAAAAGACTCTTTTTTTTTTAAATCTGAAATTCAAATTTAACAGGGACTCCTGTATCCTGATTTTCTAAACCTGGTAACCCTATTATAAGTATGAAATCTGATTTCTTTTTTTTTTAAGATTTTATTTATTTATTTGACAGAGAGAGACACAGTGAGAGAGGGAACACAAGCAGGGGAGTGGGAGAGGGAGAAGCAGGCTTCCCGTGGAGCAGGAAGCCTGATGCGGGGCTCGATCTCAGGACCCTGGGATCATGACCTGAGCCGAAGGCAGACGCTTAACGACTGAGCCACCCAGGCGCCTAACAAGTGCTTTTTGATAATAATGATGAAATAAATTTTCTCCTACCCCAAAGAATATATTCAACCAAATGAAGCTGCTGTGCTTGGGGGACTGCAGAGGAGCACATCTTAAGCTTTAATATACATACAAGTCACCGAGGGATCGTGCTAAAATTCAGACTCGGCTTCAGCAGGCCTGAGGTGCTGGGGTGGGCTCTGCCATTCCCATTTCCAACAAGCTCCTGGGTGCTGCTGAGGCTGTAGGTCCTCAGACACTGCACTGAGTAGGGAGGCTATAGAGGATGAGGTTCTAGAGGTGGCACAAACCTATGCCTTCTTTAATTAAAGAAGCCCACAGGTTTCTCTTGGAATGTCTAGGATACATGTTTCCCATGAAACAGACAATGCCGATACAAGCCAGCTGAAAGACATGGGGAAAACTAGAGAGATATGTGCTCACTTAGCTAATCTGGAATTTGAATTTTGAATTTCACTTGTTAGCTAAACTGGAATTAGCTAAAACTATAAGCTCCCCAAGGCAGAGACTCTCTTCTTACTCTTTGCAACTCCAGGTTTCAGCATAGTGCTTGGTCCATGCATGCTGATGCTCAATAAATGTTCCTTGAGGGAACTCGTGATTGAAGGCATTGTCTGAGCCATGAATGAACTCAACACAGGAAGAGGAGATGCTTTCCTAAATTCCCAGAAGCTGGCTGAGCTGTTATTTAAATTTTATTCTTATTTAAAATGACCCGACCCAATAGTTGTCAATACCTCACTTATGTTTCTCTCACCTGCTACCAAGTCTTCCATAGTATTTTCCTCGATGATCTCAGAGATCTCTGGGGCCTCAGGGCTGCTGGAAACCACCAGCCCATGGATGTTGCCCAAGGTGATGTCATCCTCGTAACCCACTCCCACCATGTGGACGATTGTCTCCTCATACTGGTTGTTGATCACTGACAAGTGGATGGTGCCTGCCATTCTCCCAACCTTCTTGGATTGGAAAACGACATCGAATCCAGCTGTGTTTCCAGGAGGAACAACCAGGGAGGCCGTGTGAGCTTTCTTTGCTGCAAAGAGAAGAGAGAGACATGAGATTTAGAACCAGGAAGATGTAACCAAAAAGATCCTGACTCAAGGGAGAGCAGCCTTAGTGTGGGAATGGGCCTTACCTAGAGAGGCCATCGATGATGAGACCGGACATCCTTATCTGCCTGGGTCCTTATTAGTTCCCTAATAAAACAGCTCCTGGGACCACCCATCACCCTCTAGAAGCTATACTCCCCCTACCTACCTTTTGCATGTGGTTTGTTCTCCTCTGTGATGTAGATGTAGGAGGTGGCGGGGGTCCCTCTCAGGGAGAAGACGCCTAGTTGGTCCCTCAGATCAACATGCAGCTGGCAGAAGGAAAGCAAGGTCGAGTGTTAAGCTTACAGGCTGCTCATGGGGTTTGAGTCTAGATTGAGATACGGTGCTGTTTGGGAAGTACCCAAAAAGTCATTGTGCCCAGCACTCATTCTTTTGAATTGAATAAAATAAATGTTAGACCTGGGGAGGAAAGTGAAAGTTTAGTTCAGCCCTATTATCCAAGTAAGGAACTGGAGGTCCAGAGAGTAGAGGTGACTTTCCAGATCACCCAGCTATGCAGTGTCAAAATGGGCTTGCCAAGGCCTCTGCTACTGACAGAGGCAGCTGTAAAATATACTCTAGACTAATAAAATGGAAATGAATACTCGTCATGCTATAAAGGCTTACATAAATATGAGTTCCTAAAAACCAGTATCTCCTAGGTGGTAATGCATCAGTTGCCTGATAACATATTGAGCACCTTGCCAAGTTAAAAAGAAAACCAAAGTGGGATTCTGGCTTGGGTGGAGAAAAGGGATGTTTTCTGGACCACCATAGCTGATGCAAAAACTAAAGCCGTATATCTGATTTTAGGTATGAGAAATCAGCAGACAGTTTTAGAAGATAGTCATGCTGGTACCATCATAAATACAATTGAACAATATAAGAAATGAGGCCAAAAGAAGAAAGAAATAGTGATACTACATAGGAAGCTTCTGAGATAAAAAATAATTATATGTTTAGAAACAATCTTAGTAAGAAACTATATGGAGGAGTTATATGGAAAAAATTGACATAATAAAAAAATCTAGGTAAATGGATGGGAATTCTTAATGTTGCTCCTGAGAGCCTACATACTCTAAAAGTAGAAATTCTTGGGGCACCTGTGTGGCTCAGTCGTTCAGCGTCTGCCTTCGGCTCAGGTCATGGTCCCAGGGTCCTGGGATCAGGCCCCGCATCGGGCTCCCTGCTCAGCGGGAAGCCTGCTTCTCCCTCTCCCACTCCCCCTGCTTGTGTTCCTTCTCTGTCTCTTTCTCTGTCAAATAAATAAATAAAATCTAAAAAAAAAAATTCTTTCCAAATAATTCACAGGATTCCCAATTGGATTTTTTGAGGAACATTATAAAATGATGTCTACAGTCCATCTGAGAGAATAGATATGTAAAAATCGTTAAGAAAAATTAGAAAAATGGGGAATGGGTAAGCAGGAATTTATTAAACTAGATGCTAGAACATTTTATAAAGCTACAATAATGGAAAAAATACAGGTAACAATGAAAACAAACTAGGTAATGTGGACTCAAAACAAACAAGAAAATAGGACAACAACAAGACCAACACACTTTTTAAAGCATCACAGAACTAAGAAGATAATGAAGAGTAGCCAGACCAAGATCTGGGAGAGCATGGGAATCCAGAGAGCCTAGCCTACATTTCTGGGCTGTTTTTGACTTCGAGTGTTTGCTAGTCTAGAAGAGGTATGTGGGAGGCTCAGTCGTGTTTTTGAGGGCTTCTTGGTGTTAAGAGGGCAAAAGTCTTGTGAAAGGTGGGTGTTTTCTTTCCTGTAGATTCGGACCCCAAAGGACCTGCTGAGAGGACCAAACCCAGCCCCCCCAAGGGTAGAGATCCTGCTCCGAGTCATATCCAGGAAATATCAAGCCCTAAAACTAACTTTAGATGATCCTTAGTTTCCAATGTCCCAAAGTACTTGGCAGAACCAAAGGAAAACTGTCTCTGAAGAAAAAGAACACCATCCTTAGTGTTATTTCTAAATAATTCTTCAAGTATCATACTCAACACAGGATCGAAGATAACCAGGCACACAAGGAGAAAGGACAACATGGCAAAAATGAGCAGAAATAGCAGATATCAGAAAAAGACCCACAGGAAATCCAGATTTTGGAATGACCAGGTATAGATGGCAAAATGGTTGTGATGACTATGTTCAAGAAATAAAGTCGGGCGCCTGGGTGGCTCAGTTGGTTAAGCGACTGCCTTCAGCTCAGGTCATGACCCTGGAGTCCCCGGATTGAGTCCCGCATCGGGCTCCCTGCTCAGCGAGGAGCCTGCTTCTCCCTCTAACCCTCCCTCCTCTCATGTACTCTCTCTCTCTCATTCTCGTTCTCTCAAATAAATAAATAAATAAATCTTAAAAAAAAAAAAAAAGAAAGAAAGCCAAGTCTGACAACTTTAGCACAAAACCAGAAATCTTCAAAACTGATGATGTGTATTTGAAAAGCAGCCTAAAAGAACTTCTAGAACTGAAAAATGTAATAACTTAAGAACTCAATGGAAGGTTTAACAACAGATTAGGTACAGCTAAAGGGAAAGTTAATGAGCTGAAGATAGGTCCCAAGAAATTATGCAGAATGGAGCCCAGAGGAAAATGGATGGAAAATGCAGTGAGGTGGTGAGACAGAGGGGAAATGGGGGAAGGTCTTCCACACACTGAATTGGCCTCCCAGAAGGAGAGACGAGACAGAATGGAATAGGAACCATATTTCAAGACATGTTTGGAATTTTCTAAAAGTGACTGAAGACATCAATTGCAGAATCAAGAAGCCTGGTGAATTCCAAGAGGGATAAATGCAAAGACATTCATACCTAGGCACATCATAGCGAAACCGCAGAAGACAAACACAAAGTGAAAGTGTTAAACAAGGAAAGTCAGGGGACAAAGATCACCTTAACAGAACGTGTTGGACATAGCTGACGTCTCAGCAGCAACAGTGGAAACCAGAACACACTGGAATGAAAGCTCTCATTTGCTGAGAGAAAACAACTGCCAGCTGAGAGGTCTATAGCCAATAAAAATGACATTAAAAATCACAGACCTGTACCTCTGAAACAGATAATACATTATTTGTTTAAAAAAAAAAAGAAGAAGATAGCAGGAAGGGAAAAATGAAGAGGGGGAAATCGGAGGGGGAGATGAACCATGAGAGACGATGGACTCTGAGAAACAAACTGAGGGTTCTTGAGGGGAGGGGTGTGGGGGGATGGGTTAGCCTGGTGATGGGTATTAAAGAGGGCACGTTCTGCGTGGAGCACTGGGTGTTATACACAAACAATGAATCATGGAACACTACATCAAAAACTAATGATGAGGGCACCTGGGTGGCTCAGTTGGTTAAGCGACTGCCTTCGGCTCAGGTCATGATCCTGAGTCCCGGGATCGAGTCCCACATCAGGCTCCCTGCTCGGCGGGGAGTCTGCTTCTCCCTCTGACCCTCCCCCCTCTCATGTGCTCTCTCTCAAATAAATAAATAAATAAATAAAATCTTAAAAAAAAACTAATGATGTAATGTATGGTGATTAACATAACATAATAAAATGAAAAAAAAAAAGAAATGGAGATTTTTCAAATACAAGCTGAGAGAATTCACCGCCAGCAGACCTGCATTGAGGAAACAGTACAGGCTATTCTTCAGGGGGTAGGCAAATGATCTCAGATGGACAGATGGATATGGAGGAGTGAAGAGCAATAAAAATGATGATTCTGCGGGTCAATCTAAATGAGTCTTAACTGTATGAACAACAAAACCCAACAGTGAGGGGGGCCTGGGTGGCTCAGTCGGTTAAGCGTCTGCTCTCAGTTCAGGTCATGATCCCGGGGTCTTAGGTTTGAGCCCCAAATCGGGCTCCCTGGTCAGCAGGGAGTCTCCTTCTCCCTCTGCCTCTGCCCCTCCATCCCTGTTCCTGTTCTGTCTCTCGCTTTCTCTCTCTCAAATAAATAAATAAATAATTAAAAAAAAAAACCCAACAAGATAGTAAGAACATGTTGTAGGGTTTAAAATGTAGAGAGAACCCAAACCTCCCACGAGTTGTCCTTACTCTACCCTTCTATTTTTATCTCCCACTGCTCTTCTATCCCCTGTGCTCTCACGGAGCTGGGTGCTTACTAGTTCCTGTTTTGTACCGGACACATTTTTTGCTTCTGTGCCTTTGTCTGAATAGTTTTCTTTCTCCAGCTGGGATGCACTCAGTGCCATGCCCCCTTCCTGAAACCCAGTTGTCCTGCAATGCCCAGCTTCCATGTCATTTTATAGTGAAATTTTCCTTGATTCCCCTAGATGGGAGTAGATCATTTTCAAAAGTCCTAACGTTCTTTGTAGAACCCTTACACAATTTATTACTTTTTTTTTTTTTTTGGTAAAATAAGGATGTTAACAGAAAAAAAATAAAAACACAATTTAATTGCTGAACCAGGAGTCCCTGGAGATATGGCATCTCTCACTCCTACTGAGGTTTCTTTTGTTTCTTCCTTATTAAAAATGCAGTGTTCGTTACAGAAAAAAAGGAAGGATAAAGAAGACACCAAGAATACCCATAGTCCTCCCCCCTCAGCTCAGGGTACATCCCTGAGCACTGCTTCACATAGTAACTATCCGGGAGCTGTGTAATCTGCTTTCTCATACCCCTTGAGGGCAGACACTATGGCCGACTCAGCTCTGTGTGTCCCATGTATTACACAGGTTAATGCATGAGGAACATCAAAGAAGTCCTGGTGGATCAGGGATGGCAGAGACCTCAATGTTAAAAGTCTGACTTCTGAGTCATTCTTCTCCCTTTCCATCCCCTACTTCACCTCTTGCGGTACCTGGGCGGGGATGGTGCCATTGTTCTTGAGGATGAGAGGCAGCTTCTCTGACTGACCAAGCAGAAGCCTCTTGAAGAGGAGCAAGGGGTTTCCATATTGGTTGCAGAGAACCGGCCGCACTATGGTCACCCGAGGGAGGTTCCCTTCCCCGACGATATCAAACACGAGGCTTCGGTTCCTGGTCAGGTTGCTGCAGGGAACAGGACGACGGAGGCCTGTCAGCCTGGTGTGCCAGGAATGACATTCCAACCTCATCCTGCAGGAGAGGGGGCTGGTACCTAGGCAAGCCATCCAACGTAGCCTCGAAGATACACTGGTAGGTCTGCATGGTCTGCGGGGTGAAGGTCACCGTGGCAAAGGCATGCGAGCGGCTGGCAACACACATCTTATTAGGTTCCACGTCAAAAATGTCAGTGATTCGGGCAATGAGCTGGGGAGGGAGAGCAGGGATTAGGGTGTGTTAGCACTTTATCTGTCCCCATCTTGTGGCAGTGTTTTGGGAAGACTGTAGGGACTGTAGGGACCCCAGCAAGGCCTCAAAAGGATTTTTTCATTCTTAAGGGTGGCAAGTGGGATTCAAGACTGGCTTGCTCCCTTTTTATGTTTTTAGTGCAGAACAGGAAGAAAGCTGCCCCTTGAGGTCCAGAAGAAGGTCAGAGGGTAATGACTGGATGTCACCAGGGCCTGAGAGAAGTCATAAAAGGGATGAGACAGTCTTTCAAACTCTACCCCTCCGTGGTGACAGTCCCCTGGGAAAACACGCGTGTGCACGCGCGTGTGCGCACACACACACACTCTCTCTCTCTCCCCCCGAGGCTCTAGACTAGGCCACCCCTGCAGTGGTCTCCCTGCCACCATTGGCCATGTGAACAATGTCAGCTAAGTGGGAGTGGGAGCTAAGATTCCCCCTTTGGGCAGAGGACGAAAGCAGCCACGGTGATATTAGGCCATATTTGTAGTGCATCTGAATGGCTATTGACTGAGCCCTCTCTCTCGGTATCCTGAATTTTCTGTCCCATTGCGAGGAAAAAGGATTTCAGTGTGGTCTGACTTGGAGAGGAAGGGAGCTCTGAACCTACAGGCCTTGAGATGGGCACTTATTATTTACCTTGTACATGGATGAAGCTTGGCTTTAAATGTAGCCCTGTATCCCTAGGCTTCATTTCCCTAACTGTAAGATGAGGAGAGTAATACAAAGTCTGATCATACAAACTTTCTGTGAGGATGAACTGAGGTAACACATGTAAATAATTTAACACAGTGCCTAGCATGCAGCCGGGGTCAGTAAATGTTCGTTTCTCCTTGCCCTTATAATCTGACATCCCCCAAACCCTCCTTACCAGACAAATGGGCAACACAAGGCAGCCTGCCTGAGACGGCACTTGCCTTTGGCTCACCCCACCACACTTCATCTATTACACGCCTAGCTGAGTGTTTGATGGATGAGCGAGTTGCTCATTGCTGTGTACCACTTTAAAACCCAGAGGAGGCACCCCCTGGGACAAATGTCTGGCTCTTGGCCTAGGGGAAACCACCCAGTGACCTCATGTGACTTCCAGCAGGGCCTGAGAGCCAGATAATCCCCACTCAGGTCTAGCAATGCTAGAGCAGGGTTTCTAAGAGCTCTTTCCAAGGATTCATGCCAACCACAGTGGGCTAGGGCCATTTGGGGCTGCTTACCTTGTTGGAGATGGGCTTAACTACGATGTTCACATCACAGGCAATCTTTCCCACGTTGCTGATCTTGAACCGAGCCTTGGCCTGATGACCCACCAGGACATTGCAGAAGATGAACTTCTTCTCATCCTCCACAAAGAGCCCTCCACTCTCTATCGTCTGTAGGATGTTGAGCAGAGTGGTGCTGCTACAAATCTGGTGCTCTTCAAATATCACGGCATTGTTGTCAGTCACAAAGGCTGGGGAGAATGAGAGATGAGGCCTGATAGCCCAGTTCCTGCTTTCTGTAATGGCTAATGTGAAGATTTGGATTCTGACAGAGGATGGTCATAGAGGAGGTGTAGGGGAATTCACACAAGGAGGTGGGAGTGATGGTACAAATTCTATCTTCTCTTCCTTTTCTGTACTGCTCTTGTTGGTTGTCAGACCCCAACCATATATTCCTCCCAGTAGTAAGGAGAGGTTAGATCTGGGATCTGGGGTGGGCTTAGGAAGGAAGGAGGCATTTGGCCCATGTCGGTGCGAGTCTGTACGCCACCTATATAGTCAAAGCAAGAGGAGTTCTCTCTGCGCTTTACCTGAATCTTGCTTAATTAAAGTTAGAGTATGCACAGTCACTGACCATTGTTGTCTGTGCATATGTTGCCCACAGGGAACGGCCGGATTTGGTGTTCCTGGATCCTGTGCCATATCCCATTACACCATGATTCCCAGATAATACTATTTGTCTGAGAATCCTGGACCAAACTCAGGAAGACTAGGAGTTTAAAGCTGCACATCTTTTAGGTGTAGACGCCTGGTAAGTCTTTAAGGAAAAACATGGCTGCTAGAGGAAGTTCCAAGGACCCAAAGGAAGTAGTGTGGCCGTAAATGCTGAACATGTGCATGGTGGGAGGGGGAGGGTCTTTTAAGGGGAGGGTGCTGTCCAATCTGGGTGCCCGGTACCTGGTAGACAAGCTTCAGCCAGCAAGGTGTAAGGAATGCCCGCAGGCTGGTCTCTTGGGTCTCGGTCAGATATATCGATCGCTATGAATTCCTCACACCTTCCCACGGGGTCAGCCACACAGTCGACAGTGATGACCTGTGTTCCTCCGGAGGGGACGGAGCCAAACCCAGGGTACACGGTGAACATGCCGTGGGTGAAGCGCACCTGTAGGAAAGTCGGAGGGGGTGGGAGGGGAGGAGGCAGAGTGAGTGACAGAGTCTGAGCCCTTCCACCAGAGCTTGTGAGATGGTGTTGAGAGGGGCCTGCGGGGCCTCTCTCCACAGGCTCTCTCTGAGCCCCAGCTTTCTCCCGGAGGCAGGGAGGGCCTGGGGAATCTTCAGGGATGGGCTCCCTCAGTGCTTCCTTCTCTGCACATTCCTTCTGACCAACTGTGACTGAATGGGAGCTGAAGGAAACAGACATATTCCACATCGCACAACTCTTACCCAGATGGGAATCTTCTGGCGGAGGGGCGCAGACAGAGCTCTGGTAGAGGTTGTAGATTTCTGAGTCAGATACTCATGAGTTTGAATCCCACCCCTGCTATATTTTAACTGACCTTGGACAAATGACTTCTCTGAGTCTCAGTTTATCCATGAAATGGGGCTAAACCCCCTACCTTGAATTACTGGAGGCTTCAAAGGGAAAAACGTGTGTGGGACACTTCACATAGCCTCTGGCACAGAATTACTGCTCAAAAAATGGGATATTATCATGCATTCCTCTGGTTCCTAGGAGCTTCCTTCTTCTTCTTCCCCCCACACCCAGCTTTATTGACATGTAATTGACATACGACATTGTATAAGTTTAAGGCTACAATGTGCTGATTTGATCTGGAATATACCACAAAATGATTACCACAATAAGGTTAGTTAACATCTATCAGCTCACATAATTACCTTTTTTTTTTGGTGATGAGAACATTATGATCTACTCTCTCAGCAACTTTCAAGTACATAATACAGTACTGTTAACTAGAGTCACCATGCAAATATTAGACCCCAGAACTTATTCATCTTGTAACTGGAAGTTTATACCCTTTGACCAACATCTCCCCATTCCCCCTATCACTCCCAGATCCTTATGATCACACTGGGCTGAGGATAGTCCAGGACAATCTCCCCCCCCATCTCAAGGTTCTTATAAAATCATATCAACAAAGTTGATCACCTGTAATCAGGGAGGTGCAAATCAACATCACAACGAGATACCACCTCACACCTATTTGAATGGCTGGTGTCAAAATTATTATTGTGCACTGTTGGTGGGAATATAAATTGGTGAGAAGGAGAAGCTTTGGATAATAAGAATATGGTTAAACGTTGTCTAAAGGAGCAAAGTCACACTGAAGTCAAAGAACAGCTGGAAAGGGTGGACTCAAAACAGTGAGTAGGGAGAAAGGAATGGTGGTCAGAGAAAGGAATCTTAGAAATCAAGAGTTCAGAAGCACCTCAGTTCCCTTTGATGTGAGATCCAGGGTGTGACCTTGAGAGTGAAGTGCCAAGGTGGGAGAGCAGACAAGGTCATTGGAACTGAAAGGTAGGGTGTTAAAGAGAGGCTGCTTCACTGAAGAAGGCAAAACAAGCAAAAGCAAACAACAACAACAAAAAAACTCCAAATCCAAACATACATATATTAGAAGGGATGAGAATTATAGAAACATATGTAGAAAATGATGTATGTTAATTAAATAGAAGGCTTCTGTTGAAGAGGAAAATACTTGAGAAGACATAAAACCAACATGTGGAAAATTCAATCCAAATGCAAAAAATAATTATTGATGTCCAGAGAGTACAGAGTATCTACTTCCTCTTCTTTTTGCCTTTAATGCTCATGTGGAAGCTGGAGCTGCAGCTGCCATCTTGGAACCATGAGGAAAAGTCAAGAGACTCACACAGACTTCAATGAGACTCTAAGCCAAAACAAGCAACTGCCTACCTTATATCTTAGGCAAACTATAAGAGACTCTTAACTCTAGAAAACAAACTGAAGGTTGCTGGAGGGGAGGTGGGTAGGGGGATGGGGTAACTGGGTGATGAGCATTAAGGAGGGCACTTGATGTAACGAGCACTGGGTGTTATATTCAACTGATGAATCACTAAATTCTACCCTTAAACTAATAAAAAAAGAAAGTAAAAAACCCCATATCCTATCTGTTTAGACCACTAATGTTGGATGTTCTGTTACTTGTAGCTAAACACAATCCTAATACACAAGCAAGTCTTCCTCCTCTATGAAGCCTTCAATGACTTTTAACAGTTGCCAGGAACAGTAGGACCTCATCTCTTCACCTTTCTGGAGCTTCTCCGTCCACACACACCTCAATCATAGTATTTACCATGTTGTTGATCAATTGCTTATTTACCCTCTGCCTAAAATATTTCTTCTATATCCATTTAGAATCATATTAGTGTTATAATGTTTGCTTTAATTGATAAACATTATTTAGAAAACTTGAAGAGAAGGGAAGTCTATTGAATTTACACACATAATTCCCTGCCATGTTTTTACTTCCTTCTTGATGTTTCATAATTCCTTCTTTTTTTTTTTAAAGATTTTATATTTTTTAAAGGTTTTTATTTATTTATTCAACAGAGATAGAGAGAGGACACAAGTAGGCAGAGCAGCAGACAGAGGGAGAAGGACAAGCAGGCTCTCTGCTGAGCGGGGAACCCAATGCGGGGCTCGATCCCAGGACCCTGGGATCATGACCTGAGCTGAAGGCAGGCGCTTAACTGACTGAGCCACTCAGGCTCCCATTTTTAAAGATTTAAAAAAAGATTTATTTATTTATTCGAGGGGTTGAGGGTGAGTGGCAGAAAGAGGAGAGACAGAATCTCAAGCAGACTTCCCACTGAGTGTGGAGCTCAACGTGGGGCTCCATCTCACAACCCTGGGATCATGACCTGAAACAAAATCAAGAGTTGGATGCTTAACTGACTGAGCCACCCAAGATTTTTTTTTTCAAGAAATCTCTACCCCCAACGTGGGGCTTGAACTCATGACCCTGAGATCAAGAGTCATACATGCTCTACTGATTGAGCCAGCCAGCTGCCCCCACAATTCCTTCTTTAATTATTTACTTTTTGTTCAGAGAACTTCCTTTAGCCAGTCTTTTAGGAGAGACCTGCTGGTAACAAATTAATTTTCCTTCATTTGAGAATGTTTTCATTTTCCATTTATTTCTGAGGCATATTATTTTTTAGTGGGAAAAATTCTTTTTTTCTTCTTTTTAATTTTATTGTTATGTTAGTCATATTTTTGCTGTATGTAAGATTCGGGCTTCGCAGTTATCTGCTTCCTGCACTTGCAAAATGTTGAGCCACTTTCTTCTGGCCCCTATGGTTTTTGATAAGAAATCTGCTGTCATTCAAATAGTTTCCTTCTAATATGTAAGGTGTCTTTCCTCTTTCACTGGTTTTAAGATTTTTTGTCTTTAGTGTTTAGAAGTCTGACTATGATGTGTGTGGGCTTGGATTTATTTAGATTTGATCTATTTGGGACGTGCCCTGATTCTTGAATCTATAGGTTTACACCTTCTGCTAAATTTGGAAAGCTTTCAGTCATCATATCTTTGAGTACCTTTTCAGTCCAACCCTATTTCTCTTCTTTCATTTTTTAAAGTTTATTTATTTATAATCTCTACCCCCAACGTGGGGCTGAAACTCACGGCCCAGAGATCAAGAGTCACATGAGAACACTCTCTACCAACTAAGCCAGCCAGGTGGCCCAGCCCAACCCTATTTCTTGTCTCTTTCTGGAACTCTGATGGTAGGGATATTAGATTTTTTCCACAGGTCCCTCAGGGTCTGTTCATTTTTTTTATTCATTAGACTCAAATAGATTTTTCAATAGAACTCAAAACAGAGTTTATTTTTTCTTTTGTTTAGATTGGGGAGTATAATGGCTTCCCAAAGATGTCCACATCCTAATCCCTGGAACCTGTGAATATGTTACCTTACATGGAAACAAACTTTTTTGATATGACTAAATTAGGAACCTTGAGATGGGGAGATTATCCTGTATTATCCTGAGACCAGTGTGATCACAAGGGTCCTTATATATGGAAGAAGCAGGCCTAAGAGAGTTAGAGGGGGACATGACTATGGAAAAGGCTGGAGTCATGTGATGTGAGAAGAACTTGATCCATCATGGCTGGTTTTGAGGATGGATGAAGGAAATCATGAACCGAGTAAGACAGGTGTCCTCTAGAAGCTAGAAAAGGTAACGAAATGGATTCTCTCCCAAAGTCTCCAGAAAAGAATACAGCTTTGCCAGTACCTTGGTGTTAGTCCAGTGAGACCTATGTCAAGCTTCTGACCTACAGAAGTATAAGCTAAAAACTGTGTTGTCCTAAGCCATTACATTTGAGGTAATATGTTATGAGAGCAATAGGAAAGAGAGATAGGAATTTCTATTGTTCTGTCTTCAAGTTCATGAGTTCCTTCCTCTGTCCCATTCATTCTCTTGTTGAACCCACCAAGTGAGTTCACTTTTGGTTATTTTTTCACTTCCAAAATTTCCATTTGGTTCTTTATATCTTCTCTTGCTTTGCTGAGAACTAACTACGTTTTCGTTAGTTCCAAGCATGTTTGTAATTACTCTTTGAAGCATTTTTATGTTGGCTGCTTTATGATCTTTGTCAGGTAATTCTAACAGTTATTCAATGCTGACACCTATTGTCTGTCTTTTTCCAGTTTGAGATCTTCCCAGTTTTTGGTATGATGCATGATTTTGATTTGAAACCTGGGAATTTTAGCTATTATGAGACTCTGGATCTTATTTAAATCTTCTGTTTGAGCGGGCCTACTCTGACACCGCTCTGGCAAGGGACATGGGAGCACTGCCTCATTACTGTCAGGTGGGGGTGATGGTCCTGATTTCCCACTTGGACTTCTCACAACTGCCTGACAGGTGTGGCAGTTCCTGTTGCCCACTAGTCCTAGACAGATACCTCGCTGGTGGGGAGGGGTAGAGTGCCTTGCTGCTGTTGGGCTGATGCCTTAGGGTAGAGAGGCCCATTGTGGGGGAGGGAGGGACATCTCATTACCATTGGGTTGGGGTGGAAGTCAAGGCTTCCCATGTGGTGGCTTCACTGACAATGATGGAAGTGGGAGGGGATAATGAAAGCCCTAGCTCCCTACTGGGCATTCTTGAACACAAGAGGGGGTTGGGGCACCTCATGACAGCCTGGACAGAGTATAAATCTAGATTCCCCAATGGCCTTTGCTAGGAGGGATTGGGTAGGGCCACACAGATTTTCCTGTTGCATTTGACTGTAATAGAATAATTCTTATCTGAGAGTTTTCTATCTTGCTAGGCTGCTCTTTTCTTGGTCCTTTGGCTAGTAGGAGCAGGCTTTTTGGGGGATTTTTTTGGGTCTCTGTCTACTGATGTTTCTCGGTTGCTGGCTCCTTTAGCACCCAGTTTTAGATCCATGGAGCAAAAAGGAAACTCAGGGAACTCACCATTGTGATGTTCATTGGTCCCAAGGACCCTAGCTGGTCTGATTTTTTTCTCCTTACCTTTTAGGCATCTAACATTTGTTTTGCACATGATGTGCAGGGTTTTTATTTGTCCTTAGTTGGGCAGAATAAAGAAAGGTATATCTACTTCATCTTATTAGAGCAGAAATCTTAAAATCTGCTCTCATTTAAGCCAGTCCAAATGGGCTTTGTTTCTTATAAACAAATGATTCTTGATTAAAAGATATATGAAGAGCTGAAACTTAATTTTAAGGCAATGAGAGCCAATGAAGGTTTTAAAACAGAAGAGGGGGGCGCCTGGGTGGCTCAGTTGGTTAAGCAACTGCCTTCGGCTCAGGTCATGATCCTGGAGTCCCGGGATCGAGTCCCACATCAGGCTCCCTGCTCAGCAGCGAGTCTGTTTCTCCCCCTGACCCTCCCCCATCTCATGTGCTCTCTCTCTCTTTCTCTCTCATTCTCTCTTTCAAATAAATAAATAAATAAAATAAAAAAAAACAGAAGAGGATATCCAAATTAAAAGTCAACGCCTTGCCTGAAAATGAAAGTGATATTTCAACAGAACTAGTTCCTGTCACAGTAGGTTCAGATCCTGTTAGCCTAGGGAGGTATCTGTTGCAAGAACTAGGCAGGAGGGAACTAGTTGGAAGGTGGCCTTATAGGGTTCCTTTGAGAAGGAAAAGGGTGCTCACCTGGTTTGTGATGTTTACTTCTTTCTGAACAGCATCAGAGAACTTAGTTGCTTTGGAAGGGCTAGCTTTGTAGAAGCTCTCACTTTCCCGGGATCTTGCATGTCTAACATGGCTGACTCTGATTAAAGAAGCAAGAGTACACCCTCAGATTGGGATGGTGACATTAAAAACCATCTGTCAGCTAACTGTATGGTCTCTTCTCTTAGAAATGGGGGAGATAGGCCAAGGGGGCATCTGGGAAAGTCAGCTTATTTATCATTAGCCAACCTCATTTAACAATTTTAAGAAAACTATGTAGTCATTGGACTTATTAAATATGATTCATAAGGACATTGAAAATTATTGCAAGAAAACAATAATGTATAAGTGTTTACCTGAGTTCCCTGGAAAGCAGTGTGTGAAAATTATTTCTAGAAAATCATCTGTGGAAAAATCTTTAACCTGATCTTACTTTAAAAAATGAAATGTCAAATAAACTTAAATTCTGTCCCTTTTCTTCACATTTATAGTCATGGTGTTTTTAAACTGAGTTTAAGCATTAGCTCAAACATAGGTTCTGGTAGCTGTTTACTTCACTTGAAGCTTGTTTTCCCAATAATTAGTTTGTCTAGAGGCCAGTTAACCTACAATGTCAAATGCATTTGAGGTGCAATCTTAAACTTTTGACGGTTTTATATAGTTCAGCATTTACTTGCTTAATGACCAGAACAACTAAAAAGTTCAACCCCCTTTGAATATTTTGCATTAATTTGTACACACTAAGATGAAAAACAAATTATAATTAAAAACAATTTAAAGCAAATACAAATACATCATAATGTCTATCAACAGTATTAAATTATTATAAAGTAAATGCTAAAAAAGTGAATAAATTAAGTTGAAATTAAATTTGGAAGGAAGAGACTTTATTATTTTTTGTGTGTGTGAAGCAAGTATTGGTATTAATAAGCAAGAATCATTCACCAACCTTTATTATAAAAGCCACTGAGAAAAAAGGCCAGGCCTTTTTTTTTTTTCTCTTTCGAAAGAGATTTTGGATAGCTTAACCCAAAATTTCTTAATAGATTCAAACTTAGCCACAGTGGGAGAGGATATCTACAAAAATGCAAAACAATTACAAACAAGGTATTTCTGATTTGAAACAATTAACTGGAAGTCAATTTTAAATTAATTAATTAGGGAGCCAATTAGTCAGGACAAGGAGACTTGGGAACTGGTAAAACTATCCCTAATTTGCCAAAAAAGAATATGACCACCAAAAGCCAAAAGCACTCAAAAGGGTAAATTATTTTAGTGAATTGATTAAGAGCTGCCTTGTGAAGAATACAGAGTTTTGCCATTGGAACAACTAAGTGAGCTCTTGTGACAGCGTCTTCATGCGGAGAAGATGAAAGCAGGCCTGGTAGATGGAAGGCAGCAGCGTGCTTCTCTCATCTACGTTTCTGGGATACCTTCTGCCACCCCCCACATGAAACACAGCTCTGATTTCTTTTGACTTAGCTCATGGCTATACTAGTCCCCCAATATCCTACAGGACAATAAATAGGACAATGACTTACTGTGAGGCCTGTAGCATGCTGGAAGCACCAGGACAATAGACACAACCCCACACGGAAGACTTTACATTTGTTCAATTAAATCTACCCCATGTCTGATAGCAGTAAGAAAGCATATGAAATCTGAGGGCAGAGATGTGGGTTCAGAGCTGAGATCTACTGGTGAGTTCTTGCCTAATCTTCGCCAAGGCATTTCTAAACCTTAGTGACTTCACCCCACAAAAGGGGACTGGGTGAATTTAGATAAAATATATGAAAGCTCTTTGTAAAACACAATGCACGAATTAACCAGGGAATGGCATGAGTTAAGTAAAGACTTGTCTTACGCTTTCTTTTGATGAATGGGGCTCTCCCCGGTCAGCCTATAGAGGGCGTACTTGAAGTCAGCAACACCTTGATTTTCTATGGTGAAGGTGGTGCTTTTCCGAGTGCCACAGATCAAAGCCCCAAAGTTGATGATGGAGGAGGGGCTGATGTTGTATTTGGAGTACACTGCATTCACAGAAAACTTAATTGGGATGCTGGCAATGATTTCACCTCCTTCTGTGATACTGGGCTCAATAATCTAGAAAGGGAGAAAGGATTGGGAAGATGTCAGCCACTATGCTGAGGAATTTCCAGGACTGTTTACTTCATTCTTGGTTTTCATCACTGACATGAAACCAATTTCATTCTTTCATTTTCTTTATATTATCGCATCAACAGTATTAGCAAATACTGATATCAAACTTAACTATGTACCAGCCATGGATCAACGTGGACGAACTTGACCTCCTCTTTTACTTCCCCACTCTTCTCTTGCACTTGATGACTGAGCTCAGCACCTTTGGTGCTCCCCAAAATCAGGGGCTCTATTGCCTGTCTGGTACTCTCGATTTCTGATGACTTTGCACACCCCTCACCTGACCTACTCCTGCCTGCTAGCTGGGGACCAAACCCTTCTTCAAAAAGAAGACCATGTAGTCTTCTTTTTGACATGAGTCCCACAATCCTGCCACCAAGTGAATCCTCCCTTTAAGCTGTTTTACCTGACAGCGAAGAACTGGCTGGTGCTCAATCTTCACTTCCTTTTTAGCACGAAATAACACCTGGACAGTTGTGGGCTTTTCCGTTGAGGTTAATGAGCCCTTCTTGGGTTGGACTGAGATCATAGAATTTACATTGGTTGCCAAAATCCCTAAGGAGTCCACAGAAAAGCTGAATGATAGGAATGAAAGGTCAGTGGAAGCCATTATGGGGAACCCAACATATTAGAGAGGAGACTCCAGACTGTTGAGAGTCTGCCATGTCTCCGGTCCTGCTTAAGAACTGTGTCTAGAAGTGCCCACCGTGCTTTGTACTCTGTGAGCACCCCTCCGCAGCCAGGATTGATTAGGCTGGGGAGTGATGCTTGAGGCAATGATAGCCATTTCTAGCCTGAGGTCACGAGGTGCCTTTGCAGGAGATCTCTGTCCAACAGGGGCACTTGATGCTGGATATGGACCAACTAAATGAATTCATCTTTCTCTCTCTTCCTGTCTCTCTCTCACTCTCTCTGTCTCCCTTCCTCCCCTCTCTGAGCCTGACTACAGCACACACACAGGGAACAGTGATGCAGAAGTGAGGGGATCTAAAGAAAGAGAGAAAGTGGGGGGCAGAAGCCATTTAACAGAGGTACTTGGAAAGGGAGGCCACGGCCCAATGGGAATGAGATGGGAAGCCACAGAGAGCAGCTGACTTGTGAGAATGGCAGAGGGACTGGAGCAGGAGCAAGAAACTTAAGTGGCGGTGGGACACCTGGAATTACTGTGGGGACCTAAATGTCATCCCCGTGCTCCAGGAGACTTGGCCGCTCCATTGCTGCATGCTTGGTGCCTGAGCTTCCTCACTTCTCCGCAAGTCCTTTCAATGAATTTTGATCGCCTGCTCCATCCTGAGGGTGACCGGCCCATGTAATCTAGAAGAGCAGAACTAGCGCTCCATGATAACCTCCAACAAAACTCCTAAGGTGGCGAGATTCCACTCAGTGCTAATTCCAAGGTGTCAGTGGCTTTCTTCTAAGCTTGTTAAGCTTCTATTTATATTTATATATTTCAATTTATGGGTCTAGTAATGGTAGCCCTGAGGTAGGACCTCTCTCATTTCAGCCTTCTTTTAGCTGCAATGAAGCTATCATGAATGCATGGAATTTCTTCTAAGTCTGTGAGGGGGGAATCCCTTTATCAACTGCAAATTCTTCCAGGAGAACGATCATCTTCCATAGAGTAGACTGGCCATGGCTGCTGGCACTGCCCCTAAGGGTTGTGTGGCCCTGCCTGGGTGACCTCCTCCCTCCCCCCACCCAGCACCACCCTTTCCTCTCTGAGAAATCTCTTATTTAGTGCTTCATTTTTCATCTCAAGAGATGAGCACAAGCTGGAGCTCCATTCCATCAGGCCACCATTTGGGTTCTATAACACAGTGGTTCTTAAAATTAAAAAAAGAAAATTGGAAAAATCCCTCTTTTTCACATGAAATCTCATGTGGAATGCCAACTTATGAAACAGATAGGAGCCAAAAGGAGGGCAGGACAGCTGTAGGCCAGGTCCCCATCTCTAGTCTCTCCCTCCACCCGCAGGACCTCCCCTCACCTAGGACTTCTTCCTCCCAACCTCTCCCTCTGAGTCTCTCTCCCACCCTCAAACCCCTGTGGCTCTGGGTGCTTTGAGGGGGACTTTAAGGGTCCCTGTAAAGCCACAGAGTTGAGAGCAGTGTGAAAATCCCTGCTCTTAGCAGTTGGAATTCCATTCATTTGAAGCCTGAGAGAGGCTACAAGCAGAGATGGTTCTTAACGATTTCCTCAATCAAGTTTCTGTTTTTTATCTCCCAGACAACACTTTTCTCCCCATGAGCGGAAGTAGACGACCATATGCCTGACGGTTTCCAGGTTACCTGAACATGATCTCGTACTTCCCACGGTTCTTCAGTTGCAGGGGCTGCTTTGCTTCTTCCATGACCTTCATGACCCCAAAATCAAGGCCTCCTTCAGCTCCTGCAGAGGCCAGGGGCCAGGGTGGGGAGGGGAAGTGGACGGTGTGGGAGTGAGAAGCAGGGAGTTGAAGTTCACATGGAAAATCCACAGTTTAGAGAATTTGTTTTCTGAAAACGCTGCGGCTGAAAAAACCTCCTGTAATCGATTCTCAGCAAACAAACAATAGACTCTGCTCCTGTACCTACTTCAACTTGGGTAGCTCCCTCTGGCTTTCATTTTAGGACTACTGTCCTTCCTTTCATGCTTTCCATTAGCTAAAATTTCTGGTATTTAAAACATTTTTTTTGCTTCAAGTGTATAATAAACATAGTTAGAATATTACATATAAATTTGTATTGTTTTACTTAGCACTGCATCATAAGCATTTCCCCACATAATTAAAAACTCCTTATAAATGTGATCTTAATGGTTATATAATATACCATGATATGCTGTTCTATAATTTATAATATTATTTCTATGGTAATAGTGTTCCATTCTTGAGAGATATTTAGGTTATTTTCAATCTTCATTACAAATAATGCTGCAATAAATATCTTTGTACATAAGACTCATGACATCTAAGCAAACAGGCAGCTCTCATGTTCTCTGAATCTTGCTGAGAAGGAGAGCAATCAGAAGAAGGAAGAATAACAGAGAACTGCATGCTAAAAGGGAGGAATCTAACCTGGCTGTGAGGCAGTGTGGTGGGCAGAATAATGCCCTGTGCCCCCAGAAGGTGTCTGTACCCTAATCCCTGGAACCTGTGAAGAAGGGAGGTCACATGGTAAAGGGGGATGATGGATGCAATTAAGGTTGCTCATCAGCTGACTCTATCTATCTATCTACCTATCTATCATCTGACTTTAAAATAGAAAGATTATCCTGGATTCTCTGGGTGGGCCCAATGTAATCACAACACAAGTAGAAGAGGGAGACAGAAGTGGGAGAACCAGAGAGATGGTGGCGTGAGAAGGATCTGACCCAGTGTCGCTGGCTTTGAAGATGGAGGAAAAAGGATCATGAGCCAAGGATGCAGGTAGCTTCTAGAAGCTAGAAAAGGCACAGAAATGGATTCTCCCCCAGAGCTTCCAGGAAGGAACGTGGCTCTGCCGACACCTTGATGTTAGCCCAGTTAGATCAGGTTTGGACTTCTGACCTACAGAACTGTAAGATGATAAATTTGTATTGTTTTAAGCCACACAGTTTGTGGTAATTTGTTACAGCAGTGATGGAAGACTAATGCAGGTAGAGAGATAGGTACTTACTCTTGGATGGCTGTTCAGGAAAGAGCTCTGCCAACTTTATAATTAGGGCCACCCCCTGTCATCTCCAGTTGGAGAAAATTAAGATTTGTAGTCACGTTGCCGACATTACTCTGGGACTTGCATTACTATTTGCTGAAATTCCACACCCTCCCCAACAACCACTAGTCTTCCTCTACATAAGGAATACATTGCACTAAAAGATGGGACTTCTAAACACCCATTCCTTGAAGGGGTCAACAGACCTTTGGGGAAGGTGATGTCCAAGGCGACGTCGTAAGACTCTGCAAAGACCAAGATGTTTTCAATCTGAACAACACCAATGAGATTGTCTGCATCTAGAACCTGTTAGGGTAAAAGGGACTCTTCAGTAAAAGCAAGGGGGCTTGGAGCCCTCCACAGGGGGCTTGGAGCTTGAACTATGTACCACACAGCTGGAATGATGAAGGAGATATGGCAGAGAATATCTTAAAACTGTATTTAGCTTTTGTCTTCACTGAGCATTTGGTATGATTAGTGTTCTCATAACACCCTTTGGGAAATGCCAGTGTAGACAATCAATATAAGAATGGGGGAAAGGGACTGCATTTTTCATCTTGTCCACTTATGAGGTTTAAATTATTTGCATGATTTTCACCGCATTATTGAAGTTGGGGCTGTGAGTATACATTGCAGAAAAGTGTTCTTTGAAACTTTTAAATAAAATAAACCTGAAGAGCATTTTTATGACAGTTGAAATGGAAAACGTGCACACTGTAAATCATCCTTGCTTTACTAATTTTATAAATCTGAATTCTTCTGTTCTTTTGTTTCTGGTACAACCTGTAGAAAAAGTGCTAGATTTTCATACAGTGTAAGTGTTCAATGTTTCTCTTCAGGAAATTTCAAATGTTTTATTTAAGTGAACACCTTCGCTATTCAAGTTGGAAATGTAAACAACAGCAACAAAAAAGCAAGCCTGCACCTGTCCCCCAGTTGCTCAATGTCCCCTCCCTCCCTTCCTGTCCTGAGGGGCACCTGAACTGGTGTCAGCTGTCAGCTGGACCCAACTTTTAACTCTTGAGACAAACAAGGGGGTGATAAAGGGTCCATTCATCAAGGGGAAGAGCTATTGGCAGTGGGGGTGGCTCTTCTGGACACCCCTGCCTCTCTGTTGATGTCTCAAGTTGAGAAATGAAGTCACCAGCTTCCCATGACTTGTGCTTTGGTGTCAAGTGGGAAATTTGTAGCTGTCACCAAATTCAAGTTTTAATTCAGAATTTCCATCTTTCATCACACATTTTGCCAATGTTTCACAGAGCAAACTGGACCCACTTCAGTTTTATCTTCTTTTGCTACTCAGTCTCTGACAGAGATGACAAGGAGGACTGACAGCAGGAGGGAAAAAAAAAACATGACAATCAATTTGGATTATCAGCTCCAGAATTTACAGTGTTTTCCTCCTGAAAGACAGCGTGTACCCAGAGCACTCTATTTCCTTTGTTTTCTTATTGGAGTGGAGGTGGAGATTAAATTTTGTAATTGGGGGAAATAGAACAAACAATTTAAGAGGTACACAAATAAAATAAAATGAGTTCACCAGAGCACTTTCCAAAGGGACCAGAAAGCAAGGCATTTCCTCATGTAGATGTTGAAGGAATATAATCTGGGGAAGAGAAGCCTTAGACCACTTTGAGGAGCCTGAGGGGAAACCCACTGTGTCTGCTTTGACTGGAACACACAGGGATGCCATATCATCCCTAAAATAAAGAAATGTTTCCAAACCAATTGGGAAACAGCTGTCACATGACCTCTCCAAGAATCCCCTCTTGCCTGCCTCCCCCACCACTCCCACCATGGGAACCCGTGAAGGCCCCATGATCCAGCAAAAGAAGGATGAAGCTGACACAGCTGGGACCCTACACCAGCCATGTGGCCTGGGTTCATTGTGCAGAGACCCGTGTCTGTGTAGAGACTGATGTTTAAAACATTGACTATCACCCTCTGATAGTCAAAAACAATTGCTGATTAAGTGAACCTGTCAGTATCTGTGTTCAGCTACCTTAAGGACTGTCCTAAGTAGGGGATAAGAGAGACTGGATCCATTGAGTGGACCCAAAAGTAGAAACAGGATTAATTCCTGTAAGTTACAGTTGGAAATCTGAACCCAACCCAAGGAAGAATTAATAGATTGCTCAAAGGTAGATCAGGCTGCTTTGAGTATGGGTAAGTTTTCTATCCCTGCAACTATTCAAAGAGAAGCTTGGATAATCTGTTGATTGTTGCAGAATCAATGCAAGCATCAAAAATCAATGGCATTCATTCATTCATTCATTTGTTCATTTTACAGATTCTACTGAGTACCTTCTACGTTCGGGCCTGTGCTAGACATTGGGGATATGATGGGGTAGTGGACTGGCTGGTGGCCATGTCTTAACCCCTGGAACCTGTGAATGTGACTTTATTTGGAAACAGTTTTTGCAGAGGTATTTAAGTTAAAGATCTTGAGATGAGATCATCCTGGTTTATCTGGGTGGGCCCTAAACCCAATGACAAATGTCTTTACAAGAGACAGAAGAGGAGAAGACACAGGCAAAGAAGGCCATGTGAAGACAGAGGCAGAGATCGGAGTGACGCAGCCATGAGTCCAGGAACTTCCAGAAGCTGGAAGAAGCGAGGAAGGATTTTTCCCTAGAGGCTTCAGAGGGACTGTGACCCTGCAGACACCTTAATTTCAGACTTCTGGCTTCTGGAATTGTAAGAGAGTAAATGTGTGTTGTTTTAAGCCACTGAGGTTGTGGGCATTTATTACATCAGCTCTCAGGAATGAACACAGATGATGAGCAAGTCAGGCAAGACCTTGCCCTGATGGAGTTCACAGGAGAAAGTAAAGAAACAAACAGGATATCTGCCAGGGGGAGGCGCTCTGAAAGATACAGAAGGCAGGGTGAGTGATTGCACATAACGGGATTTCTTCTACGTGGTGATTAGGGGAACCCAGTTGGAGCAGTGCTGTTTAGTGGACCCCACAGAGTATGGGGGCAACATTCTTGGCAGGGTTGCTGCAAGGTCAAGGGCCTGAGGCAGGAAAAAGCCAAGAGACCACGTGACAGAATCAATGCGTGAGAGCTAGGGTAGATACCGAGGCAGGACGGGCCTGAGAAGCTGGCGGGGACCCTGGGCTTGATCCTCACTGCAGCTGGAGCCAGCAGATTGCTGCAGGGAGGAGAGGGGCCTGACCTGACTGACCGGGAGCAAGAATGCGGCCTCTGCTGAAGTCCAGGCAAGAGATGCCACAGGCGGCCTGGGAAAGGGTTCTGGCAGCAGTGTGAGCAGAGGAGTGGGTGGGCGGGAGACACACTGGGAGACAGTCGGAGCCCTGGGCTGGAGGGCAGGCTGTCAGGGGAAGGAGGGAATCCAAGATGGTTCTTAGGTGTCTGCTGGAAGCATCTGGGCGAAAGGTGATGTTACCGAGATAGGCCTCTGAGCCGTGACCGGGTTTGGGAGTGTGGAATCGGGAGTCTCAGGCTTCCATTGGGATGGTAACATCATTTACTCCCTCCCTCCCTTACTCTGAGTGAGCGCTCTGTTTGTGGCACCGGGCAATCAGCCATGAACAAGACTGCCTTGATGGAGCTTACAGTTGTGTGCCGAGCAAGATACTGTGGGTCAGAGGTTGTCAAAGAGGGATCAGTTAGGAGCGTGTAGCCCGGAGACATGGCTGTGTGTGTGTGCGTGTGTGTGTGTGTGTGTGTGTGTGTGTGTCAGAGAACCCAACATGTACGCTTCTTGATGACCAAGTCTGGAGATGTGTGAAGCCTCACCTCCAACCGGATCACCTTCTTGATGTTGACAGGTTTGGAGGGCTGGAAGTGCACTTGCAGGCTGTACTCAGCCTTGGGGGGGATGGTCCCCTGCATGGTGGACACAGTGAAGTCATCGCCCAAGTGCTCCAGGCTGGTGATCCGCCAGGCCACGGGCAGGGGTGTGACGTTGTGGAGAAGAACTACCTTGGAGTCTTTCCTGCGGAGACCAAAAGAAATTTTGTCAGTTTCAAATGATTCTGATCTATTATGGCAGGTCCGAAAAAGCATTTCTAGTTATTTCAATCATTGTTTAGCTCACTAAGCAGAGTTTATCAGGGAATGGGGCCTGGCGGTAATGATCAAGGAATGCAGGATACATATCATAATATTCTCTCTCAGTAGCCCCCAAAATAAACACTCTCTATTTAGAAAAATAAAATGCCAGTGAGTGAAATGTTAAGTTCCAGTTTTGGTCTAGTGTTCTCTGTGCTTTAATTTCTAAACCAAAGATTCTTAACCTCTGAGGATATGGACTGCTTAGAGAATTTGGAAGAAGTGCGTTGTCCTGAGAAAAATGCAAATATGCACACACTTTGGCAGTTGATTTTTTTTGGAGGGGGTTGATCCTGGACCCCATGTGTGAACTTCATAGGGTTACGAATCATCTGGGTTTGCACAGGGCCAGAAGTTTCCCTGGATGCAGGACTTTCAGTGCTAAAATGAGGAGAGGCCTGAGAAAATCGGGATGAGTTGGCCACCCTAGAACTTAATATTCTTTAAATCCCATTAGAGTCCTGGTATCACCCAGAACTCTGACCTGTGCAACAAGAGCCGGTCAAAATGCAATTGTTTGGAGTCCAGCTCTAGTTCTGGGCGAACACCTTGGCAGGTTAACTTGAAGACAGCTGGCTCTGGGTTCTCCTTGATGCAGCAGACAATGCAGTCATCAAAGACACCAACTGCGGTAGGGTAGGCCCATACGTTCAGCATCTAAAGGAAGCATCAAAACAGTATACTGATGCTGAGAATGCCGAGACCTCCAAAGCCCCAAGAAGGACTTGCCCTGGTGGATTTGTTTCCATGCAACTGTACCTGCTTCTCACTGGGTTTTAGAGTCATGTTGACGGGCTCCAGGAAATAGGTGCTTGCTTTGACATCATTCTGAAAACAGAAGAACGCCTCCACAACCATTGGGGAATTGTTCAGGATGGTCAGTGTCTCCATGTTGCCTGGGAACAAGGAGGACTTGTACCTGGAAGTAAACAAAGATTAGGGATGTGGATATAAGGACTGACTGGGAGTTCAGGTGGCAAAGGAGACTGTGGGGCATACGGCAATGCCAGGGGCTAGTGTGGTACACTGAGGCAGTGGCCTGGCAGCTAAGAACACAAGCGCTGCAGTTATGAAGACTTGCAGCTGGACTTGAGTGCCCCCTTCCCCACAAGCCTTGGTCTCCTCAGCTCTAAGATGGATGAAAATACTTCTTAGGGTTTCTACGAGTATTTAATGCAATGGTGCACCTAATGCTCTTTAGGACAGCTATAGATATTGAATGCCCAATAAACGCTAGCTATTATTGCAAAGAATTTTTTTTAAGTTTGTTTATTTATTTATGTAATCTCTATGCCCAACGTGGGGCTCGAACTCATGACCCCAAGATCAAGAGTTGCATGCTCTACCAACTGAGCCAGACATGTGCCCCATTATTGCAAAGAATTCTGAGAAACATGAGGCTCTATCCTTCCCAGGAGGCTCTTATATTCCCAGGAGATATAATCCTTTGAGAGCAACTTGTTATTTCACATATGCCTTAGAGATGATCACATTTACCTCCTTCTCCTAGACCTGTATAAGACGTTACTGTTCTGACATGGATTCATTTGGCGTGGTTCACTGTTATAAGGCTGTTTCTGTTCCTTTGTGACTTAGGGAAAGAGTCACAGAGGTGAGCACTGTGGGCATCAGAAGCTGCTCAGTTAAGGGTAAAGAACAGAAAAGGAACCATAGAAGGTACAAGGAATGCCAATGAAGACGTACATCCTCAGAGATCAGAGCAAAGGCACATAGTACCCACTGGTGCCCAGGAACAGTCTGAAAAGCTTTGTGGATAGGTGGTGATGGAGGAAGGAAGGAGAGCAAATGGCAGAGACCAAATCAGGGTCAGAGAGACAGAGTGCTCTCTGTGTCACTACCAAAGGGGTAGTGGCCTCCATATCGAACTGGTCATCACCATTAGGCAGCACTGCGCTGTCTCATGAGCTAAGAACTCATTATCCAGTTCAGTTTTACAAATCCGTGGGTGGGTGCTATTATTTTCCCATTTTGCAGATGAGAACATTGAGGTTCAGCAAGGTTTGAGAAAATAAATAAATAATACCCGGTTGTACTGGGCCTTGTTTTTGGGCCACTGTAATCCTTCTCCTCCTGGACCAGTGCTGTCTGGCCCCAAGTTTTGGTTGGTTCCAGTGCTGCCAGGACACATGCCTCTCTTAATGGCCATGATTCCCCTGAATCCTGACCCTGGGCTGCTATGTCCATCATGTCCATGAACCTGACCCCCCTCCTTCTCTCTCCGAAGCCCTTCTACTGGGCCCCTTCTAGTCGAAGATCCACTCCAGCATCAGCCAACCCTCTGCATCTTGGTTTTCTGGTCCAGCCTCTCAGGAAATAAACTCCAGTTATTAAGAGACTGGAGAACAAAGAGGGTTTGCTAGGTCTACCAAGTCAGCGTGAACACAAACACTTATCACAATAAATGCTAGACTGAATTAAGAGATGGTCCAGTTTTGGTCTCGCCTCCCTGCCTACACAGTGAGAAGTTTGTATGTAACCAGAAAAACTGGTATCACTAAAAACATGACCGTCAGCCTCACCCAGGGCCCCAAATTCTGCCTGACAACCTTCATCTGTTTCTCTAATATTCTCCCTCTCCAACTTTCCACAAAAACTGTTTCATCTGCTCTCTATTTTCTCAACATTTTTTTTTCTTTTTTTTGGTTTTCATGATTTTTTTTTTTCCCTCTGCTTCCCGCCCTGCTAGGGGTGACCTCACAACATGCATCATGGGGACCTTCGCACGGGCCCAACCACATCTGCACCTGAAGCCATCTGCCTTACTTCCTCCTAGTGGGCGGTGGTGGCCCCCTTCCTGGCAAGAACAGCATCTCTGTGTCCCATTGGTGTTGTCTCAGGGAGCTGTATCACCGATGGCCCCCCCCTTCCTCTGGAAACTCCAACTTCTTCCTCCTTGTGTCCCCTTGTCATCCAAACAGCATGAGAACAACAGTGTGTGAGCAGTGTTCCCTGGACTCCTCCTAACCTTGACTGCCTCCATTTCTCTTCACTGCCAAGTTTTCCAAAGAACTACCTTTACACCCTGTCTCCATTCTCTCACCTCTCACTGACTCCTCAACTCACTTTGCTTGGGCTTCGTCCTCAGAAATCCCCAAAAGGACTTTTGTTAAGGCTCTTAGGACCTCCATGTTGTTGAACCCCATGGATGTCCTCTGCGAACCCAAACCACAGGGCTTTGCGTGGCTGCTAGCTATACCTCCTAAGCATCTCAAACAACATATCCCAGAGCGAACGCCTGACCCTACTCTTCCCCCACCAAAACCTGGTCTTCCTCCAGGCTCTCCATCTGAAAGATGGCACCTGCCTTCATCTGGGTGCCTAGCAGAAACTCGGGGCACAAGAACCCAGTTCTCCTGTGGTTCAGGGCTAACTGAGGCAGCAGTAGTAAAAGCCACGTCCACATAGCAACCCTGTCGGTACTACTCATGAGTCCAACTGGGAGTCTGAAATCTGAAATAACGGAACACTTACTTATCTCTTGATTTTCCACAAAGCAGTGGCCCGAAGTAAAACTTCTCCATGCTCATAATATACTTCTTAAAGATGACCTCATTTTGCTTTATGTCCATCTTCTGCTGAGTAAATACCACTCTGAACACAGGGGAGGAAGAGGAGAGGCTCTCTGAATGCAAGTTCAATGCCTCCATTTGATGTTGACCTGAGCCCAACACTCCCTGTTTAGCAAAGGGTCCAGGTATCTGGAGACAGAATGATTCTTAATCTGAGGACCTTAGCTGAGCCCTTATTCCTGGTCCCTCCCTTCCACCACCCCCAGGGATGAGAGCTTGAACTTGAGAAAAAGTTTCCCAGGTGTCTTTCATAATGAGGGGCTGATGGTAGAACGGAGTTAGATTTCGCACGCTGGTGTGTCTGGCTAGAAAAACTGACAATCTCTATGGAAAACAAGTTCTGGTGGATATTAACCAGCTTCGGTGTTCCTTGTCCAATGTGGCCCCCTGGTCAGAATTGCAAAAAAGCTCCTTTTAGTGGATAAGCTATAAAAAGCCTCCTCCCCTGGAGGGCTTGTCCCACTAGCTTGCTCAGCCAGGTGACTTTATGTTGTGGATAAGGGGTGTGGTGGTGTTTGGTAGCTCAGAAAAATGTCCGCCCATGGAGAGTCACACATTTAGTGATATTATGGGACAAAAAGTCCAACAGTACATATAAAACCCGCTTAAATTTGCTTCATAGTTAAATAAGCAAACTAACTTGTCAGAGGATGATGCTTCCCCTGCCTTCACACCTATTAACATTCTCTGTAGCTCACTTTGATGGTCCATGCCATTCCTGTGGCTTCGTCAATGTCCAAGACACCGAAATCCAATATGACCAGAGTGCCTGGGGTGCTGCCCCCAGTTCCACGTTAGCAGTAAGAGCTACCTTGCTCAAAGTGCCATGGAACCAAACGAAAATGTTTCTGTCAACTCATTTATTTATTCAGTATCTCTCTCTTTTAGGTGTATATACTATTTACTAACAGACAAGGCCTACAGTTTTATTTCTTCTTGGATATACCCACAGTATGGCCCCGGCAGCCTGTGGGGCTTGGTGTGTAAAAATATGGAACACTTCATGAATCTGCATTTCATCCTTATGCAAGGGCTCTGCTTCTCTGTATCATTCCAATTTGATCAACTTTCTCTTTTAAGGTAAAAATACACTTACTTTGGATCTTGGCAAATGTAAGGGTAACTGCAGACACCTCGGCAATAGAGCTGGTACTGGCGGTGAGTTCCAAGGATCTCGAAGTTAAACGTCTGGTCAAAGTTCCCGAGTTCATTGGAAGAGAAATGTATTCGCAGTGTCACCTCACCGTTGGCTGGCACGATCCACCGGAAATGATTCAGCCTGCAAATGACCACAGGACTTGTAAGGAGAGAAGGCTTCCTTTGGGCCAAGAGCAGACAGGACTGCTGCCTGGGAGAAGTCCTGGCCGCTCAGAGGGTCTGCTGGCAGGACAGCCCTGCTCCGTCTGGTGCTGTGACGGCCACGCCCTCCATTCGGGGCTCCAGCGTTCCCTTCCCTGGGTGGCTCAGAGGCCCACCTGATGAATTTCTCCTGGGAGAACTGCCCAGCGAAGTTGTTCTGGTCCATGTCCGACAGGGGGGCAATGGCTCTGGCTGTTCCCCCAGAAAGGCCCTTCCTGCTGAAGGCCATGCGACGTTTGTCCTTCTGAGTGTCTCGGGCCTGATCCGCTTTTTCCTTTGGTTTCTGTCTGCTCCCCTTAGAGGAGGTGGTCTGCTCCTCCTGGGTCTTAATTAAACACAAGCACGAGTCTTAAATATTCATTGACATACACATGAACAGAGGACAGAGATGCCTAGAACATGTGTGCGCTGCACGAGCTGGATGCTGGCGGCGGCCGAGGACAGAGGAGGGCCCAGCCTACTGCACTAGTGGAGAAGAGGAGGAGAGAGAAGTCTATGCTTTCCTGGGCACCCCATTCCCTGAGGAGGAGGCCGAAGCCCAGAGAAAGCTTCAAGCTGCAGGGGGAGTGTTCCTATACTGCGTTTTGTTGTGCTGTGTCTTTAGTACCTTTTCCTCCAGACGCCATGCCCTCTCCCAATCACACTGACTTTTGGGCAGACCAGGTCTGTGTTCTTATAGGATATGCCATACCCTGAAATTTTCTGACCATTCTTCAAGCATCATTTCACTTATTCCTTCATTCCTTGTATTTTCTGTAAACTGGAAATTAGGCGTAAAGCTTGATTACATTCATAGAAGATGCTGTATACGTCACACTCCATCACAATGAGGGACCAGAAAAAAAGGCCACCTTAACCCAGGATTACAGATGCATTGTGTTCACGTGGCTGGGATGGAGTCTGCCAGACCTGGCCTCCATAACGTGGGCGTTTGCCTTTGCAGCTGGCTAGTTACCTGTGGGACGATGCTCTGGCTTGCAGTGAAGGGTCTTGTTCCCTAACAAAGCACTGCTTTTTATATCAGTTGGTGCTCCTTAATTACTTCACAGGGGATAACAGAATAGAGTTTTTCTAATTCTACTCTTTTTTCTATAATTTTAGCTTCCATTCTTCTAGAATGAAGAGCTTTCCTTTGTCAACTGGGGATGAATTAGAGTTCCTCCTAAAATGGTAGGTTAAAGAATGCTTAACCCTTCTCTGTTAATGGCTAATTTTAAGGAAAGAGGTGGGTGTCATAGTCACCTCTGAGGTTGACAAATTTTTTTTTTTTAATTTGGACTCTGTTCTAGTAAGGTCTGTCCACTCATGCTGTTGATCTCAGATGATAATTCCCTACTTATTTGTAAATAGAAGTTTGAGGTAGTCTCTTCACCTAATTGAGCTGAGGCATGGCCTATAGGTGACTTTATTTCCTGCTGATTTTAATAGTCTTTGCGGATGTGCTTTTTGTAGGAAGCTGTGTGGAGAGATTCAAATTTGGGGTTATCATACTTCCCTGGGAATAAATAACCCCTCTCTAGGTTTTAATATACATACCTTCTGCATATTATTGGTCAAATCTATTTTCCTTTGTGATTTACTCTATTAATTGCACATCTATTTTCTTCCACTTATATGTGATTTCATTTGGATTACTCATATTTTTAATCTAACTAGAATTAATTTTACTGTATTGTATCAGGCAAAGAGATAAAAAGTGAGTTTACCAAAATATCCACTCTCCCACTCATAATTTCTTTGATAATCTGTCCTTTTCCTAGTGTTGTGTGTTCCCTTAACTTGTGTCTGTTGATTCTTGTATTCTCACGCACTGTGTAAACTACCTTAGCTTCCCAATACATCCTAATGTCTTTTTTTTTTTAAAGATTTTATTTATTTATTTGACACACAGAGAGAGATAGTGAGAGAGAGAGAGAGAGAGAGAGAGAGAGAGGGAGAGAGCACAAGCAGGGGGAGCGGCAGGCAGAGGGAGAAGCAGGCTTCCTGCATGAGCAGGGAGCCCGATGTGGGGCTTGATCCCAGGACCCTGGGATCATGACCTGAGCTGAAGGCAGTGGTTTAACCAACTGAGCCACCCAGGTGCCCCTCCTAATGTCTTTTTTAAAGAGAGCTGCTTTTGCTTATTATTTCTCCCAAATGAGCTTCTGAGCAATTCAACAAGTTCCCCCAGACCATCCTATGGGGACTGGAAAGGGTAGAAGATGAGAACTAGTCATTCTGAGAGAGGCTCACACGGGATCCCCAGGCAGGATCCACAACGAGTCAAGGGCAAACACGTCAGTGAGCGTGACGCCCAACACCATATTCCGTTTTTGACCGTGTGGAGGGTGACCTTCCCTGTCTGCGCATCACAGGTCCTGCCAAGGTCAGGAGCACAAGTGGCTGGCTTGCTCCTTACCTTCCTGGAGCCTACGGTGCCTGAAAGCTCTGTTTCTGCTTCTCCTTCTCTTTTCTCCTCCAGTAGGGAGAGGTCTTGGGATGGGGGGATCACAAACACGAAATGCTTCAGGATTTCTGTTGTGGTCAAAGGCAGCCGCTTCAGGGGGTAGGAGATGATTGAGAATAAGGCGGGAGGTGGGATGGGTAGTCCAGAGGAACCCAGACCCAAGATGTCCAGGATCTAAAGGAAAAGCCCATGGTTAATTTCCGATGCAGAGGGCAGGGTGTCCCCAGCTGCCTCCCTGAGTGAGCACAGGGTGGTTTGGACCCTCCTGCCTCTTCCTGACATCCTTGGGAGATGCCACTGCCCTGGACATGTGTCGGGGAAGGGGTGTGAAGGGTCTGTGACACAGCTCTGCAGGTCTTTTTAGACCCCTGTGGCCCCAGACCAGGCTGGGACTCTTGCTGTGGGCTGTGTGCTCCCTATCCGTCTCTTATCATGGCCTTAGTCACCTTAGCGTGTCTGTCTCTGCAATTGGATGGTAAACTGCACTGGGACAGGAACTAGGGCGATATAGCACAGGGCCTAGCACATAGTAGGCACTCAATATATTTTCGATACCAGCTCTTAAGATTCTTATGTCTAGATGGACTCTGAAAAACAAACTGAGGGTTCTAGAGGGGGGTGGGGGGATGGGTTAGCCTGGTGATGGGTATTAAAGAGGGCACATTCTGCATGGAGCACTGGGTGTTATGTACAAACAATGAATCATGAAACACTACATCAAAAACTAATGATGTAATGTATGGTGATTAACATAACAATAAAAAATTTAAAAAAAGATTCTTATGTCTATCAGGGAAATCCAAATCAAAACCTCAATGAGATACCACCTCACACCAGTCAGAATGGCTAAAATTAACAAGTCAGGAAATGACAGATGTTGGCGAGGATGTGGAGAAAGGGGAACCCTCCTACACTGTTGGTGGGAATGCAAGCTGGTGCAGCCACTCTGGAAAAGAGTACAGAGGTTCCTCAAAAAGTTGAAAATAGAGCTACCCTGTGACCCAGCAATTGCACTACTGGGTATTTACCCCAAAGATACAAATGTAGTGATCCGAAGGGGTACGTGCACCCCGATGTTTATAGCAGGAATGTCCACAATAGCCAAACTATGGAAAGAGCCTAGATGTCCATCAACAGATGAATGGGTAAAGAAGATGTGGCATATTTATACAATGGAATATTACTCAGCCACCAAAAAATGAAATTTTGCCATTTGCAATGACATGGATGGAGCTAGAGGGTATTATGCTAAGTGAAATAAGTCAATCAGAGAAAGACAATTATAATATGATCTCACTGATATGAGAAATTTGAGAAACAAGACAGAGGATCATAGGGGAAGAGAGGGAAAAATGCAACAAGACGAAACCAGAGAGGGAGACAAACCGTAAGAGACTCTTAATCTCAGGAAGCAAACTGAGGGTTGCTGGAGTGGAGGGGGTGGGACGGATGGGGTGGCTGGGTGACGGACATTGGGGAGGGTATGTGCTATGGTGAGTGCTGTGAATTGTGTAAGACTGATGAATCACAGACCTGTACCCCTGAAACAAATAATACATTATATGTTAACAAAAAAAAGATTCTGATGTCTCTAGTACAGAGCTGTTTCATCTGTTTTCAGATCCCATGTTAATCTTTCAGTTATCTTTAAATGTTCTTTCTTTCTGATGCTGAAAATAAGTGAGGGTTGGAGCAGGTCAAATCTGGCAAAGAAAATAAGCTAAGGTTCTGGGCGTTGGGTAAAGGATGGGAATGAAGAGACAAGTCAAAAAGAAACTGGAGAGAAAATTCATTCCTACATCATTCTCCCCTTCTGCTCTGATATCAACTGAGTGAGCATCCTCCAGAGCAGACGGCTTGAAAATTTTGCAGCAGCTCCCTTCTCAGTATGGAATCCCCTCAGAATAAGTATGCTCTTGCTACATAAGTCATTGTCACAACGGTAAATGTGACAGCCTGCTGGAGCCTCCGTTCTGTGGACCACATGGGCAGTTAGACCGAGCAGGTGACTGTGTTCCTGGAATCCTGGGTTTCTGACCTGCGGGTCAGGCCGCCAAAGGCATCTCCTAACTAATGCGCAGCCAGCATTAACTCCCAGGGTTTGAATGTCTGTGAGGGAAAGGAATGGATAGTTTGTATCAATTATTAAAGGGAGCCAGAGGTAAAGAACTGTAACCAACAGTCTAAGCTGTGGCTTGGAGTGTGAAGAGAATGAGAAAAGGCCAGAAGATAACCTTGGCTATAGTATGAGAACATAAAACAAGACGAGAAGAGGTTCTTTTTCAAAAAACATATTTCTGGGGAGAAAAGTGGCCATGAGTCCTCCCCTTGGGCTGAGCGGAGGCTGTGTGAAACGAGTGGTTTGGTGTCAGGTGTCCCCCATCTGTCTTCCGCCCTTTGGCCCACCTGGACCACTGCAGCAAGACTCTGGTTGTGAGGCCACATCACACCCCAATCTGCCCCCTTGAGGAATTACCCATGTTTTCCCATCAACTCTCACCTGTCAAATGTTCCTCCCAGGCTCTGTTCTCTCCTTGTAAAGGTTGCGTCTAGTTTCTGATCAACTAAACTAGAAATCAGCAAACTGTGGCCCCCTAGTCAAATCTGGCCGCTACCTGCTTTTGTAAATAAAGCTGTACTGGGACAGAGTCATGTTCATTGATTTACACGCTGTTGGTGGTTGTGACAAAGGTTGTGGACCTGCAGCGTAAAATATTTGCTTTCTGGTGTTTTGCAGAAAAAGCTCATCTCTGGACAAAATGTTATAATAACCATCTCCTTCAAACCATCACCCAGCAGCTTCTGGCTATGCAATATTTTCTAGGAACAAAAAGCTATCTAATAGTATGATTTCTGTCACTATAAGAAGCTTGTGGGAACAGCATTTTCAAGTATTTGAGACTCTTGCTTCACTCCACAGCACACCTATCTTACCAGCCTGTAACAATATTTAAAATCAACCCGAAAAATCTATAAAGATCTTATTAAACTCAACACCCAAAAAAGCAAATAATCCAGTTAAGAAATAGGCAGAAGACATGAATAGACATTTCTCCAGAGAAGACATCCAGATGGGTAACCGACACATGAGAAGATGCTCATCACTCATTATCAGGGAAATGCAAATCAAAACTACAATGAGATACCACCTCACACCTGTGAGAATGGCTTAAAATTAACAACACAAGAAACAACAGGTGCTGGCGAGGATGCAGACAAAGGGGAACCCTCTTATACCCTTGGTAGGAATGCAAACTCGTGCAACCATTCTGGAGAACAGTTTGGAGGTTCCTCAAAAAGTTAATAATAGAACTACTCTACAACCCAGCAATTGCACTACTAGGTATTTACCCAATGGATACAAAAATACAGATTTGAAGAGGCACATGCAGCATCATCAACAATAGCCAAATTATGGAGAAGAGCCCAAATATCCATTGACTGATGAATGGGTAAAGAAGAGGTGGTATATATACAATGGAATATTACTCGGCCATCAGAAAGAATAAAATCTTGCCATTTACAACAATGTGGATAGAGCTAGAGAAGAGTATGCTAAGTGAAATAAGTTGATCAGAGGGAAGTGCCTGGCTGGCTCAGTTGGTAGAGCGTGCGACTCTTGATCTCAGGGTCATGAGTTTGAGCCCCACGTTGGGCGTGGAGCCTACTAAAAAAAAATAAGTCAGTCAGAGAAAGGCAAATACCATATGATTTCACTCATGTGGAATTTAAGAAACGAAACGGATGAACATAGGGGAAGGAAAAAAAAAAGAAAGAGAGGGAAACAAACCATAAGAGACTCTTAATGATAGAGAACAAACTGAGGTTTGCTGGAGGGGAGGCGGGTGGGGGATCCGTATTAAGGAGCACACTTGTTGGGATGAGCACTGAGTGTCATACGTAAGTGCTGAATCACTGAATTCTACTCCTGAAACCGGTATTATGTTATATGTTAACTAACTAGAATTTAAATAAAAACCAAAACAAACAAACGAAAACTCTACAGGCAGTTTTTTATGAGGTTAGTTGGAATAATTTAGGTCTGCGGAACTTTCTATGGATTTTCACCAGTTAGCAAATGGTCCTTTTAGCCACTATTGTCTCATATCTAAGGGGGCCTCAGAGATTAATGGAACGAAGTGGGTACAGAAAGGACCACTTTTAACGGCGATTAGCACAGTACCCGCTACCCGACTGAGTACGTCTCCATCCCGGAGAAGAGCTTGTACCTGATCCCCTTTGGGAAGCCTGTCATTCTCAAGGGCCTGCTTCCAGCTCAAGCCTTCGAAGTCGGGCGTCTGGATACTGGTGAACGGCACACCCAGACCCTTCTTCCCCTCGTGGTGGTCTTCCTCCCCTCCGTTCCCCTCTCCGCCGTCGCTCGGCTCCTCCAGGGCCCTGAGCTTCTCTAGACGCTCCCTCTCGGCCTTCTCCCGCTCCTGGCGCTCCTTCTCGGCTCTCTCCTTCTCCGCACGCTCCCTCTCTCGGTCCTTGCGGCCTCGGCGCCCGCCTGACGGGACCTGGCGCTGGTCGTCAGGCTCATGGGGCATGTCCTCGGTGCCGGTGTGATGCAGCAGGATGCCTTGCTTCCGGTCCCAGTTCGTGAGGATGTTCTGGATATCCTTCAGAGTCAACTCATAGGTCTTCCACTTCTGGGCCAAGCGCGTGTCGGCATCTGTCAGGAGGTCCCCTTCGCTCTCCTCCTGTTCTTGGACAAGGGGAAACCCCAGCACGTGGCTACCTCCTAGTTGGTTCTTTCTCCTCTTGTTTAGATCATCCTTCTCATTTAAATGGTCCCTAACAGATACTTTCCTTTCTAGTGCATCCATCCTGGCCTCTAGTTTGGAAAAAGTAAGAACCTAAAAAGCAAAACACATAAAACATGCTTAAAACAGCTCTTCAAGGGAGAACAAAGTGCATAAGGAGCACAAGATGACACTGTGTTCTCAAAGAGGCCTCACAGGATTCCAGGTGCCTCGTGCCTACACCAGGGCTCTGTCTGAGAATCACCTTGGGGGGTCTTTGTTAAAAGATCCTCTCCATAGCCCTTTGTTGGCAACAAACAGGAGTTTAGAATGTGGCTGTGCCCCAGGCTTTTTAAAAAAATATATTTATTGGGGCTCCTGGGTGGCTCAGTCATTAAGCATCTGCCTTTGGCTCAGGTCATGATCCTGGGGTCGTGGGATCGAGCCCCACATCGGGCTCCCTGCTCGGCGGGAAGCCTGCTTCTCCCTCTCCCACTCCCCCTGCTTGTGTTCCTGCTCTCGCTGTGTCTCTCTCTGTCAAATAAATAAATGTAATCTTAAAAAAATATGTATTTATTTACGTAACCTGGCATAGAGAAACTAACTTGATCCTTTTTCTCTTTCTTTTTTTTTTTTTTAAGATTTTATTTATTTGAGAGAGAGAATGAGAGATAGAGAGCATGAGAGGGAAGAGGGTCAGAGGGAGAAGCAGACCCCCCGCTGAGCAGGGAGCCCGATGTGGGACTCGATCCTGGGACTCCAGGATCATGACCTGAGCTGAAGGCAGTCGCTTAACCAACTGAGCCACCCAGGTGCCCTCTTTTTCTCTTTCTAAACTTGCTTTGTGGGCTCTGATTTTCTTCTCCCCTGGACGAAATCCTTGGGGAGTCTCCATAGGTTTCTGGTCATTCTTTGGTGACATAAAATCCAGTAAAGTCTAATGATGATTGCTGGCAGGACAGCCCAGAGTCCCTGTTCTGGGTGACAGCACTCCTCCCTAAGGTCAGGCTTGGAGGCAGGCCTGGCCAGGGTTGGCCATCCCCTGGTCTCACCGTACCACTCCTCCACATCTGCCTGCATCTCTAACTCAGCCTGGGGAGTGTGGATAGGTCTGTGGTGGCACAGCTGTCTCCTGGAGGGGTCGCTCACCGCAGAGGCAGGGGGCTTGGCCACTACTGTATCTTTTTCCATCGTCAGTAAGAGTCACTGCCAAGACCCAGAGAGTTCTGTTTGGACATAAGATTTCAGGCAGAGGACTTTGTGTGGAAGGAGGGGCTGCAGAGGGGCAGGGAGGCCTTACACTTGGAAGATTTCGGGAGCCTGGCACAGACCAGTGACAGTCTAGACTCCAGGCCTGCTTGCTTCTCATGCTGTTCTTGCTCCCAAGCCTGGGCCATTTCTGCACGCTCAGACCCTGCTCCTTCCTAAGCTCTACCGGATTGTGACCCCTGGGCACGAATTCCTCTGCTCTCATGTCTACCCAGATGTGGTCACTGTCTCTTGCTCACCTACTGGGACCAGTCTGCACCTTGTCTGGGAGCGTGGCTTTCGCTTTGCCCTCAGGGCATCCACTGGGCACACCAGCCAGCTAGCTACCCTGCTGGGTTGTGAGCGCCACCCTGGCCGTTCTACATCTCCTGGGTCAGGGCAGCGGAGACATGACTACTAAGCTTGGCTGGCAGATAAACTACCGCCACATGTCTGCAAGGACAAGCTGATGCTAGAGTGTCTTCCTTGACGGTTGTCAAGATAAGCTCTTGGTTGAACACAGGGGTTCCACTAACTTTGTGGCTCACTGGAGGCCAGCTGTTAATACCAGCCTATTCAGCAGCATCCAGGGGACTTGGAGGCACAGTGGAAAGAGGAAGGACTGTGGTCAGACATAACTGGGTGGGGTCCTCTCCCAGCCCCAGACAGGGCTCATGTCTCTGAACCCCACAGGGTGGGAGGGGGGCCAAAATAAAGTGCAAGCAGAGCTCTTGGCACACAATCAGCTTTCGACCAGTGGTGGCCCCTTCCCTCCTACCTCCTGCTCCACCACAAGATGCAACCAGTATCAGGTCGGGGTTCTGGAAGGGAAATGTACTGGCTTGATGGGCTGGTTACAGTGGATGCTCCCTCTGTTCTGCCTCTTGCTAAGGAGCAGGGAGGGTTGCTACCTGCCGGTTTGTTTGAGATTTCTTCGGGAGAGGCTCCTCCTTCACTGGTCCTTGCTTTGGCCTTTTGACCTTCCGTTTTAGTTCATCTTCGTCCCTTTGCCGCTCAAGCTCCTGCTGTAGCTTCTTCTCATGCATCTCCCTTGTCAGCCTCTCCAGCTCCCTTCATCAAACCAGGCAGAGGAGACAGAGTTCAGAGCCCCCGCCCCGAGCCCCCCCTCTGCCTCGGGGTGTCCAGTGGACGGACATGGGAACAGTTTTCCTTGGGCATAAAAAGAAAGAGTGAACAAAAGAAATCTAGGTAAACAGGAAGGCAGGAAGGCAGGGAGTTAGGAAGGAAGGAAGGAAGGCAGGGAGTTAGGAAGGAAGGAAGGAAGGAAGAAGGGAGGAAGGAAGGGATGGAGGAAGGGAGGAAGGAAGGAAGGAAGGAAGGGAGGATGGGTGGGAAGGAAGGAAAGAAGGAAAGAAAGGAGGGTCTCTGACTGGTCATTCAGTAAAACTGATGAACTCAAACTCAATTAAGAGGAATTCTCAGTCTGTATTTCTATTCCAATCTTCTTGCATAGGAGAGCAAGGGAAGGGCTGAAAATAAGCTTGATACAGTTTTTGAAAAGTAACTTTCAGGGGCGCCTGGGTGGCACAATCAGTTAAGTGTCCGACTCTTGATTTCAGCTCAGGTCAGGATCTCAGGGTCATGGAATCGAGCCCTGGGTCGAGGCCCATTTGAAGCCCCGTGTTGTGCTCTGCACTCAGCGGGGAGTCTGCTGGAGATTCTCTCTCTCTCCCTCTCCTTCTGCCCTTTCCCCTGCTCACGCACACTCTCTCTCTCTCTCTCTCTCAAAGGAATAAATATGAGTTCAGATGAGGCCCAGCTTCCTACACTGTCACATCTGATGTTCAGACAACAAGAAATCGAGTTTTAAACAGCAGTCCCTAATGGCTAGCTTAGGGCCATGGCACTGGAACTGAAAGCCACACTCCTATTCATTCTCTCTCTCTCTTAGCAGGTCATCCTCCTGGCTCTCCCTTGACCATTGCTGCTCCCCTGGAAGGTGACCCGAGTCTCCAGGATGGGCTGTGTGTTACTCCCAAGGGAAACACTTCCGCTCCAGCGAGGCCTTGATTCTGACCTCTTTTTCCTCTCACGGAGGGCCTGCCGAACCTCTCGATTGAAGATGATCTTCTCCTCATCTGTCATGGCATCGTATTCTTCTTCATCCATATTTTGGAGACGCTCCTTCTCTTTCTCAAGTGCCTCCCTGCGTTTGTGCTCTGGAGGGAGCAGAGACAGGAAGGTGAAGGAAGGTAACTCCTCAGCCTTGGCTGCGGGGTCCCCCGGTAGCTTAGCTCCCAGCCCACCCAGGCTGCACAGGGTCCGCGCCAGGGGGAGGGGGCTCCAGCCGTGACGCCATTCCTGACCTCTGGTGGGCCGTCCTTCACTCACACAGTTCCAAACCTGGTCTCCATCTGGAATAGGAGTTCCAAAGATGTCCTAATTCCCAGAAGGATGAATATGTGACCTGGCATGATGGAGAGGATTTTACGGATGTGGTTACGCTAAGGACCTTGAACTGGGGAGACATTCCTGGATTGTCTGAGTGGGCCAAGTATAACTGTAAAGGTCCTTGTAAGAGGGAGGCAGGAGGGTCAGAGTCTGAGAAGGAGATGATGGAAGCAGAGGTCAGAAGGCTGTGAAGTAGGGACCACGAGCTGAGGAAGGCAGGTGGCCTCTAGAAGCTCGAGAAGGCAAGGGAAAGGATCCTCTCCCTGGAGCCTTCAAAGGAACAGAGCTCTTTGGACACCCCGCTTTTAGTACTTCTGACTTCCAGAACTGTAAGACAGTAAATCTGTGTTGTTTGAAGTCATCAAGTTTGTGGTAATTTGCTACTGCAGCGATAGGGAAGTAATAGGCCACCCACTGACTTTATGAGGAACATCTGCCACCAGAGTCCTTAGGGTGACAGAGCCATTTGCAGATGAAGGGGCACCATCTCCCATACCCTTCAGACTCCAGGTCCAGAAGTGAGGTTCGCACCCAACACAAAGGCTCTCGGCCTCTTTTTCACGCTTCACCAGCACAACTTCCCACCTTCCGTTCTTGGAGGTTTGAACTTTGGACTCAGAGAGATGTATCTGGAGATCTTTCTCTAACACTTACCAAGGGAGAGAAATAGATAAGAATAATGATTCCTCCTTCCCAGGCTGTGGTGGGGATCAAATAAGTAATCCTGTAAAGCATCTAGGCTAGTGCCCAGCAAATTCATAAATGTTCAGTAAAAATTAGATTTTAAAATAATAATATTGTTACTGGATGCTGCCTCAGGACTTTTCCAAATGCAGATGATTTTGGTGAGAGGAGCCCATAATGAGATTGTGAAAAACTTCAATCAGCAGGTAATTGAGAAAATGAAAAGAGATATTATCCTTTAAGTTGATGATTACGGAGAAATGAGCTTTCTGGAAAACCAGGAAGCTGGAGGTTGGAACACTGCTGGGGATGCCTGGTCATTCTTCCTAATTTTTCTCTGGGTGAGAATGTAAGGAAGCAGTCTTTGAGCTCTGTTTAAGAACTAAGAGCTCATGTTTGTAACTATTTCCTTAAATGGAAAAGGATTATGATTTGTGTAGATTTTTCCAGAAGAGAGAGGTAAGGCCAAGTGAGGAAGGGCAGTAATGTGACCAGAGCTGAGGCCAGAGCAGGACTCTGCCTCCCAGGGATAGCACAGCCTCCCTTGGGGACCAAGATTTGCTACGTCTGCTTCTGACCAAAGTGGGAACTGAAGCTAACATTACTCTGTATGTGTGTATTTATTTTTCAGTCACTGAAATTTTTTTCAGGCCACTGTTGTAGTGACAGAAAATGCAAAGGTTTCAGGGTTGCATAGACTTTACTAATTTGCTGTGTGATCTTTTTTTAAAAAAAGATTTATTTATTTATTTGAGAGAGAGAGACAGCATGAGTTGGGGGGGGGGAGAGCAGAGGGAGAGGAAGAGAGAGAATCTTAAGCAGACTCACGCTGAGCGCCGAGCCCGATTCGGGGCTTGATCCCATGACCCTGAAATCATGACCTGAGCCAAAACCAAGAGTTGGATGCTTAAAAGACTGAGCCACCCAGGCACCCCTGTGCTGTGTGATCTTATACAAGACTTTTGATATCTCTGAGCTTCATTTTCCTTGTCTGTAAAAGGGGGACAATGATCTTCAGAGTCATTGGGAGGATTAAATAACCCCAAGCACCATTTAGAGACATTTCAAATGTACAGAACGTTTGCTGCGGTGGCTGGACACAGCAGGCTAAAATGTAGAAACTGGTTTATGAAGTTTATCAGTACCTCCAGTTCGGCAGGAAACGCACAGTCGCCTTAAACAAAAGCAAGCAGCTAATGGGTCACCTGAGTCAGGATGGGACCCGTGATGCATTCCCCTCGGGTTGGCTGTGATTACAGAGAAGACAAAAGGACGCAGGGTGATATTGGGGGGAAAGGGGAATGTGGCTGTTACGAGAAGAGCCAGCTGGGTTCATCCCTCATCCTGTCATCTCTCAACAGGTCACCTGCATCTGCCAGCCACCTTATAGGGTGGAGGTGAGCCCTGACGACATGTCAGATGGAATAGTGTCCTCTGCCCAACGGGTCATCCTGGCGGGGAACCATTTCACACAGCCCACGGCTCTGCCAAAGGGGTGGTCCAGGAGGGCATGGGGCCTTACCTTCTTGCTCCTTCTTGGCTTTCTCCTGAGCCTTCATGGCTGTGTAATCCTGGGCCATGTTGATGACGTAGATGTGGTCCCGGTTGCCGATGGCCTTCAGCAGGCAGAGGAGAGCCACGGCTATGTTCCGAGCAAAGAGCGTCTCGAGGCTGTCAAACACCACTCCCCGGAAGCAGTCACTCAGCTGAAACCGCAGTGAGCAAAGATGGTTACCAGGGCCTCCATTACCCAGTTCTCTAAAGAGAACGCTGCTCCTTCTTCTGTTGGTGCTTTCCCTGGGGCTGCAACTGGTTCTGCAGACCTGCTGGGCCCCAGTGAAAATACCGTGAAACCACCCTTCCACCTGCTACATTCAACGTGCTGTTAGAAAATACAAGAGAAACACCCAAATAGTTTATCAGTCGTGATAGATCTTTATCACATGTATTTGTAGAGTGATAAGACTGATTCTGTTGTTATGGAAATAAGGGAAGCAAACAGAATGTGAAAGTGAGGGTCTGGGAGGGTCTGAGGTGCAGGGATGGAAGATGGACAGGCGAGATATTCCCCTGCCCCGAATAACAGACAGCAAGGGCAGCAGGAGCAGGTGGGCCATTCGTATCTTTCTCAGTGTTATTAATGCCTTGGTGGGTAATGATCTCGATCACATTAATCATTGAAGGGCACCCTCTGCTGTACCACAGTGTTACTCAAAGGGTAGTACACACACGGGCCACCCCCGGCCAGGGGCTGATCACTATCAGGTTTTTGTTTTTGTTTTTAAAGATTTTATTTATTTGAGAGAGAGCGAGTGAGAGCGAGCAAGCATGGGAGCAGGAGGCAGAGGGAGAGGGAGAAGCATGCCCCCTGCTGAGCAAGGAGCCCGACGTGGGGCTTGATCCCAGGACCCTGGGATCATGACCTGAGCCGAAGGCAAATGCTTCACCGCCCCATCAGTACCAGTTTTTGATGAGACAAGAATCTTGTGTCAGAATGTTAATCAACTACATCACTAAAAACACCATTTACTTCAGCTGCTGTTTTTTTGTTTGTTTGTTTGTTTTCTTTGTAGCAAGACTATGGACGAGGGAAGCAGTGCGAGCTCCATGTTTCAACCAGTATCAGTACTTTGAGTGGTTCAGCTCTACAGGCCCACTTTGGGCTGGCCAGTGATTTAACCCTGGTCCATGGCATACCTGCACACTTGACTGGCCCGCCTTGCTCAAATCCGCTGAGAGGCCCAGCACCCTGAACACAGTAGCAGTTAAACCTGAACACGAGCCATTTCCTGTGATGACGTTCCTCTTCTCTTGGGAAGCTCAGGCCCTGTTTTGTTATATTTAAATGTGCAACTAATATTGTGGACTAGTTTGAAAAAAAACAAGGCAAATGGACAACTCCAGGACATGGTGAGCAATTTAGCTCTCTGTAAACCAGAAGCAGCAAAGAGGCTTAAGTGGTACCCTCCCTATTCCTGATGATCTTCTTTTCTTTTTTTTAACTGTACAACACGTATGAAAAATTAAAAAAAGGGAAACAGTTACCGTGTTTCTTGACTTTAAAAGCAATCTGCCATTGTGAAATAATTCAGAAATGTATGGAGAGAACTAAGAATCCATTATCCTGCTAACCAAAGATGACCAGGTACATGTGCCTTAGGAGTTTTTACTATTTTGTATGATATACATTTAGAAATACTTTTATAGAAATGTCCTTGTGCTTTACATATTATTTCATAATCTGTGTTTCTCATTTAATAATATATTGAAGACACCCCTGAAACAAATAATACATTATATGTTGATAATAATAAAAAATAATAATATATTGAAGACAAATTTTTACAGCAATTAATATAGTTCTAAATTCTAACTTTCAATGGCTCCCTGTTATGATTTTTAATACACTACTGTAGGGCTGTATCATGACTGATTTTTATTTTATTTTTTTTTAATATGTAACCTGCTCACTGGTCTTTTAAGGTACATGGCTTCAGGCTGCAGACTGCGCCAGGGCCAGGGACCGACCAGGGCTGTCAAAAGGACAAGCAAATGACTGTTGGAGATGAAGAAACTCATCTTTCCTCTCTAGGGCCTCTGAGTTCTGAGCTGCTATGGGTGTGCTATGGATCGGAAATTCAGCTCCCAGCGCAGGGATGGAGTGTGAGCCCTGCAGCTCTGCGCGGGTGGGCATAGACGCACCTGGATGCGCTCAGCCAGGATCTGGGTGAGTAGGTCCTCAGGGAGCACACAGCTCATGAGCCCGGTCTCACCTCCTATACTGGGGCTGACGCTGAGCTGGCGCTGCGTGGGCCCCGTAAGGAGGGGGCTGGAGGAAACCTGTCGAGCCGGAAAAGGATCAGCAGTTAGAATCCAGTGTGGTGTCCCAGCAGCTCTCACACTTACAAGCCATTCGACCCCGCGGAAATCCAGAAATCTCTCTGGGCCTCATTTCTTATCTGTAAGATGTGGATTGCATTGTAAAATGGAAAATTCCTATCTTCCTTAAAGAATGGCTGTGAGCTTCAAGCCGGCACACTGTGGAAGGTGCTTTGTATATGGACTGAACAGCATGAATGTGTTCATTCAAGAAATACTAATTGAGCACCTATTGTGCACAGGGACCCCTCTAGCAATAGGGATACCACAAACAGGCTGGCAATGTTGCTGCCCATGTGGTCCTTATTGCAAACAGGGCAGACAGAAAAGGGCCATGTGAATATACAAATCAACAGTCTCAGGCAGTGACAAGTGCCAGGGAGAACAGACAGCAGTGACAGAACTGGACAATATCACGAGTGCGCCTGCCGGGATCTGGGGAGTACATGGGAGTCCGGCATAATGGACTGAATGTGTCGTGAGGGAGATGGCCGGGCTTCATCAAAGTCTAAGGCATAATCAGGTGTGAATATGCAGGGCTTGCAGAGCACAGGGAGGAATTTGGATTTTATTCCAAGTGTTATGGGAAGTTGTTGGCATGTTTCAGGCAGACACGTGATCTGAGTTTTATTTTTGAAAGACTACGGTGCCTGCTGCTTGGGGTGACAAGAGTGGAAGCAGGAAGACTAGTTAGTTAGTTAGTGAGATGGTGGCGGCAGTTTGAGGATGGTCATGGTGGAGGCGGGGAGAAGTGGCTGATACTTTCTTTCACATCCCATCCCATGAGGACTTGGGAAGGGATGTGAAAGAAAGAGGGGCACCAAGAATGACTCCTTGAGTTTTGTTTTGGCCTGATCAAGTTGGAAAATGGTGAAGTCATTTGTTAAGAAAGGAAAAACTGAGGGAAGAGCAATTTTTTTTGTTTTTTTGTCTTGTTCTGTTCTGGGAGTGGGCCAGAATCAGTTTTCAGACACATAAATTTTGAGAGTTCTCTAAGCCATTCAACAGAGACACTGAACGTGAGTTTGGATGTATGCACCTGAGCTGGGGAAGAAATTAGGGTTGGAGATAGAAATTGGAGGGTCACATGCGTACTGAAAATATTTAAGTACTTAATCCATGAGCTGGATGAGATCACCTATGGAGAAAAGGTAGATAACAAAAAGAAAAGGGTAGATGACTCAGTTCTAGTCTAGTCTAAAATCCTAAGGATCTGGAGGAGGTGGAGAAGCTGGAGGAGAGGAGGGAGTCCTTCATAGGGCAGAGGGAAAGTAGAACAGTGACGTGTTCTGATGGCCAGGAAGCCTTTCTAGAAGGAGGAGTTATCAGCTGTTATGAGGTCATAGGAAATGAGGACAAAACACCAGCCCCGGGATCTGGCAAGATGAATGCCAGTGACCTTGAGAGGAGTGGTCCTTGGGAGTGGTAAGGACAACGGCCTCCCTAGAATAGGTCAAAGAGAGAAGGGTGGTGAGGATGAGGAGGGAGGCAATTCTTTGGAGGAACAGCTGTAAAGAGGGGTTGACTGGAGGAGGCAATAGCTGGAGGGGGATCTGGGTCTCGGGGCAGTATTTTTAAAGATGGGAGGCAATATAGGATGCACAAATGCTGATGGGAAGGAGCCAATAGATGGGGCAAAAAGCAAACAGGAGAGAGGGGAGGACTGTAGGAATTGAGCTCTTGAGTGAGAAGTGGTGGGGGGAGGTCCAGTGCACAGGGGCAGGGCCTTAGCTGAGAGCCGGGGCGGTGACTCCGGCAGGGAAGGCACAGCGCTGGGCTAGGGTGCAGCCTGGCTCCTAGATCTGGTGGTGGGAGAATCAGGTGGTTGTCTTCCAGTGTTGCTGCTCCCTCCATGCAGTCAGAAGAGAGATCATTAGCTGGGAATGGGGAACAGGAAAGGGCCTTAGAGGTTTGGAGAGTGATGACCTCCATAAAATAATTATCTTAAAGAGAAGGAGGGCGAATTTACTAGGGCAGACCAAAGGGTCTCTTTGAGATTTGTGGTCTTAAATTTAGACGAAGACCATTCAGAAGAGAGGAGGATTGTCTCTAGCTGTGTTCAGCCACCCTGCATGGAGGAGGCGGAGAGTCGGGTTTACCAGGGCTGAAGTTTTGCTTGGAGAGTATGAAGAAGGGGAAGGGGCAAGGGAGCATCTACAGTGACAGACACGGATTGCAAACAGGGTAAGAAAAGAAGTGAAGGGGTGATGGGCAGTGAAGCTGTGGACTGGAGGTTTGCATGGGACCAATTATTTCCCGGACTTAGTCATCTGGAAAGTTAGAAGATGGTGGTCAGGAAGTAGGATGTGTAATGCAGAGGTCCTGGAGTTTATGGAATGATGAACAAGTTCTAGAACATGACCATGGCAGTGAGTACCTGAGGAGGCTGGGGAATTGAGAAGTGTGAGTGTTGGATTAAATGTCATTCAAAAGACCAGGATTTCCAGTGGGTATTCTCCTAGAACATGGTGATTTATAAATAAATGACCTTATATTACAGGTCATATCTTCATTATATGATATTACACATTTCTTCCCACTTGCAACATGACTAAACTTTTAGTCATTGGAGAGTTCATGCTTTAGGAGAGCTTTAGAAAACCAAACAGCCAATTCTGGGTGAAGCATGCTGACAGGGTGACTGTTGTCCAAAGCATGAGTCCTGTCACACTGTGGCAGCTGCATGGGGGGATGGGGTGATCATGAATAGGTTTTAAGTTCCCTATTTATTGAAAGGGGATTTGGGTCAGAATTGGGATTTTCTGCTGCCTTTGATATACTCTCAAAAGCCTTACTTCACTGTCCAGATGGATGGAACCCAATCGAAGAAAATGATTCCCCATGACACCCTGTTTAATACAAATATGAGTTCTAGATCATCCATAAACATCTATGTAAAGAATACCATACCATATTAGATCTTGAGAAAGAGGGTTAAATGATGCTACAAAAGGAAGTAAGTCAATGGTTTCAATTCTCATGGTATGAGAAGAAGGCAGGACTGAAGTGAACCTCAGAGACATCATCTGGCACAAATTCAGCCCCACGGGAGGTCCCATCCTATCTGCATACCTTCTCTCTCGAGAAGACCTTGGCTTCCACTCTGCCCACCTGGCCCTTCCAACATGTGGACCTCCTCTCCTGCAAGGGCCTTCACCTCCTCTCCATCTACCTCAGCAACCTCCTCCGAGATGCCCACCTCTCCCACTCCCCCCACTGCGCTCTTGGACAGTAACAAGCCCCACAGATTCTTCCTCTCTTCCTGTTTCTCCCACTCTGCTGCCCTCCTCTTTGTTCCTTCTCTCTGTAGGCTGGACTTCCCATATACTAACGATGCACTCCCACCTCCCTTGCCCCTTGTTCTGAGCACACTCCTGCCCCTGCAGTGAAGACTTCTCTCTCCCTCCGAATGAAGGCTGCCACTTGCCGCTTAGGGAAATCTTGCAACTGTGAAGTTATGGCTTCCCATCTCGGTTGGGACATCCGCATTCCCAACTATCTTTTCTTTTGTCCACCACCCAGTTCTGGTTTTATTCCTCCCAGTGGACACATCAGTGCTTTGCCACTCTCCTCAAGTATACTGTGCAATGCCAACCTCTTCAATGCCTCTTACAAAGACTTGGTGTCCTGCACATGTCCTAGCGCTGCTCGACAAGATCGGTTTCCACCTTTACTGACTCTGGAAGCAGCTGGCCCCTGTCTCCTTTGACTGCGCTCTGTCCTGCACTCCTTGTCTTCTCCAGGAATCTCATTCCTTCTTGGGAGGATTGTCACCTCACCCTCCTCCAGGAGCACCTTTCCTTGGAGACTGCTTTGCCTCCATCTCCTTTCAGAAAAAGAACTCTCCTGACCCTAGGTCTGCTCCTCTAACAACTTCTGTCATTTTTCCTTTTCTTTTAAACATCTTGGAAGCCTATGCTCACTTGACTCCACTTTCCCACCGACAACTCATCACCCGCTGTCTCTCACCGGGCCATCTGCTGTCTCCCACTACAGCACCTGCCTATTCTGCCAAGATGGTTTCTCAAAGTCCCTTGGCAAAGGCTCAAACTCTCTGACTCCTTTATGACTTTCCAAGACTCCGGTGAAGCACCCCCTACCCACCCGCAATTTATACGATTCATCCTTAGCATTCCTTTAGTATTAGGCTGAGCCCTATGAAATGGCTGTTGTTGGCCATTTCATATGGTTCAACCCAATTCTTTTTACAAACATCTTTTGCCACCAATCCCACCGTATTGCAAATATTTGAATGTGTGGTTATCTCCTTCAGCAGACTCTTGGTGCAGCTTGAGCACGGGGATTTTTGCTTCATTTATCTCCACTTTGTTAGCACTCAAGCCAGTGCCTCACATTAAAGTTATTGCTGAACACCTGCTGGATGAACACACGCCTTCTAGGACTGGCACCATGAGCCTGGAGAGGGCACCCTCAGCGATGAAGTCGTGCTGCCATGGCTGCAGGATGCTGAGGAGGAAAGGCAGGGGGAAGGACCCCAACCCTCCTTCTGGGGGGCCCTGATTTGTACCTGCGGTGTTTCAGACGCATGCTGGTGATGCTGCTTCTGAGACCCGGAGCCGTGGCTCTCCGTCTTGCTTTTGGCGATCATCATGCTCCCGCGCACAGTCTTTGTAGGTTTAAGTTCAGGCGTTACCAGGGTGGATTCTGAGGTCAACTTGCCCAGGGTCTCACTGCTCAGACGTATTTGTCCCACAGCAGTTTGGCCCGAAGCAGCCTCCTGGGCTACAGAGAGAGAGTGGATTTATATTAAAAGTCACCTGAGGATACTGAGGAAATGACAGTGGGGATGGCACAGACACCTAGTATGAAGGGTGTGATTCTCTTGAGGAACACAAAACCATCTCCACCTGCAGCCATCTGGGAACGGAGTTCAGGTTTCTCCGCTGCCCATCTTCCCAGTGGATCCCATGTTAGTTGGCCCCACGTTCTCTTCCAGCCCCGAGAGCAAGCACTTCTGAAACTGCTGGTACACTAGGGCCCTGCCCTGGGACCCCAACACTAAGACGGGGTGATGTGGCTGTGTGCTAGGCAGCTTCCACATTTCTCCAGCACACGGGCGGACTCAGTAAGGCTCATTATTCCTTGTTGACCATTTCGGCAAATAGGCCCTCAGAACTCCCTTGAGAGTTGTCACTAGGCTTACTCTGCCTTATCTTTTCAGGCATCTTCCCTCCGTCCCTTCCCCAGGAGCTGATTAGGTACAAGGACTCCATGCTGCACCTGGAGGTGGCAGTGTGTGGGGGGGTAGCATGGGGGGCAAAGAGCCTGAAGCTACCAGTGGAGCAGTGGCACAGTGTTCGGCTGGCTGGTCCTGCGTTCATCCAGGCCCCGTCACCCCCAGCCCCTCCAGGCTTTGCCCTCGTGAAAGTAAGGACCGCTCCAGCCTCCTGTCGCGTGCCACCTGCTCGCTTTGCCCTGAGTCCTGCACCCCGCCCCCCCGGCCACGCCGTCTTCACTGATGGCTGTGCAGTCTCCTCTGTGCTATTCTAAGGCCTCTCAGCTTTCCCTGTCCATGCCATCATTCTGCCCTCTCTTAAAAAGCCGGCTCTTCCCGGTATAATATATAACAATACATAATATATGAGCTTTCATTTTGCCTTTCCATTTCTTTCAAGACATCATCACTTCACCTCTTCTCTTTCCCTCACTGCCCGACTTCTAAAACAGTAGTGTGGCCCACATCTGTCCAACTGACATGTGACATGTACGGAATTTAAGATTTCTCAGCAGCCACATTAAAAAAGTACACACGGATTTTAATGGTATATTTTCTTTAACCCTATATATCCCAAATGTGATTGTTTCAACATGTAAACAACACATAAAAATTGTTACTGTTATTTTATAGCCTTTTACTCATACTATATCCTCAAAAGAAAAAAAAAAAAAACACCTCTAGCAGCACATTTCAGTTTGGACCGGCCGCCACATTTCAGTTTGGACCGGCCACCACATTTCAAGTGGCCAGTGGGTGCGGTGTGGGATGGGCAGGATTGTCCACAGTGAGCAGCAAGTACAGTTTGGGGTTAACCCCTCCATTGAAAGGGCTTTCTCCAAAGTGCCCAGTGACCTCTGAACTGGGAGCCACAGTGGCCCTCTCTCAGGGCTCATTCTGTCTGAATTTTGAGCAATCTCTGACTACATTCACTTACTGATTTGATACATTTTGGGAAGTCTTTACTCTGTGTCCACTCTGTGCCAGGCACCATTCTAGGGGCTGGGAACACCTCAGTGACGAGAACTAACACGCATCCCTGCTTCCAGCTGACATGCTAGTGGGGTCGGCAGACAGTAGAATAAGAAAGTCAAGTAAATGGTGTATGAACCAGTGATAAGGCTTATGAGACAAACAAGGCAGGAAGCGTCTTAGTCTCCTTGACTTCCCTGCGGCCTGCTCTCCCGACTGCCCACCCCTCTGACCCTCCTCGCTCGGCCTTCTTGGACTTCCTGGCTGCTCCTCCACCCCCCCTCCTAAAATGTAAGTGTTCCCCAATGTCCCATCCTGCCCTTTCCATCCTGTTCCTCTTTCTGGAACGATTTCCTCTCCCCCAGCAGTTGCACCTCTTGCCATGTTGAGGAAGACTCCCTCAGTTATGTGTTTAGCTTGACATTACCTTCTCAGATGGGAAACCCAAATCCGCAATTTGTCATGGGACACCAACAGAGGTCCAAAGACCTCTGTGAAATGTAGATTAATTGAGAGAAAAGGAAACAAAAACCTAAGAGAACCAAAATTATGATGTAGTTTGGAGTTCCCGCTAAAGGTAGACTAGGCCACCCCCAAAATACGACTATAGGAGTTCTGGATATGCCACCTCAAAATACACTGCTCTCTTTTGAGCTGTGGGCAAATGCCGGAAGAAGCCTTCTCTGAACTTTCCTTGTCTGCCTAAAGAGAGGCATCCAAAGGGAACTCAATCGTCACAAATCCTCACCCTGGGAGTTACATCAACCAGGGAGGATCGACTCCTCACAGGGGAGGAGACTAGAGGGCAACACCTCCCGACACACTTGTACAAACTATCTACCCTCCAGACTAGAGGGCAACACCTCCCGACACACTTGTACAAACTATCTACCTCTGGGTCCATTCATCTTCCCTAAAACTCATCTGCTCTCCCCTAAGAGGACTACCTCCCTCCTCTTCTCTGTAAAGATGGAATTTAATTCAAAATTGTAAGCCACCTCAGTTCCTCCTTAGCATCTCCCGTGTACACATGAAAGATACATGTTAATAAATTTGCTTTTTTCTTGTGAATCTTTTATTATAGAGTCTTAGCCAAGAACTCAGAAGGACAGAGAGAAAATTATTTTTCCTCCCTTATACTACTCAAAGGCTATTTCTCTTATCTTCCCAGCAAAGAATCCTCTATTTCTCTAAGCATCCCATGCAGAGGTACTAAGGAAAGAGGACACGCCTCAAAGCCCCAGCCACTTTTACCAATCAACTAGCAGACATGGTGCACTATCAGAGATGATGTTATGTGGGCGCATGGGTGGCTCAGTAGGTTAAGCGTACGACTTTTGATTTTGGCTCAGGTCATGATCTCGGGGTCATGGGATCAAGCCCTGCATCAGGCTCCGTGCTGGGTGTGGAGCCTACTTGTGATTCTCTGTCTTCTGCCCCCTCTGCCCTTCCCCCTGCTCTCTTTCTCTCAAAGAAAAAAAAAAAAGAAGAGAAAAGAAAAGAGAGAAAGAAATGATGGTATGCTGTTATGAATATTTATATAAAAATTGTTCTGCTCAGAGCAGTCACTCTACTTCAGTATATTTTCCCACTGAGCAGCCATTGCCCTGCCTTCTAGGGTCCTTCTAGGAGACAGGATTCCTAACCTCTGGTAGGTAGGCCACACCAGGCCTTACTACACAGAGGTTCCAAAACTCAATTAATTTTCCTCTCCAGCAAACTTTCTCCTCCTCCCACGTTTCCTATTTTGGTAAACAACAGCACTCTCCTCCCAGTTCCAGGACTAGGAATCTTGATGTGACCGTCTGGAATGCTTCCCCCTCCTTGGGGCAGCTGGCCCAAGCCTGCTCGTCCTCAGCATCTCCACTGCTCCCTTTACAAGACGTTACAAGACCTGCTGCTTTTCCACTGTGACTCTCTGACCATTTCTCCCTGAGGGTGAAAACCACCCTACTCCTCTGTTCCTTCAAAATAAAACCCAAATTCCTAATCCAGACGTCAAGGTCAACTATGATGGGCCTCAGCCTGCCTTTTCACTTCTCATTTACTGTTGACTTCCTTGCTTTCTTGGGCTGCACTGTCGTTGGTCTTCCTCTTTGCCTGTCAACATTCTCCTGCTCCTTCAAAGCTCATTTCCACGAAAACTTCCCGAGATCACGCCTATTGGAACCCAGCCATCCCAAAGTCGCCCTCCTGTTACATTATTTCCCTCTGCTCCAAACAAACTCCTGTCCGCTCCCCTTTCACGGGTCACCCTCAAAGGTGTAGGCTGCATCTTATTCATTGTCCTGTTCCCTGTAGTGCCCAGTGCATGCCTGTACTGGGCAGCAGGGAGAGCTGTAGATGCTTGGTGGAGAGAATTCTTCCTCTGGCTTTAAGTTGGCAGCATGTTGTAAGTCAGCCTTCAACTGGGTGTGGGGAGAAAAGCTCAGTGGGAGACACAAGGAAGATGGGTATTAGCAGCAGGGGTGCCGGGCACTTGACCACAGAAAGTCAGGGGAAATAGCTCTTACCAGACTCTTCTCCTTCCTTTATGGACTGCTCTATGGCAGCCCTGATGCAGAGCTCCCGGGCCCGGATCCCCGGGATGTTGTTGCCATCGGAGATGGCTTCCAGCACGATGGAGTCAATGTTCAAGCAGGCTGCATTGTAGTATTTGGCCATGCTGACTGCAGTGGCCGTCTTTCCTGCAAAAAAGGGTCAGGAGGTTGAACTTCCCGGCTCTCAGCGGCTGAGTGTTCTAGACAGAAGAAACTTCTAGAATGGAGACCCCTATAAAGTGATCTCTCCAAGTGCTTTGCCTTTAAGTCTCTAATGTGGCCAGAGGTGGGAGCGGAAAGCAGAGGGAAGACCTGAACCACACGGATTCTGGTTCTCATTCCACCACCAGCACTGTGTGTGTGGTGTGAGGGCAAAACACATCCTCTCTGAATTTTCTCCTCAGTTAAAAGGTGATTCTGTCAGATGATCTTCAAAAATTTTGTAGCTCTAGGAGCATCTGGGTGGCTCAGTGGGTCAAGCATCTGCCTTTAGCTCAGGTCATGATCCCGGGGTCCTGGGATTGAGCCCCTTGTCGTCGGGCTCCCGGCTCAGCGGGGAGTCTGCTTCTCCCTCTCCCTCTGACCCTCCCCCTGCTCTTAGGTGCTCTCTCTTTCTGTCTGTCTCTCTCTCAAATAAATAAATAAAATCTTTAAAAAAAATTTTTTTTATAGTTCTACTATCTCTGATTCTAATGGGAAGACTTTTTTGGTTTGAAGAATAAGTTGTGTTGATCTTTTTTTTTTTCCTCATTTCAAAATATCTGCTCATTAAAAAGAAAGCAGAAAATACAAATAACAAACAGGAGAAAGGAAAAAAAAGATCCATAATTTGCTCATCCAGAGATATTACAGTTAGCATATGGCTGCTAAGTATGCATATACAACTAACTTATTTACATTTCTTAGGAAAAAGAAACGGGTTCTGTGGTAGGCTGAACAAGGACCACCCTCCACCAAAGACATCCACATCCAAATGCCTGCAACATGTGAATATGTTACCTTATGTGGTAAAGTGGCTTTGCAGTTGCAATTAAGTTAAGGATCCTGATTAGGGAAATTATCCTTGGTTATCTGGGTGGGCCCAATATAATCCCAAGGGCCCTTACAGGAGGCATGCAGGAAGGTCAGTCAGAACAGGTGATGTGATGATGAAGCAAAGGAAGAGAGAGTGGAGGGTGCTATGATGCTGGGGTTTTTTTTTTAATATTTATTTATTTATTTATTTGAGAGAGAGAGAGAGAGAGAAAACACGTGAGCAGGGGGAGGGGTGGAGGGAAAGGGAGAGAATCTCAAGCAGACACCTTGCTGAGTGTGGAGCCCAATGTGAGGATTGATCTCATGACCCTGGGATCTTGACCTGAGCCAAAATTGAGAGTCAGATGCTTAACCAACTGAGCCACCCAGGCACTCCTGTGATGCTGTTTTTGAAGACAGAGGAAGGGGCCCCAAGCCAAAGAATAAAGGCGACATTTCTAGAAGCTACAAAACACAAGGAAATGGATCTTCTCCTATGTGCCTCCAGAAGGAATGTGGCCCTGACACATTTTAGATTTCTGATCTTCAGAAAGAAAGTCAATTTGCATTGTTTCAACCGACTAAGTATGTGGCTATCCGTTACAGTAGCAATAGGAAATTAATTCAGATTGCAAATCCTAAGTATGACATTTTTTCTCACTTAAAATGATGTATCATGAACATCTTTCTATTCATTCGATATACTTCTACGGCACTTTGAAAAAACTGAGGTGATATACATACAGAATTTGCTGTTTTAACCATATTTAAGTGTACAGTTGTATTAGTATATTCACATTGTGGTGTGACCATCACTACCATCGAGCTCCAGCACTTTCTCATCTTCCCACATGGAAACTCTGTACCCATTACACAATAAGCCCCCATCCTTCCCTTTCCCCAGTCCCTGGAGACCACCACTCTACTTTCTGTTTCTATGAGTCTGACTCCTCTAAGTACTTCATATAAGTGGAGTCATACAGCAATTGTCCTTTGGTGATAACCTCACTTAGCATCATGTCTTAGTGTTCATCCATGTTGTAGCAAGTGTCAGGATTTCCCTCCTTTTCGAGGCTGAATAATAGCCCATCAGACCACATTTTGTTTTTCCATTCATCTGTCAATGGACGGTTGGGCTGTTTCTAGCTTTTGGCTATTGTGAGTAATGCTGTTATGAACATGGTTGCATGAAACACTGTTTTTAGTAGCAAAATAACTTATTCTATGAATGTACTAAGGCTTAATTAACCAGTCTTCCATACTGAATGCTTCAATTGCTCCCAATTTTTTATTATGGTAAGCAATGCTGCAGTGGACATTCATGCAGTTAATCTCTGTCTACATTGTTAAATATTTTCCTAAGATAAATCTCTAGAAGTAATATTGCCAGTTCAAAGGGTTTGCACATATTTCCCCCCTCTTTTTAAATTATCTAATGTCTTGGATTTTTCTTTAATATTTTAATGTTTTTAAATTATTGAAAGAATATAAGCTCAAACAGTTCAGAGATGTATTAATTAAAAATAAGGGGTCCCTGCTCTTTTTCTAACCCTGTGCCTCTGACCTTAGCAATTGAACAGTTTGGGGATAGTCCTGTGGTATATAAATTTCTAACAAAAGAGTCTTTTATTGTCTCAAAAATTACATGTGCAAACTTCACCATAAACCCCAAAGGGGCAACCCTTCAGGGTTGTGCATACCGGACAAGGGCGTCCCATGGACGATGATGGCGATGCCTTTCCGGTTCTTGGCCATGCGGCCTTCTGCAGAAATATCAATGCCCAGGTGGCGAGCGATCGCCTTGCTTACTGGGTTGTTCTCTACTTCTCCAACTTCTTCTGTGGAGTGGCTGTCAATGCTCTGTAACTTGTCAGCTGCAAATTAAAAATATATGTGTGCACGTGAGTGCATGTGGACATGCCCGGAATTCACATGGTCCGAGGGAAAAGGGAACAATTTTTCCTTTTCTTGGCGTTGTTTTACAGTGACAAATCATCTGTGGCAAATGTTCTCCCTCCCTCATTCGGCATATAGGAGGGCCTTATTTGGCTAATAATTTGTCCACAGCTACTAGAATTTAAAATATAGATACTCTCTGTTAACTCTATTTTGGGGGAATCAGCCCTGCTGAAAAAATAATACTAGACACTAGCTGAATTTGCAACATGACAGGAGATGGCTGAATAAGTGATGGCGTATTCATACCACAGAATTAACACCCAGTAGGGCTAGAAGGCTTGAGGGTGCATTTCAGGGAGAAAAGTGAAAAGGCGCTGGACAGTCTTCCCACCTCTGCGTGGAGAGAACCGGTACCAAAACATTAAAATGCTTGTTTACTTTGAAACATTATTTTTTCCAGGCTCTCCTTATCTTCCTCTTCATCTGGGTAGGTCTTGGACTCCATCACAGGGAGGTGCCGCTCTTCCAGGTTGGATGTGACTGAGATCCCTCGGCTCAGTGAGGTCCTCTTCGTACTGGCCGAGGTTCCCAGATCTGATGAGGGCCCATCTTCTTCTTCTGCCAGAGAGCCAAGGACCAAAACACACATGGGGAAGAGTTGGGACGGGGACAAGGGAAGACGGGGACAGAAAACGAAAGAGAGACAAAGTAGAGAATCACTGACCTGCTCACCATCACCCTGGACTAGCCAACCCCAAGAAATAAGAACAGCAGTTGGCTGTTAAGAAGTTTCTCAGCCCAGAGTGTTTCTACATTTTAACATTAAAAAAAAACAACACTAAAATTATACAGTTGCTCCAGGAAATTTAGAAAATTCAGAAGAGCAAGAATTATAAAATTCATCTGCAAAAGAGACAGAAAGACAAAGAGATGGTGACAGGGAAATTGCAGCTGCATTTCATGATTCCAGTAAGGAGAGCTCCAACTTCTCAGATTGTTCCTTTCTCACTTTTCAAAGCTGAACTTGGGATCATAGTGTATACTCCAATTCGTAGCCTGTTTCGTCCCTTAGCTTGTCATGAACATTTGTCCATGGCCTTGCTAAGCACATCTACCGTTTTGTCTGCCCAGCACCCTCCCCACGGCTATTATCCTAAAATTCCAAAGGGGGCATTGGGCTGTGATTGCATGAAACGACCCCCTTTACCCTGGGGGGCCAAGACACTGATCCTGGGAGGCGTGGGGCATTGACATTTGAGGCAGAGAGGTTGGAGCTCTCCTGTGACTGACTGGCCTCACTGGCCATGGTGTGGGAAACAGGGGGACAGTCTGCACATGAGAGCAGAGGGAGCAGAGGCTGGGAGAATCCCTGGGGAAAAGTAGAGTATGCACCTCCCTGGCCCCCTCTGGCCCCCTGGGTCCCCATTCTCCGCCACCTTTCAATGGGCCAAATGAAACAATGAACCTGTAACTGTACTGTTGTAAGGTTGGGGATTAAAGCGACAGTGCCCTTCTCTGAGGTCATGATGCCCTTTGTACCTGGCAGCCCCTGCAGCCGTCTGCCCCAGGCCACCAGGGAGCAAGTTTGAGTTTCAGTGTCTGTCCTCCCACCTCCTTCCTGACCCCGGGGCTCTCAAAGACAAAGCCTTGTTTCATCGATCTGTTTACCACACTTCAGCTCCGTTCTTGGAACATACATAGTGGGTGCTTGTTACAGGCTTAATTGATTCCCCTAAAATTCGTAGGTTGAAATCCTAACTCCCTAGTACCTCAGAATGTGACTACATTTGAACATAAAGCCTTTAAAGAGGCAATAGACTTAAAATGAGGTCATATGGGTGTCCTATTCCATCCACACTCCAGTATGACTGGTGCTCTTTAAGAAGAGATTTGGACAGACACCCAGAGGGAAGACCATGTCAATACTGGGGGAAGACGGCCATCTACAAGCCAAGGAAGGACGTTCAGAAGAAAACAACCCTGCTGAAACCTTGATCTTAGACATCGGGCCTCCTGAACTGCGAGAAAATAAACTTCTGTTGGTTAAGTCACCCAGTCTGTGGTCTTTGTGATGGTAGTTCTAAGCATCTGAGCACTAATGGTGCTCAATGAGGCTGACTGGGAGAATGCGGGGAGAGGTGGTCTTTTTCTCTCATCTTCTCCTTTTAGGACAAACTAGTATTCTCTGACTAGCTTCCCTGAGAGGCAAGACAAGCCCAAGGGTGGGAGGAAATGAACTCCTTGCAGTTTATTCATTCAGTCTCACAGCACGTATTTATTGGGTACTATGATGGGGAATGTGTGATCGCTGCCTTTATGGGGACTTCTCATTTGGGGGGCAGACAGGTATGAAGAAAACAATTACACACGTGATGACTGTTACACAGAAAAAGAGAGCAAGTAACAACAGGGAGGGCACATTTCCAGGATGAGGGCACGGTAAGCAGGAAGGAGAAGCATGCATCATGCTACAGGTCATCCAGAAGCCTTGATGTTCAAGTGTGCACTCAAGGGAGCCCATGGGTGGAGGATGATGGGGTAACTCAGGGGCACTGGGCCAGAAAGGGGCAAGTTACAAGAGCACAGTCCAGCTTTATGATTGGAGTTTGGCCTTGAGGACCACGGAGGGCCAACCTCTTCCTTGTGTGAACCCCCGCCCCCTATCTCTTTCAGGGTACCAAGTTATACCCTGTGTGATGTGTTACTGCATCACCTGGGCACACACAACCACTGTGGAACATAGTGGTTACCATCACGGACTCTGGAGTCAGAGAGATCTGGGCTTAAATCCTGATTCTACCCCTTCAAACTGCGGACCTGGCCTCTCAGTACTTCAGTGCTTTAGTTTCTCATCTATGTGTGTAAAGCCCTCAGCACAGGGCTTGGCATCTAGCAAGTGTTCTTCTATACCTATATCAGTTGGGTTTTTTTAAAAAAAAATTATTTAAATTCAATCTAATTCATATATCCCGTATTAGTCGTTTCAGAGGTAGAATTCAGTGATTCATCAGTTGCATACAATGCCCAGTGCTCATTACTTCAAGTGCCCTCCTTAATGCCCGTCACCCATTGTGTTTAAGTCTTAACTCTCCACTAGACTCTAGTGAGAGAAGAACGTATCCCTGTCTCCGCATCCATACAGCAGGGATAACAGGCCCATTCTGTGGTGATTAGAAACAAAATGTGTGAGGCGCCTAGCACAGGTCTGGCACCTGGCATGCGCTCAGGGACTGGCTGGCCTCCCAGGAGGGGTACCTCAGGGCGCCAGGGCAGGGGCTGAAACCGGGCTCTCGGCACTGAGCTCTCACCGTTTTCCTGGACCAGACTCTCCAGATACTTTGCCTTCATCTGCTCCTCTTTTGACCGCTTCATCTCCTTAAAGTACTTGTACAGCTCTGGGGGCAGCTTTTCCCCAGGAAGGCGGGGAGGCAGCAGCAGGGTGTTGTAGGGATCGTAGCCCTTCAATGTTCTCAAGATCTGCAAGAGGAGGACGGCCACTGCTGTTGGCTGCCTGGAAGCTTCCTCCCGACAGCCCTCAGAGGGTCTGCTGACCACCTCGTAAGACCTTGACTCCTGCCTGAGGCTGGGGTGTCGACGATGGGCCTTTGGAGAGGTGTAAAAAGTCAGGCTGGGCCATGAATCTGGGGATATAGGATCTTGATTTTTGCCCCATTTGAGCCTGGGCATTTCACATGTGGAAGAGAGTTTTCCTCTTGTTTTACAAATAACATATACTGTTTTCCTTTTGTTTTGTTTTTCTGTTTGTTTGGTTTTTGTTTTTCCATTGACAAAAGTACCATTATCCACTTTGAGTGACACGTTCTTAAAAAATCCTGTGGTGAGCAATGTTATACAAGGAAGGTGGTTGTCTCATAGAGGATCTAGGGAAAAACTGGTAAAATGGTATTAAGTATGCATGTGCATGAATGTGTGGGGGAGCTTTGGGGCGGTAGGGAGGGAATGTTTTAGGGTTGTCAGATGAAATATGGGATGAGCAGTTTAATCTGAATTTCAGATAAACAATGAATAATTTTTTTAGTATAAAAATGTCCATATAAAATATGTCCTATGTTTTTTATCTGAAATTCAAATTTAACTGTGTAACTTGTTTTTCTTTCTACTAAATCTAGTAACCCTAGTGTGGATGTATATTTATAAGACATAGTATAATAAAGTTCTAGAAAGCAATAGCTTCCTATACTGCCTAATTTATGTGAAAAATCTGTTTTGTTGAGTAACCTTTCTTTCTCCAGGATCAGTATTTTTAGTTGTGTGAAAAGCACTGTTAAGAAGTTCCTTCTAAAATTTATATGGAAGAACGAAGAGCTAAGAATAGTTGAAACACCTGAAATTAATATAATCATGTATGTTAATTTTACTTGAATATAGAAAGTGGTAAAAAAAAAAAAAAAAGAGTTGGGATGCCTGGCTGGCTCAGTGGGTTAAGTATTTGTCTTCGACTCAGGTCATGATCTCAGGGTCCTGGGATCAAGCCCTCCATTGGGCTCCCTGCTCAGCAGGGAGTCTGCTTCTCCCTCTCTCTCTCTCTGCCCCTCCCTCTGCTCCGGCTCTCTCTCTCTCTCTGAAATAAATAAATAAAATCTTATTAAAAAAAAGTGTTAAAACATTAATGAAGAAGAATAAAGAGAGAGGATTGCCCAACTAGATATTAGGACTTTTGAAGCTGGAGTAACAGACAGCATGGGATTGATATTGGGATAGACTAACTGACCAGTGAGATGATACAGAAAAGAGCATTTAGAATAGACCCATTCATATATGGAGCTTTGATACAGAACAGAGCTGGCATGGCAGGTCAGTGCGGAAAGGAAGGAAAATTCCAAAGACTGGGTGATGCAGATACACAAAGGCCTGGCCAACTTGCCTCAACTGGGGCAATTCTGAAGAGCCAGCCCAGCTCCAGGGCTTCCTGTGGGGTCTGCTGAGGTCTTTGCTATAATCCCATCACAGTTTATCTCTTTGCCCAGGTCTACTTGCCTTATTGTTTCCTAGTGTTGCTCCTGAGAGTGTTCCCTATGAAACCTGCATGCACAACTCAGAGTCTTAGATTCTGCTTTCCATTGAACCTGGCCCACAGCAGAGGGTGTGGTGCCAACATAAGCCATTGAACAATTCATGAATACCTAATGAAAAGACTCCCTTCCAGAGGGACAAATTCCCATTCTGGGAAAAACTTCTAGATGCAGAATCTACATTGGGCAGAGAATAAACACTAGATGTAAGGAAGACAGAAGACTCAAAGACTGAGTTGGGAGAAGGTTCAGAGGAAGCAGAAGCTAAGCCATTCCTAAATTCCTGGCCCACAGACCACATGAGATAGCAAATGTTTATTGTTTTCAGTTGCTAAGCTTGGGGGCATTTGTTTTGCAGCCACAGATAACTACTTAATATGTAATAGAAAACTAAGCATCAGACTTCATGAACAGCATAGGAGAAAACGATGGAGCAATGCATTTAAGATAGCCAAGCGCAAACGTGAGTGAAAGATACTGTATCCAACCAAACCTATCTTCAAGCATAAAAGCCACAGATAAATAGTTACCAACATGCGTGTACTCAGGGAATAGTGTTCCCCTGAGCCCTTCCTAAGGAATGAACTACAGACCACATAGTGGTGACCGGAGAAGCTTCATCACAAGGATTGGTGTTGAACATCGAATACATTTAAGTATAGAACTAAAATTAAGTGACAGAAATTAGGTTCTGACATCCTAATATTGTAAGCTCTGACATGACAGATACTAAACAAGAAGCAAAACATGGAGGGAGTGCACCTGAGATGTTTACCTAGCAAGCATTAATTGAAGAGAATATTATTTTACATTAGAGGGTGGTGAGAAGAGAGAAAAAGAGATTAGTAGCTAATTTCATAATTGCTCACAGTAGGGAACTAAGAGGCAGTCTCTAAAAAGTAGAGTACTAAGGGTATTAGATAAAGGGGTAGTTTATACAGCTCATCCTCAAGGTAGCAGAGCAGGGTAGAGATAGTAAAAATGGACCCGGATAGATCAGTGGAACAGAACAGAGATCCCACAAATAGACCCAAATGAGTATAGTCAACTGACCTTTGACAAAGGAGCAAATGCAATACAATGAGAAAAGATAGTTTTTCTTTTTTTTTTAAATTTTTTTATTGTTATGTTAATCACCATATATTACATCATTAGTTTTTGATGCAGTGTTCCATGATTCATTGTTTGTTCATAACACCCAGTGCTCCATGCAGAACGTGCCCTCCTCAATACCCATCACCAGGCTAACCCATCCCCCCACCCGAGAAAAGATAGTTTTTCTAACAAACAATGCCAGACCTGGACATCCAGATGCAAGAAACCCAAATCTAGATGGATCTGACACCTTTCACAAAGCTTAAAATGGATTATAGGGCTAAATGAAAAACATACAGCTATAAAACTCCTAGAAGGTGCCATAAGAGAAAATCCAGATGACCTTTGGTGTGATGATGACTTTTTATTTTATTTATTTATTTTTAAAGATTTTATTTATTTGACAGAGAGAGACATAACAAGAGCGGGAACACAAGCAGGGGAAGTGGGAGAGGGAGAAGCAGGCTTCCCACGGAGCAGGGAGCCTGATGCGGGGCTCGATCCCAGGACCCCGGGATCATGACCTGAGCCAAAGGCAGACGCTTAATGACTGAGCCACCCAGGCGCCCTGATGATGACTTTTTATATACACACCAGAGGCACAGTCCATGAAAATAATAATTGATAAGCTGGACTTCATTAAAATTAAAAACCTTGGCTCTGCAAAAGGCAATGTCAAGAGAACGAAAAGACAAGTTACAGAATGGAAGAAAATATTTGCAAAAGGTGCATGTGATAAACTTCTGTTATTCAAAATGTGTAAAGAACTTTTAAAACACAACAATGAGGAAACAAACTACCTGACTAAAAAATGGGTCAAAGACCTTAACAGACGCCTCACCAAAGAAGATGTACAGATGGCAAATAAGCATATAAACAGATGCTCCACATCATAGGTCATCAGGGAAATGCAAGTCAAAACAAAATATGACTACATACCTATTAGAATGGCCCAAATCCAAAACACTGACAACATCAAATGCTGATGAGAATGAGGAGCAACAGGAACTTTCACTCATTGCTGGTGGGAATGCAAAATGGTCAACCACTTTGGAAGATAGTCTGGCAGTTTCTTATAAAACTAAACATACTCTTACCACATGATCCAGCAATTGTGCTACTTGGTACTTGTCCAAAGGAGATAAAAATTTATGTCCCACAAAAATCTGCGCATGGATATTTATGGCAGCTTTATTTATAATTGCCATAACTTAGAAACAACCAAGTTGTCCTGCAGTAGGTGAGTGGATAGATAAACTGCTATCTCCAGACAACGGAATATTATTTAGTATTAAAAAGAAATGAGCTATCAAGCCATGAAGGAAACTTAAGTGTATATTACTAAATGAAAGAAGCCAATCTAAAAAGGTATACTGTATGATTGCAATTATATGACATTCTAGAAAAGGCACATTATACAGATAGTAAAAAGATCAATGGTTGCCAGGGGTTGGGAAGAGGGAGGGATGAATAGGAGAACACAGAGGATTTTTAGGGCAGTGAAAATGTTCTGTATGATACTGTAATGGGTGGATGCATGTCATTATACATTTGTCCAAACCCACGGAATGTACAACACCAAGAGTGAACTCTAATGTAAACTGTGGATTTTGGATGATTATGATGTATCAGTGTAGGTTCATCAATTGTGACAAATGTACCACGCTAGTAGGTGATGTTGATAATAGAGGAAGGTATGCATGAGTGGGGGGCAGGTTATACAGGAAATCTCAGTAACTTCCCCTCAATTTCGCTGTGAACCTAAAACTGCTCTAAAAAAAGAAAGTAAAAAAAAAAAAGTACATGGAGGAACAATTGGAAAATAAGTAGCCCAGGACAAACAGAAAAAAAAAAAGTGGCAGATTTAAGCCCTAACATAATTTTATTAAATGTAAATGGTCTAAATACACCAATTAAAGACAGAGACTACCAGAGTGTATTTTTTTTTAAAAGACCCAATTACATGCAGTTGACAAGAAACTCACTTCAAATATAACGACAGCTGCATATGTTCATTACTGTTTGAATTTTAACCATGAGCATCTATCAGTTTTTCAATTAGTTATTTAAAATGTATAATGAGATCACAAAGAAGCAACAAATTCTGCTCAGAGCAAGGGAAGGACATCAGGAAAGGCTACAAAGTGATCTTCAAGTTGACAAGGAACGGTTTAAGGGGAAGAAGGGACAAAGGTCGGGAGGAAGTTGTCCACACTGAGGGAAGAGCACCTGTACATGGCAGGGCCCAGCAGGGGAAGGAAAATGGAATTTGGTTTTGGCCTCTGCTCACCTTCCCTTCTAAGAGATACTGCTGGTCAAATTCTAAGGAGTAAAACTCAATGGGAAAGCTGCAGGGATTCTTCACCACCACCTCAGCCTCGTCTCCCGGTGCATATGGCAGCAGCGGTCCCAGCTCCAGAACCGAAGGACTAAATTCCAAGCGTGGCTCTAAACCTTGCCCCTGTGCCAGCAGCGTAAGCTTCTGAGCACTCTGGGCAATCTGGAACACCAGGGTTTGGCTGTAGAATTTCTGCAAGACATGAGAACACAACAAGCATCTTAACTTTGTTTTTTTTGTCACGTGCGATGTAAACCTGAAAACCACTGTGGGGACAAAACTGATGCTATGGAGATTAAGAGAGAAAACTTTTTATGTAAAATTGCATGAGAACAATTTATATTACTGTATTAATACTGGGTATCCATCATGCCAGGCACTGTACCAAGGGCTTCATCACTCATAGAAGGCCCTTCGGATGCCACACTCATATCCTTCAGACCCTCCAGTGCACTCAGATGGGCCACTATCTGCACCTCTGGACTCTCATTTCATGGGCCCTGCTGCCTATGGGCAGGGCAGGGCAGGGCAGAAGTGCTGGGATTAACATCTTCTGGGAGCAATCCTCAACAAATGACTCAGGAACTACCACATAAATACCTCAGGTCCCTTGCTCCTGGGAAGGGATAATTCTGAAATGTGCATTTTGTCTATTTCCTCAGAGTTTCCCAGTAGGATTATGTTCCAGTCTCCAAGGCAGCTGGCTCATTCGCATACCCTATTAGCAGCCTTCCTTTCCCCGACCACCTTCTACTTCTCCATCAGTGTTCCCTACACTTCCCAATTAATCTGCTTGCACTTGAATCCTTGTTTCCAAGTCGGTTTCTTATAGAATCTGAATTAACATATTTCTATTATTTGAAGATACAGTCAAGCAGTGGGTCAGGGATGGTCAGCTGGAGCATTTAGTTTATCAGATATAATTACAGTCTGAATACCAATTGATAGGGATACCAATTATCCTAATCTGGTTTTACTGGGGAACCTATTAAAAATGTGGATTCACAGGCCCCATCCCTAGAGATTCTGACTTGATAGGGACAGGGTAAGGCTGGGAAATCTGCATTTTTAACCACATGCTCAGGTCATTCTGATATAGTTAGGCTCATGGCTTAGGTTTGGAGGCCATGATTGGTTTCATGATTTGAAGAGCTCCGAAGTATTTTAGCTCAAGAAGGAAAATCAGATGGATAGAATGTGGATGGACATACATACACACCCAGAAAATACTGTTGGAGACAGTAAGAGAATGAATTATTGGCTAAAAGGGTTTTCTTTTTCTTTTTCTTTTTTTTAAGATTTTATTTATTTATTTATTTTGACAGAGAAAGAGAGACAGCGAGAGAGGGAACACAAGCAGGGGGAGTGGGAGAGGAAGAAGCAGGCCCCCCACTGAGCAGGGAGCTGGACACGGGGTTCGATCCCAGGACCCGGGGTTCGATCCCAGGACCCTGGGATCATGACCTGAGCAGAAGGCAGACACTTAATGACTGAGCCACCCAGGTGCCCCTAAAAGGGTTTTCTATATGGCTATGGACTTAGCACCTTTTGATCCAAACTTCTATCTTTTAATTGCTTTTTATGGAAATATTTCTAAGACATTTTATTCATTTCCTTGTTTTCTAACAGAGTATTCTGAACATCTATTATAACATCAGTGATTTCTCCTATGCTGCTGATGCTGAAGGAGATAGAGATGTGGACTGTGTGGGTTGCAAGGCTAACCAATTCCTTATATATCACCAATAAATTGCTCTCCCAGTTGATGGAAACATTTTATTAACTTTGACCAGTTCCAACTCAACATTTATAGAACTACCTGAACAATTTTTTTTTTTTTACTTATTTACTGATATGTCCCTCATTTAGTCAAGTATCAAAAATCTTGGCAACCCTGACGATAAACCCCCTAACAATCTTAAGACTCTAAGAATGACAAACATATTAATTCTCTTTTCTTTTCAAAGAAAGGGTTGGGGAGATTTTGATAATGAAAGAAACAGAGGTTTTATTTTAGAATCAGATATGAAGTCATTCGCTTTTCTTCTTTCTCACTATAGACTCTTCAGCATTCTTCAAAGCATTTCCATTACCAGGAAAATGGGCATTAACTGTAAGTATTCTATAAAACCCACACTGATTTTTTTTTCTTTTAAAAGAAGAAAGGAGAGAAAGCCATCTCCCTAATGCCTTAGGCTTTGAGCACAAGTCTTTACAGTGTAACCTCTTGAGATCCTTCCTCTCTGGCTGTAGGATTTTATTTTTACTGTGTTCTTTGCTAGGAGTAGCTTTGTGAAAATGGCATTCAAAAAGAAATGTCTGTGAGGTCCAGGGAGTACATCTACCAGGAAGTACTTATTATTATCCCAACTACTGATGACAACAGTAAATAGTTATTGAGATACTTACTACATATAGAGCAGTTTGCTGTGCTTTTTATTCACATTAATTCATTTAATCTTCAAAATAACCCTAGGAAGTAGGTATGGCCGGTTGATACTTTCTTAGCTGAAACCCTAAGAGCCAGATGCTTTCAAATTCATATTTTTAAAAAGGTAAATGTAGTGCACAGACCCTCTGTTACATAATATCCTCAGCGGGGGCTGGGGCAGGTCCCCTAAAACCAAACACTAATATTTCTGCAGTTGCAATGTTTGACTCTGCAAACTAAGTGGAATAAATAAAGGTTAAGTAGTCTCCTGTCAGTTCAGGTGAGGTTTTTCCACCAAATGAATTTGGGTCTGAAACTTATGAAAATATCCCCCCCCCCCCCGGTTTCTGTGGAGCTTACTGGATTTTAGAATTGCAATAGGGGATTTTTGACATATGATATTATTTTTCATTTTATCTATGAGCAGACTGAGGTTTAGAGGCTAAGTAATTTACTCAAAGCCATGCAGCCTCCAAGTACAGAAGCAGAAGTCCTCTCACCCAGGTCTGCCAATAAAAGTCAATGTGCTAGATAGATCTGATTCTGGAGCTGGTGCTCTTAACTACCAGGTCACACAGCTCCTACATGAAACAAGCACTTGACGTCCTTATCACAATAGCGAGGCCAAGGTCCCTCAGAAATTCCCTGGACACCTGCCTCATCAAGTATGGCCTTTGAGGAAAGCTCAAAGAGACCCAGAGAGTCTGAATGGAGCCACATTTCTTTAAAGCTTACCTCTTCTTTAGGCATGAATTTAACTTGCACGTTGGACCTCTCCCCAGGATCCAAGACCCCAGACATGGGCTGGATCTCAAAGATGCGTGTCTTTGGCTTTAATTCAGCATGTAGTTTCCGTCTTAAGTATTTAGGCATGTGTTTCTCCAGCTGTTTAATAGATATTAGACAATGAGATAATCTACTATGGAAAACGCATTTATTCCATCCTCCACTCACTCGGCCTACATTTACTGAGTCCCTCCCAGGTGTCAGGGAATGTGTAGATACCAGGGCTATAGAAATGAGTAAGACATTCACCAGACAGTGTGGCCTGGTAAGTCCTTGAATGAGGGGCTAAGGGCCTAGATTATATTTCAGAAGCAACGGTTGTCACTGCAGGTCTTGAACAGAAGACTGAAATAATGAAAAAAAGCAAAGGCTTAGAATGACAAATCTGGCTTAAATGGAGTTGGAAGAAGGGGACCGATGGGTCACAACTCGTTTACCTTGTTAACTGGCTTATGGCTGTGGACGAACCATTCACAAGGGACTTGGAGAGGATTAGAAAGCTGAACAGTTTCCACGAGGCACTGTCCACACTGAATTGTGGCAAACTCCACTCTTCCACAAGACAGTGTCATGGTGGGAATGGTCACCTTGGCTTGGAGACAGATGTGAATTGTTGGCCCTCCAACCACCTAGAACAGGCATAAAGTTGCTGTTACTACGTGGCATGCGGTTAGGGGAAGACTCATGGCTCTGAAATGGTAACTGGATCATTTTAGGGGTAACTGGCGAACAGAGCTGGTAGTTGGGGATGATCAGCTGGGCCCAGCATTGCATCTTACCTTGATGGGCAAAATGATCTCTTTGTTTCCGACAGGAAGACTGGCCCCTTGTGGGTCAAATTTCACTTCAAATGTTTCCGTCTCACAGTAAGGCAGATTCTTTACACGATCTAACTCAGTACTGAAGCCTGGACCAATATAAACAAAATTTCTTTGTGGGAAAGAGAAATGGCAAACAAGAGCTGCTGTAGGTAGAGCCCTTCTGGGGCAGGATGACCACTCCAAATCTCAATTAATGGCCTAAGAATTCTTTCAGCTGATCCCAGAGGAAGCATGAATACGACTCCAGAAAAACAGTACAGCTGGGCACCTTGTTGGAAATGACAAGGGCAAGAGGAAAGGGTCTCCCTAGCCTGGTTACCTGTGTCATGAAGGACGCGCTTTTCCGCATGGAAGGACACTGGGAAGTGACTGGTGTTGGTGATCTTGATGATGTGTGTTCGGACGTCACCAAGGATGATGTAGCCAAAGTCCAGGATATACTCTGGCAGCTGGACTCTGAAACAGTTAAAAGGCTTTCCTTACCAGTCACTTTTCCAAAAGAGTGATTGTGCTGTTCTCTTCTGTCCCCTGTCATAATTCTGTCCTTGAGAGAAGAGAAGAACCACCCTCTGGAGAGGAGACTAGGAACAAGAAACTCCCCCACGTCCAGGAGTCCACACTGCTGTTTCAGTCATTATCTAAAGACACATGCAGCACGGGCCCTCATGAACCTGAAACCCAGGCTCTCCAGGAGGCAAAGCCAGAAGTTTCTGACTTTCATAGGCAGAGACCTTCTGGTTGGCTGGATGCTAGAGGCTGGCAGGTGCAGGAGGCGAGTAGATTTCATTTCTAGATGATCAACCACTAATTAATTCAGGCCGTGCTCTGGTGAGCAACACCGTTTTCTCTGCTGCCCTCTGAAACAAGCCCGAAACAGAAGGACACTCACTTGGCTAGTTTGCAATGACTCCGATGGCTAAAGTCATCTGTGGAATCGGGGATAATTGTTTTCTGATGTTCTGTGGCATAGCCTTGGACTATAAGTCGCTCTACTTCCATCTGGAGCTGAGGACTTAACTGGAGTAAGGGAGTAAGGAAGAACAGCAAGTGAGCAATTTCTTGTAGAACATGCATTCTCAGTGGGGGTAGATCACCTCTAAGCGGGACAGAATTGCTTCATGGAAGGGGTAATGAAAAAAAATTGTAGATACTACATTGATTCATGGCCTTCCAAAGGGCACAGTACATAAACAGATATACAGTATATGTGTGGTATTAAAATTTTCATGGGGGTGGTGGGTTGGGTAAAGAAACTGGCATATCCACATCATGGAATACTACTCAACAATGAAAAATAAAGAACTATTGATATTGATGGATCTCAAGGGCATTACGCTCAATGAAAAAGGTTACATACTGTATGATTCTGTTTACATAATATTCTTGAAATAACGGAAGTATAGAGACAGAGAACTATAGTGGTTGCCAAGGGTAAGGGATGGGAGATTGGCATGGCTATGAAGAAGGAGCTTATCAGGCCAAATACAAATGAAAAATAAGAGGGTGAATTCTCCTTGTTGAAAATAAGGGGAGAGACTTCGAGAGACTTCTCCCCACTCCCTTTTCTTAGAACAATTACTTTAGAAAACTTGTGAGTTCTTTCTCTGTTTTTCTGAAATGCGTATAAATCTTTTTAAAGCCTACACAAGCCTCTGGTCAGCTTTACGACCCAGGAGTATCTTCCTCAAGACGTCAGGAACCTTCTCTTTGAAATGTGATCATCAAGTAAGATAGAGGCCCCATCTCCCAGTTTCTGACAGGCTAGGAGCCTGACTTCAGAGGGCTCTATTCTACACAAGAGTTTCCCCTCTGGATAAAGCCAATTACCCAACACAGATGGTCACCCTGATTACCACATGAATTCAGGATGAATTATGTGTGACAGATGGTGCTGTCAAGTTCTCTTACTTAAGGACTAGTTATAGCTAGTTATAGTTCTTACTTAAGGACTAGTGTTTATCTCCAGAACATGTATGTAATAGGTCGTATGTTTGGTTATATAAAAGGATGAGACTTCTTTCTGTCTTTGCAATCTCTTAGTGAACTGCCTGTAATGTGGATCACATTCTGGTTTAATGCTTATTCAACAATAAAATTGTTTTCTTTCTCTTCTCCCTCTGTGGAGAGATTTTCTGGGTTGGAAAAAAATTTTGCTTTTAATTCTACTTCCTCAAGCACAAGGGATCTTTGTGGTGGTGGAACAGTTCTGTACCTTAATTGTGGTGGGGGTTATACAAACCTACACGTACAAAAAAATTACATGGACCCACACACACAAATGAGCGCCTATAAAACTGAAATCTGAATAAGCTCTGTGGCTTGTACCAACGACAATTTCCCAGTTTTGATATTGTTGTACCATGTCTTACAAGTTACATAAGATGTTACCATTGGGGAAAACAATTTTTTGGGGGCCACGTCCTGTGAATCTATAATTATTTCAAAATAAAAAGTTAAAAAATTTTAACATCTAACTATTCAAAGAGATTATTTTTTATATATGATAAGAATATTTCATGGGGTGTTAGGAAAAAAAATGTCTTGGGAGGTGATGGTGAAAAAAGGCTGAGAAATATTGTTCCTGAAGACTCAAACCTTAAGTCCGGGGCCAAGTGGGGAAGGTTAATGTGTGGGGTGGCCCGTAAGGGGACCACGGGAAGTGATGGGTTAGTGGGGGAGCAGCATGCTTCACCAACAGGTGTGTCCAGTCATCCCGGCGTAAGCAAAGCGCACCCTACGCTTGCTCCGAGCCAGGAGAGGTTGCCTGCCTACTTGTGCCTGAGGACGAGCTCAGTCTGCCTGAGCCTTCAGCACGTTCTCAGAAGCCTCACCCCAGTCTGGAGTGGCCACCAGAGACAGCCGTGCTAAGGCTCTGCTGAGGAGCCACCTGGGAACGTGGTGAGCAGAGTGGAGACACACTGCTGCCCCGTACGGACAGCTGGGGGCCCAAGGGGAGAGGACAGAGGATAAGAACATGGTCTTAGGAGTTGGACAGGCCTGGATTCAGATCCTAGCTCTGCAGGCTGCCTGGGGACCTGCACTTCACTTCCACAAATCCTGTCACACTGTGAAATTAAGGCAAGAGTGGCACCATAGAGCTCCCCCCATTGTGGGAGGGGTTATGAAATAATAATGCAGGTCTGTAGCATGACACAGGCCTGGGCAACAGTTCAATAAATGGTAGCTCATGTTATTATGATCATCCTTGGAGCTAAGGTGCACTTTCAGCTTCTGCAAAACAAGTCATTGCTGGTGGCCTTTGGGGCTCCCAGTCTCCCCAGTGACACTGCTCTTCACCAGCCTAAGGGCTCTCTAGCTACATAAGTAATTCTTCCTTGGGACCATATTCTCATGCATATTTGCATTTTAAAAGATGAGCACAGGGAGAAAGCAGGCTTCATGGTCAGGAATGGACTGTTAAAAGAAGAATTTCAGGGAATGGTGAGGGAGAACATTTTGGGATTTTGTTTTTACTTTCTACCAGGAGGGGAGCCTTTATTTACAAGCTGGGTTACTCTGTCCCTTGAAAGACCAACTCTTGGCTTGGGTCCCACCTCGGAAGCACCACACTGAACCTCTTCTGCTGCCCCGCCCAGACTTAGCTCGTGGAGACCAGAGGGCTCTACTCTGAACTGACCCTTCCCCCTGCTCACTCAGTACACTCCCCAGGGAATCTCACCATTTCCTGTGATCACAGTGACCAACTGGTGACTCAAAGCACTTTCTCCGCCCTATCTCTCTTCTCAGGTCCATAGCACTGGGTTCAGCTCCCTGTTGGAGCCTCACTTGGATGATGCTCAGAAATCTCATGTACAATAACGAACCATCAGAACTCATTTCCCTTTCTCCCCTCCCCCAAACATGCTTCTCCTCCTGAGTTTCCCATCTCAGCGCCCCCTCCTTATTTTGTCACCCAAGCAAGACAATGGGGGGTCACCTCTGCTTCACCCCCACATCCAACCAATCCCTCAACACTGACCATTCCACCTCCAGAGTATTTCTTGAACCTACCTGATTCTCCCCACCTCCTGTGTCATCACCCTTGTTTACACGACCATCACCTCTCATCTAGAGTTAGTCACCCCATCAGCTTTTAAAAAACTGAGCACATCTCAGCACATCTACTCTCATTCCCTGCAAGCCCCTGAGAGCTTCTCAGAGCTCCACAAGGCAGCCAGAGAGATTTTTTTTTTAAATGGAAGTCTGATTACCCAAGGTTCCACTTGAAACACTTCAGTGACCTGCTGTTGCCCTCAGAATAAAGCTCAAAACCCTTAATAGGTTCCCTAGCGGGCCCCTTACCTCTCCCCTTTCTTTGCTGTAGCTACATCTTTTTCTCCTTTCTGTTCCTCGAGATACCATGTCCTTCTTGCCCCTGGGCCTTTGCACCTACTGTTCTTCTGCCACATTCATTCTGTGCAGGGTGAAGCTAATCTTACCTCAGAAGATTCATCCTCAGGCATTTCCTCAGTTGTCTCTAAGTGAATGAGTGTTTCATATTTGTTGTGTTCTTTTTCTAGGTTTTTTCTGGCTTGATTTAAAAAGGTTTCATACTTTTCATTTCCTGTGGGATTGGAAGGAGAAAGAAATCAGGATGATTAGAAATATATGAATTATGCCTACAACACAGACTGTCAGCTCAGGGTCCATAGAGTGAGAGGGGAAGTGAACTTCTTGGTGCTTTATCTGCCATGTTTTCATGTTTTCTCCGCCTCAGAGGGTAACGGAGTTTTTGAGTGAGTTCAGTCTGTATCAGAGACCCCATGGAGTTTAATGAGATTATGCTGTAGTAAGCTCCCAGCTGGTTCTCAAGAACTTGATGGTAGTAACATCCCACGTTACTTATAAGGTGATCAAGCAGATCCCAGCTTCCTTGATGCTTTCCTGGGTCTAGCACTGAACGCCGCATGAACTAGGAGCCCCCTCCATGCTGGACACACTCTGATGGCCGGTCATCCTTTAAGTCACTTTGCATGTTTATTAAATCTCAGTAAACAAAAGGACTATATTTGCAGCTATAACTGTAACTAAACAGGTTTCAATCCCCCGAATCAGGGATGTAGGCAATCGGTGGAGAGATTTCAGACACCAAGTTCACCAGTAAGCCAGTGCAAATTCAAATGTTTGAGGGACGAGGTAGGCAGAGAAATTAAAGTGCCTACTCTGGAATAATAGGAAGCACTGGACTCGAAATGAACTGGAGCACAGGAGACCCAACCAGAAGTATTCAGAACTAATAGTATTCAGATGTACATTCTCTGAAAGCCCTCTGCTGGCCAAATGTGGCTACTGCCTTAAAGAGGCCCGCTGGGCAGTGGGTTTTCAACCAAGTGGCAAAGGCTTTCCCTCCTGACACTTTTCTATGGAGCTGGACTAAGCTCTGTCTGGCTGGAACTCTAGATGCTAGAGTGTAACATGGTCTTAAATGTACTAATATTTGTGTTTGTATTTTCAGGGAGCAGACAGTCAGGATGTCATGGGTGATCATCAACAGGCAAGCCAGTGATTTGGGGCACAGTGATTTGGGAGGGGGAAAGGCTGGGTAGGAGGGCTTAGTCTGAAGCTGTCTGTGGAACAAAGATTTCAAGGAGCTTGAATGAGTCACAAAGAAGAATGAGAACTTTGTCTTAACCCTTCATCTTGCACCCCATGTCAGGAAGAAGGAGCCAGAGAGTGCATGGCTAAGACAGCTGCTCAGCTGAGCTTTGGGATTTGCCAAGATGGAAGTCTTCGGGCCCAGAGGGATGGCTCCAAGGGCTCGATGGAACCAGAGAAACCTCAGCTAAGCATGTGGGCAGACAACTAATCAAAGTCTATATTAGCCTCTAAACTGTGTAATGCCAACACGCGGAAGGGGTCAGAACCTTGGTTGCCTTTCTGTACAGTTTTTATTTTAGGATTTCTACTCATTGGAGTAAAATCAGCCTTCACCTCTCAATGGCCATCTGTGAATGTGCCACAATAAGGACAATTCAGGTAGAGACTGTAGCTGGAAGGAACGTGTGCTGGAGGAAAAGGCCTTTCAAAGGGCAACTTCCTGATCCCTCTATATGCAATTCACTGATGGCAAAATTGGTCAAGGGTCTTAATTTTGGTACTGTCATGGACCATATCCTGTCTCATTAAACTCAGGTCACCAGGTCAATTTCAAATCGATTTTTTTTTTTTTTTTTTGCAATTGAGGAATCACACAAAAGGAAACCAGTGAGGACTGCCAAGCAACCTTCAAATAAACAAAGCAGAATGCATTTTTCATTCCCCAGTGGGGAAATACTATAGTGGGTAGTAATACCGTGGAGTTTCCTGGGGAGATCGAGGCAGATTCGGGGAAAGATACCCTCTCCACGCAGAGTGATATTTTCTGGGTCCAGGTGGGCAATCTGTATCCGGAAACTCCTCTGAAAGACCTCAGGTACTCCAGGTAAGTAGTACACCTTCAACACCTGCTCTTGCTGTGAACTGATAAAACCCTACGTAGCAGAAAGACCGAAGAGAACGTTAATATTTACAATGGATCCTGCTTCTGGAGACTTAATGGATAGGACAGTCCCACAGGCCTATTGTGCTGGTTATTCTCCGTTTATTCATATGAAGCTATGCTAAAATGACAACTAAGCAATAGAACAGTTAGGTAGTATATGTGAACGGTTATTTCATAAAAGAGGAAAGATGAATGGCAAATAAATGCAGTAAAAGATGCTCATCCTCATAAACAACCAGGGAAATGAAACTAGGACTGTGATGAATTTTTTTTAAACCACATATTGCCAAAAAGAACCACATTTTGGTGAGAATATGTATCAAAAGAAACATATACGTCTGGTGGGAATGCCAATGGGGGAAAAAAAAACACAGTGAAAAATGTTTTAGCGTCATCTTATCAAAATTGGACATATGCAAAGCCCACGACCCAGGAATTTCACTCCTAGGAAAATTCCCCAAGACAATGCTTCCATCTGCACACCAGGAGACAGGTATGAGAATATTTGTAGAGGATTGTTTCCAACAGCAAAATTTTAGGAGGGAAAAATCCCAAATGTGCTTTGACAGGAAAAAGAAAGACTGCTTTCAATAGTTATAAAGGGATATCATTTAATGGTGAAAATAAATGAACTACAGCTACATGCAACAACGTGCACTAGTCTTAGAAACATAATATTGGATGAAAAAAAGCAAAAGGTACAAGATTACATTACCGGTGCCACTTTCATAAAACTCAAGATAAAGACAAATCTGATAAAACAAAATTTCCAAGTTTTGGGATCAAGTATATGTATCTGTTTTGTTTTACTATGCTATGCCATCCCCAGTGCCAGGAAAATACCTGGACATAGTGGGTGCTTATAAGTTTGGAAAAATTCATCAACCAAAAGCAGTTTAAGGATGCATCCATGCATGATAAAACTGTACTTTAAAAAGGAAAGGATTAATCCAAGTGGGGAGGAGGCGCTTGGCTTCAAGGAATTACAAGGGAAGTGTGAGAACGTAAGTGGAAACAAACCATTCTTATAATCATGAAAAAAACCCTACAGGGTTATACTGTCTTGCTCACAGTGGAACCGCTGGTTACTGTTCGGTGCCTAGCTCACGCAAGACTCAATAAATCCTTGTTTAATAAATGAGTAAAGTGCTTGGGTTTATGTATTTATTGCTTCTGAGAACCCTTTATTTTTAGTTTAAAAAAAAAATCACACCCATCATCCTGGCAGTGAATGTCTAGCATAATCTCGCATGCCACGGGGGTGTGCCTTGCAGGTTTGAACTTGGGTCCTTCCTACCATTGCCCCACAGCCATCGTGGGCGAGGAGGCTACTTACCGAGAAGGGCAGGATTAGGGGCACTCCGGGCAGAAGGTTGTCTGGTGAAGACAGGTGGTCAGTCAGAACCTTGAACTCAAAGCCAACTTTCCCAGTGTTCCTCAGTGTGATCTCATTCTCTGTGACGTGGTTGAACAGCTTGAGAGAAGAAGGGGAACTGCTGTCAGCCACCCTTTGGGATGCTGTTATCATCCTGGCAAAGGCGGGTGGACAAACAAGCCTCACAGACACGGATTTCAGTTTTCATGATCTAGACGCGGGCCAATACGCATTTCGCTGTCACCACAAGGTGGCTGCTGGAGAGGGAGGAGCACCAGGCCCTGGAAACCTGGCTCCACGTTAGCTCTTCTGATGACCAGTTCAGGTTAGCGGGGCTGTGTGTGGGGGTGTCTAACCCTCTGCACCTCAGCTGCTTCACCACAAAGAACTCATAATGGAGGGTTGTAAAAGTTATCTTTCCTATACTAATATTTGTTGATTTTTTGTATAAGATTTGCGTTCAGAATTAGGATTTTTCTATTTATATGGAGAGACATGGGAGTAACAGGCGAGACGTATTTTTTCCTGCGACTTTACTAACACAGTTCAGCAGCTAATCAGCAGGTCCAATAACCACAAACTGAGGCCACTTTGGGGGTTCTCAGGATAAGCTAGGGCAAGGCCTGGCTGCTACAAAGAATACACTCTGAGCTGAGCCAGAATTACTTGCCCAGAAGACCCTGGAGATAAGAATGAAAGAGAATTCTATTTGGTCAACTCCATGGACAAAGTCTCAATAGGTGTCGGATGAATTTGCTTTTAGGCACAATCCTTAACGTACAAACACACATGCACACCCAGAATTCAGTAATTATACATGCAGTAGCTATATAATGGGGGGAGGTGTCTAATTCCCATTATAATTTGGTAGGAGATATGGTTTCTGAGTACATAACACAAATCTAATTGGGAAAAGAAGATGTACAGGCATAGAATTAACTATTATTCCAAAACAAAAATTAGAATGTACATTATTTTACGGCAAAGAATATCCTTAAGTATATCTTTTTTTTGAGATTTTATTTATTTATTTGAGAGAGAGAGAATGAGAGATAGAGAGCACGAGAGGGAAGAGGGTCAGAGGGAGAAGCAGACTCCCTGCTGAGCAGGGAGCCCGATGTGGGACTCGGTCCCGGGACTCCAGGATCATGACCTGAGCCGAAGGCAGTTGCTTAACCAACTGAGCCACCCAGGTGACCTTAAGTATATTCTTAAGAGAGAGAGAATGCAAAGAGAAAAAAAACTGGAGGAGGGAGCTGAGTTGAGTCTTACAGTATGTGTAGATTTGGGGTTGGAAGAGTAGAGAAGAGGGATAATAGGAAGTACTAAGGCAGGAAGGGCTGGGAAGGAGTAGGGTCGGTGGATAAACCAGTTTGTCCACAAATGGATGAATGGGCTCTAATGGGAAGAAATGAAATTTAATGTGTAAGGAGCATCAGTTAATAGAGGGGCTTAGGAGACCCTCACCCAGGTGGAGGAGCTTGGCTCTGATCCAATGGGTGACAGAGAAAGGGACTCAGGATTGGAGGCTTCCCTGACCCGTGCACAGTACTGACACTTTATTAAATGACCACAACCACCTGGGGAGACAGGCACTGCTACCCTATTTTATAGATGAGGGGTCCTGCGGCTTGGAGAGGTCAGGTGATATGCTCAAGGTTCTGGAGTCCGTAGGAAGTCAAACTGGGGTGACATCCCAGTTCTTCCGACTACAAAACCATGCTCTTTTCTCAATACTATGCTGCCTTCCCAAATGCTGCTGGGGTTGACTGTTCTGGGACTGAGAGGATGAAAATGCAGTTTGGGGAAGGTCTATGTGGCAGTGCTGTCTAGACGGGTTAGTGGCAGAAGCTATGAATGTGGTGTAATCCCTTCTTCCATGGGGTCCTCGGCATCACCTGGGAGCTTGATAGAAATGCTCGATAGAGTCTGAGGCTCCACCCCAGACCTACTGAATCAGAATCTGCACTGGAACCAGATTCCCAGGTGACTCATATGCACAGTATGGTTTGAGAAGATCTGCTGTCCTATCTCAGGCATGGCTTGAGAAGCCCCGGCGCTGTGAGAACCTCAGTGGCCATGGGAAGGGCAAACCGATCCCAAGGGGTCCTGCAGGATGAATTAGCAAGCACGGATGCTGGTAAGGACGGGGAGGCGACAGAGAGAGTTCAGTGGCAAATGCCTTGGAGACTGTAAACTTATGGGGCTGAGAAGGTGGTAGTGCTGTTGAAAGAAAAGGAGGTCGGTATGGGCTTCTGGATTGAGAGGGAAGGCGTCTAACATGCTGAATTCCAGGAGGCAGAGAAGCAAGCGAAAATGCCTGGCCAGCAGTTGGCGGTGGGATGGTCAGGGTTAGGGAGGTGGATCAGAGATCAAGGTTAGGGGTGGTGGTGAGACTGTGATGATCCAGGGTTCCAGGAGAGGTTAGAGCGCAGAACTGTGTGCAATGTTTAAGGTGAAACCGGGAAATCTCCTCCCTGTAGTTGGCAATACCTGCAATCCATAGTTAATATCCTTGGTGTCAAAGGAATAGTTGACCAGGGATGCCTCTCCCCTCAGCATTATCTCATAGGTGGGCCCTCCTTCCACTTCGCACAGGGCTTTAGCCTGTGCAATGATATCACAGTGTCCATAGAAGGTGAAGGATATCTGGTGGCTACTATGCGGCCGCAGCACTCCGTAGAGGGGCAGAATATCAAACACCTGTAATACCAAACACCTGTAAGTCATTCTGTAGGAGAGCATCAAAATTGGGATGGAGGGTCTGCAAAGAGTAGGTTAAGCTTTAGTCAATTTACAGGTTAATTCCTGACTTTAATTTGTTTGACTCCATGAAAGATGACTAGCCCAGAACACTGCACATAAATGATGATAATAGGGGGTGTAGTGGCCTGGCAAGATTTAAATTTCCAACTTGGGGCAAGTGCTCAGTAAGAAGAGTCAGTATCACATGACTTCAGGGCCCATGACGTGTTACTTACTTCTTCTATCCCCATGGAAAGCATTTCTTCTCGCTCAAAGATCCATGGGGGTTCCTGAAACTCCACCTGGCTCAGATTTGGGTCTGTTTTTTCTGTTTCAGCAGAGTTAAGTTTTAATCCCTAGAAATTAGAGGTGTGCGGAAAAGCTAGTAAGCATTCGTAATGGGTCATCAATGTGCTCCTCCCCACTCAGTGAGAGAAAACTGAAGTATATTATTTATACCTTAAAAATAGTACATTTTTTTTCCTATGGAGATCATTGGACAAGTGCCCAAAATATATGTACAAAGATGTTTACTGCAGCACTACTTATAATAGCAAAACTTTGGAAGCAAACTAAATGCCTATCAACAGGGGATCACTTTAAATGGAGATTGTGTGGTGCCTCCATCCATGGAGGATAATTCAGTGTATATTTATGGACTGGGAAGCATATGCACAACATATTATTGAGTGAAAAAGCAGTTCCATTAATGTACAATTACATATGCCCACCTGAATGTATAAGCATGTGCAAATTCATTCAGAGATTTGTATATGCAAACAGAGTTAGCTGGGAGGTTGCTAAAATTTCAGTAGCACTTTTCTATAAATGGTGGCATTTTGAGGATTATTGCTTTCATTTTTCTGTATTCTTCAGTTTTCTAGAACAAACCTCTTTGAACATAGAAAAGAAGAAAACCTTTAAAAGACAAGTGCTTTACATCCATATATGTATTCTAAAAAATCCAGAAAATACATAAAGCTTCAAAGACAGAAATATAAATCAATTACTAAGTTATACTATAGATGTATGTATATATGTGTGTGTGTATATAATGTGTTTATATAAGGATATGCATTTGTATTCTGACTTGTCAGTTGATATGAGTGCTGCCTTTCCATGTGACAAAATATTCTTCACAAGCATCATCTAAAATACTTTTAAAAAACAGAACATGTGGCCAACAGGTAAATGAGAAGATGATCAACATCACTCATCGTCAGGGAAATGCAAATCAAAATCACAATAAGCTATTACCTCATACCTGTCAGAATGGCTAAAATAAAAAACACAAGCAACAAGTGTTGGTGACGATGTGGAGAAAAAGGAACCTTCATGCACTGTTGGTGGGAATGCAAACTGGTGCAGCCACTGCGGGAAAAAAGTGTGGGGGTTCCTCAAAGATTAAAAATAGAATCATCATATAATCCAGTAATGCCACTACTGGGTATTTACCTAAAGAATATGAGAACACTAATTCAAAAGGATATATGCACCCCTATGTTTATTGCAGCATTATTTACAATAGCCAAATTATGGAAGCAGCCCAAGAATCCATTGATAGATGAATGCATAAAGAAGAGGTGGTATATATACCACGAATGGAATATAACCCAGCCATGAAAAGGAATCACTTTTTGCCATTTGCAACAACATGGAATGACCTAGAGAGTATAATGCTAAGTGAGATAAGTCAGTTAGAGAAAGGCAAATACCATATGATTTCACTCCTATTTGGAATTTAAGAAACAAAGCAAACGAACAAAGAAAAAGAGGAGACAAACCAAGAAAAAGACTTTAACCACAGAGAACAAACAGGTGGTTACCAGAGGGGAGATGGGTGGGAGGATGGGTGAAATAGGGGTTGGGGACTAAGAGGACACTTCATATGATGAGCACTGTGTAATATATGTCTAGACTTGTTGAATCACACTATATTGTATACCTGAAACTAATATAACACTGTATGTTAACTCTGCTGGAATTAAAATAAAATAAAAAATAAATATTGAACATGTATTTTTTACTTTATGTATCAGAGACTGTTATAAATCAGTGTTAGAGAACTTCCTCATTTTTTAAAAAAGATTTTATAGTATTGCCTTGTGCAGATACAATTTGGTTTATTCAGCCAGTCTCCTATTGGTGGGGTAAAATTGTTTCCTATTTTTCTTGCTTTTACCACCAAAGCTGCAGTGTACAAGGAGAGTTACATGTCTATGAGAATGTAAAGGTGTACCTGGAGAAGAATATCCTAGCAGAGGAACTGTGCATTTTAAATTTTGATACACTCTCCAAAGTGTATGTCATGGAGGCTATACCAATTCCTAATTTACCTACAAAGTATGAAAATGCTTGCTTACTCCCACCTGCCACTACTGAGACAAACCCTATTTTAAAAGATTGTATATTGTCCATAGATATACGGTCATTTATTTTTCTAATTTTTTGCCATTTCTAAAGTGTTGTGACAAACACCTTTGTACCTAAATCTTTTTATCTCCAATGATGTCTTTAGGCCATCCATCTAGAAGGGGAATTTAAAGGTATGAATTTTTAAAGTCCCTTGAGCTCCCCTTTGTTTTTACTGTGGAATGATTGAGGAAAATCTTTCTCCTTTTGTAGGCTCTATCTAGGGGCTGAGAAGAATGCCATGGTTTTGAGGTAACAAGCTTTTTCATTAGAGAGAAAAATTTATGTGCTGTGGTGGGTGGCTCTCACTGGGATGCTGGCTCTGGGGGTGTTTGGTTGGGAAGTGACCTGGATGATGTTCCCTAGCCTCATCCCACCCAAACCCCAGTGTGACACTTGCCATTGCTCCTGCCTCTGTTTTTGTTTTAGAGGAAGGGCCCTCGACTTGCCAAGCCACGCTGTGGAGAGGAAACTGTACATCTGAGATGACCATGGTGGGCACTTGTACTTTCTTGTATTCTCTTTCTTCGCACCCAGCATCTTCATCCGTGAAGACAGTCCTGGAGAGTTGAATGAAATGTGTTGAATCACTCATTCGGCAACCATCACAACACATTCTTCAGCTGGGCAGTGCTCTGTTACTCCCTGCCCCCAAACATGGACGCTGGGGCACTGGGTTGGCCAATTTTCCATAGGCTCCAACCCTTCTTTCCTGGCCGACCGAGCCCATGTCCAAATAATGAGAAATTCTGGGAAGCTCTAGCAATTCTTCAGACAATTTGCTGTGTCCCCAGTGCTCAAGGTTAAGTTTCATTATTTACTGGAGCATTTTATTGTGAGGATATACTATTTGGCCAACTGCCATATCCTTTTCTGCTTGCTACCCCTGACCTGACCCTGGCTGCATACCCTGGACAGATGGAGAAAGGGCAATGTGATGGGAAGGGCTTAGTCCTCCAGGACTCAGGAGGCTGTGACTTCCTGAAAGTAGAAATGATTTTCCACTCTATCTCAGATGCACGGTCCAGGGCGTCATGCACAGAAAGCACTCCCTAAACTGTTGACTAGTGAGTGGCTGGATGAACAAATAAGGGGTGAGTTAGAGAATGAAAGTCAGTGTGGAGGAAAAAAATTGCTATTTTAAAAAACTCCATTCTGGCTTTGCCTTTGCACTTACTTAACGAAATCATTTAGATCCATCTTGGGGGACTCTATCGCTGGCACCGCTGGTGAGCTGGCAGAAGCGGAGGTTATTGGGATGGACTCCACCTGGGACAGGGGGGCACTGTAGGCCTTCCTTGGCCATGACACGAACCTACAAAGGCGGGGAGGGGGGCGGGTGGACAGAGGCACACGTTATTTTGCCAACCAGTGCTCGGTGGGAAAGTGCAGGGAAGAGCAGAGACAAGGAGCCCAAATGGTTGGTTATCCAAATCTACCAAGCTTTCGAAATTGAAGGAACGTCGGTGGGGGGAGGCAGCCTGGCTCCCTATCCCGCTGGGTGGCTGACATTGTTTGTTATTGGAGATCCCGCCTCTGAAGCCGTGCCTCTTTGAAGCAGATGCATCGGCAATCAAAGCTTAAGTCAGGCACTTGTGTTACAAAAAAAAGAAGCAGCCACCACCACCAGTCAGGACTGCACTGCACCTCCACCCCACTCCCTAAGGCTTTGGAGAAGAGCGCAAAAGCTCATTTCATCTTCTTCCATGAGCTTCCATTTTGGTTTTTTCCAGGCCCGCTGTCTTGAGTTGACTTTATCTTAGGCTGAAACCACACCATTTTCGGCTGAGGGCCCATGTTGGGCTGGGGGCTGGGAACCTCATTAAAATAAAGATTCCTGAACCCCATTCTTGGGTAAATTCTGATTCGGCAGGTCTCAGACAGGGCCCAGGAATTAGATTTTTAACAGCCTTCCCAGGTGATTCTAATATACAGCCAGATTTAGGACCCACGGTGGGTAGGAATGGCAACAAGATGGCTAAGGACTGGAGCTGATAATTAATAGGAGGCTATCACTCAGCCTTCCCAGCTAGGGACAGTGCAAATCAGCAGAGGACGATTCGGAGCACTCACTAAATCACCCCAGGTCAGCGGAGACACCTGGGGAGACTCTGCTGAGCTGCCCCACATAACAGCACTCTGTCATCCAACATGTGCACACTCCTGGGGTGAACGGGGGGAAAAAAAGCATATGGGAATATCTGTAAAGCAAAACTTGAAAGCTGTAGCGTGTCTGCAGACCTGCGGAAAAACAACACCTCCGCTGATCATGATACCCGAACAACTGGAAGGGAGAGGAAACAAAGGAGGCTGGGAGAGCAGCCCTACTGCAAACAGACGGAGCCACAGGAGAATGTGAAACCTCTGTCATAATGAAGGCTTTAATTTACCATTCAAAGAAAAAACCTGCTCCAAAAAATTGAAATAGAATGTTGGTGGTTTGGGAGGATCAGATTTCATTGTACCCTTAGGATCCGATGATTACTTTCCTGTTATGCTGACCCCAACAGGATTAAGTTCAGTTATTTTTAAAAGAGAATACATAGCAAACAAGGAAAATCAGTATTGCTCCAATTCCAGAGCTCCCCATATTAGCGTCCCCAGAGCAGCCAGGGAAGAACCCCTCCCTTTAGCTGTGACAGATCACGTGAACGTCAGACACCCTGTCCGTTGGCCACACTGGTTTGGGCCCAGCAGTTCCCTCCTCCTATTTTATTTTCGACTCTTGGGTAAGTTAGGATTAATACCCTCTTTTGTGCTGCAGATTTAAAAAGTTCACGAGTCTTGTCTGCTGTTCTCCCTTCACTGGAAGTAGGGCCGCATCCTAATAACGCCCCCGAACATGCTTGTGTTGCAGTTAAGACGTTGTGCCGTGGTTCAGATGATATGCGGAGACCGAAGGGTTGTGTGGTGGTTATGTGCTGGTGTCGGAACAGGCAGCCTGGGTCTCAGGGTGGAGGGGGGGGGGGGGCGTGTGTGGGGTGGGGGAGCAGCCTTGCAGTAGACACAGTGACTTCTAATCCAATGATTCATTGCACCTGGATTCTGGGAGTGTCCCTAGGAAGGGTGAAAACCACCACTGGCTGGAAAAAAGGTGTTTGGCTCATATGCTATATATATATAAATTTAAAATAACGGCTGTAGCAGTTGTAGTTGGCATACTGTTTAGATCTCTTTCACCAGGATGATGCACCCATTCACTAGGTGCTCTGGGTGTTGGCTGCCCCTTTCTCTGGCTCAGTGGGAGTTGCCTGGAAGGTTATGCCCTCCCTCCCCTTAGGGTAGGAACTGAAGGCCAGGATGGCTAGATGAGAGTGAGGGCTCTACGTGCCACAAACTCAGAGGCAATTTACACCCCAGAGCTCCCCATGGCGTCAGGCAGATCCCCTAGTTCTCCCCTCAGCCTGTCTCATTTTTCTTACAGTTTCTCCGGAGAGCCTCCCTCGATAAAGCACCTGCCCAAGAATCACCATCTCAGGCTCTGTTTCTAGGGAGACCACCGCAGCATTATATGATTCCAAAGATAAGAAGGCCAAATCTTGCTTCAAGGGACTCAGAGGCCAGTGGGTCAGAGTCAGAGACATAGGAATGGGTATCATTCAGGATACAAGTGCTCTGATGGCAAGACGTGCAGAGTGCACAGTGGTTCAGTTCAAGGCCGGGGCGGGGGCCGGGGGGTGGGTTAGAAAGCCTGGGTTTGAACTCTGGCTTCCCCATTCACACACTATGTGACCTGGGTACTGTGTAGGTGATAGAGTCCTTCTCACCTGATTGCTTGAGGCTTAATATGCAGAACCCTCAGCAGGGTGCCTGAGTCAGGGTAAAAGTCCAATGCCCTGAGCTGCTCTTGAGCTGGGGCTAAGCGGGGGAACACCTTCATTGTTGGGATTCAGATGAATTCCCTCCCTTCCTCTACCTCCACTCATCACAAACCTGCTCCAGATTAGATCGGCCCTTGTTTTCTATCTCATGTTAAAAGTAGGCAAATTCCTGAGCCCCTCCAGGCACAAACAAAGTCCCAGCCATGTTTCCTTATTTATTGCCTGGCTTTGTGGTCTTACAGTTGCTGAACCTCCCACGTTGAGAAGCAAATGACAGATGGGGCTGGCTCAGTGCCTTCCCTACCAGCTCGTCCCAGCTCTGCCACATGAGAAAGGGAAGCAAACTGCAGACACATACCCCTTATGAAAGCAGCCTGCCTTAGCCCTTTGACTTATGTCCCAGAATGCTTCCAACTGGTCACCTATGCTAAGGGGGAAGTTGGTGGCACATCATTGATTAGCCGAAATTCAAGTTACCCAGAACTTTGGGGATAAAATCATATTTTTAAAGCTTCCCCAAAGGCGATGCAATCGGAGCTTCTAGAACAGTGAAGCTGTTCTTCTCCCTGCAGCTGTCCATTGGAATCACCTGCTGAACTATAAGATCAACTGATGCCTGAGTCCCAACCGCAGACATTCTGATTTACTTGGAGTCAGGATATTTAAAAGCTTCCAACATGATTCTGCTGTGCACTCCAGGCTAAGAATCATGGACAAAGAAGATGGTGGCAAGAAGGTCACAAAAATTGGTGGTCAAACAAGAGCCATGCTATGGTCTGAATGTTTGTGTCCCCCCAGATTTCCCCTAACCTGTAAGGTGATGGCATTAGGAGGTGGGACCTCTGAGAGGTGATTAGGTCATGAGGACGGAGCCTTCCTGATTGGGATTTATGCCCTTATCCAGGAGAGTCCACAGAGCTAGCTCGGCCCTTCCACCTGTGAACATACAGCAGAAAGACACCATCTGTGAACCAGGAACCACTTCTCACCAGACAGACACCAAGCCTACCTAGGTGTGCCACTATCTGGGTTTCTCAGCTTCCAGAACTGTGAGAGATGGATATGTGTTGCTTGAAAACCACCCAGTCTCTGCTATTTTGTTATAGCAGTCCAAACAGACTACAAGAGGCCCAAGTTAAGTACCTGCAGCCAACACTACTCATCACTTACTCTCTACCAGGTACTATTTGAAACGCTCAATAAGGACTCCCTAATTAAATCTTCACAACAGCTCGATGAGGTAGGTATTGCGATGGTCCTTGGTCTTCAGATGACAAAACTGAAGCTCAGAGAGCTAGTAAGTGGCTGAGATAAGTTAGCCTGGCACCAAAGCTCACACTCTTAACCAACTTTGCTGGGTGGTCTACCTCCTTAACGGGTAAGGGCTTATCCTTGGTTACTTCTGCCACGCCAGGCCCATGGCAGTGACTTGCAGGATTTTTCACTTTAGGGGTAACTGGAAGCCACAACATAAAGAACATACAGTGTATTGTCTAGAACCTTTTTTTTTTTTTTGACGATGAGGGCTCCATCCTGATTGTAATCTAGGTAAGGAAAAGCAAGCCACAATTGACCTTGCCTTGAAGTGACATCCCACAAAAAGTTTTGTTGCAAGATGAGTAGTGGAGGAATGTACCCAGAATCTCCATGAAGCTCTCCAGAGGGATTTCTGTGAGAAATGGCCACTTCTATAAAAGCTCCAGAAGGTGTCCCCACTGCTACATACTCTTCGAAAGACGGCCAAACAGGTAGGTAGGCTGTGAGTTCTCCCTTGTAATCAGTTTCAAAGCCCTTTAGAAATACTTTCAAAACAGGATGGTTTTTTCAAGTTCATTTCTTTTAATGTCTGGTCTTCAGTAGATGTAGCCAGCTTTGGGGGATTTTAATTAATATGAACACATAGATAAATCAAATAGACTCTTTTTAAGAATCAGATCACTAAATGAACCAAGCAGACATAACCCTAACTCAGGTTCAAATATGCACTGGTGCTTTCCACTGATTTCTTTAGAAGCCAGCTTCGCTCACACTGAATATCTACGAGCCTGGTACCCTACGCTGGGGCTGGAGGCACCGGGAAAATGCCTTAAAAAGAATGAATCTATAATAAGGTGCCTAGAATTCTTCTGTAACAACATTAAAGCAGGATGAAAAGTTTCATTACACTCAAAACTGAAATGAAAAACAGCTCAGTTCATTTCTTCACGGGGTAACAGACGTGGTATCTCAGGAAATTGGATGAACTGACTGCAAACAGAAGTAGATGATACGATCCCTTCCGGTGATCACCTTCAAGTTACATATGAAATGAGCAAAAGGCCCACCCTCTTCAAAGGTCTCCTTCAAAGGTTTGGCCTTGATCTCTTGTGGGCCCACTACAAAGGAACTTGTTTCTGGAAGCTCAGACTTGAGAGATGGCTATAGTCTTCCCATCAGTCCCAGAGGTTAATCTGACCCCTTGGGCAGATAAATTCTCTGGCCCATGATAGCAGGAGAGGAGATTCTAGGTGGATGGGCCATGGGTGGCCTGATGAGGAAGGCATGGGAAGCTTCTAGGGGCATCACCATGGAGTATAAGCAGGTCAACTGGAGGCTGACCTCATGCTGTTCTCTTTCACTAGGGGCTTCAAATTTACTAAGAAGGTCACACATTTATAATGGGGGTGATGCAACATTTGCTTTATTATTATAAAATTTGGAAATTTGGCCAAGGACACGTATAGGGGGAAAACCATCATCTCCAGGCCAAGAAGAGGGCCTAGAATGGATCCTTCCCTCATGGCCCACAGAAGGAACCAACCCTGCCAACACTTTGATCTCAGGTTTCTAGCTTCCAGAACTGTGAGAAAATGCATTTCTGTTGTTTTAGCCTTCCAGTCTGAGGTAAACTAGCAAACTAACATAAAATAGCACACTAATATAAACACTCAATGTTCCTTGGAACTTTCTCTGTGGGAATTCCTGTTAGCTTGTCCATAACTCAAAATTAAAAAAAAATATATATATATATATATTTAAATTGGCATTTTAGCCCACTGTGTTACTGGAAATGGAACTGTTTCCCTGCCATTTAAAAACAAATTCCCTTTTCTTGGTTTATGTGGCCACTTCCTTCTTTCTCAGCCTTCTTTGCTGAGTCCCCTAATTTTGCTTACTCTTCCCATCAGAGTCCCTTTCTTGGGCCTCCTCGAATCACAGAATGCTAACCTGAGAAAGCACATATCCTGGTAACCCCAGCACCTCATCTGCAGGGTGGAAAGAAGATAGACCGAAGAAGACAAAACTGCACATCCTGCAAACTCCTTGCATGTTGTCACTGGACTGAGAAGAACTCAGATTTCCACCCTCATCTTTGCCATCCCCTGTTTCTGCCAGAAGTTCTTAAATGAACAGATGGGGCTAAGGGCCATCTGTAAATGCATTGTGAGGAGCTAAGTGTCTAAGACAGAGATTTACAAATCTGTTATTTTTTTTTTTTAAACGCATCCATGAAAGTCCTGTTCACTGGAAACTATTTCTGTTGTTCACTTGGTGTCATGTAGCACCCGACTACTCACCAGGTTGTGCTGAAGGAGCTCAATTCCTACACTGATTCTTGCTCTGTGGTGGGGGTGGGTACATATTCACGGAGCTTTATTGTCATCTTGTCCAGTCCCAGACCCTCTTTCTCCTACTACCACCAAATCTGGACTGTTCCCCTCCTCACACAACAGCACTATCACCAACCTACCTAGTTCCTTGAACCGAAAATCTAGCCACCAACCTTGGTAGACCCTTTTCTTCCCCCTCATAACCAGCCCCTCAGCAAGTCCTATTCGGTCCTCCTCTAAGATACCTCTCACCTGCCTACAGACCACGACAGTTCTCACATTACTGAAGTCCTTGGTACCACAACTTATACATTTAGCTCATATTGGGGATCGCACTTGTCAATTTCTCTTTCCCATTCTTTCTCCTGACGCCAACCCAACAGCTACTCCAACTTGACTGCTGTCAAGCCCTGCTGTTACTTCTTGCTCAGGCCAACCTGATTCTTAGAGGCCAATATGGCATCCTTCAAATATTGTGAAAAATCAAAACAAAAGGTTTTAAAGTGAGGTTCTGCAGTGGTTCTCTGGTGACACACTGTGAAGCACAAGAAGGAAGAGCCAGTTTGGGTTCCTGGCTTTTGAGGTGCAGGGAGGTGGCTGGGCCCCACAAGCTGCCTCTCCACGTCTCAGCACACGTGTTTTGATGGTGAGTGGGGATGAGAACATGCAAGAATGAGTCAGACAAATACTAAAACCACCACCACCACAACCAGCGGTTTATAAATTCATATGGACAGGGATGGGTCTCATTTACCTCTGCAATCTCCACAGCACCCAGCGCAATGTTTGGATAGAGTATTCACAGAAGGTTCATTTAAATGAAAGATGGATATATAGTAATAGAATATATAGAAAAATATTCTTTGATGTGTCAGTAAAGACAGCGGTTAAGGCAAGGGCTTTGCACTCAGTGCACACCTGGAATCTGGGTCCATTGTGTGGGCTCAGTTTCAAGGGGAGAACATTAATACTTCCCAGGACTGCTGTGTGACATGAGCTAAGATATGTAATGGGGTTAGAATGTGGCTGGCACAGAGAAGCACACAATTATAGTTACTTTTATGGTCAAAATTACAGAACTTCCTCTCATGCTCTTAAGATTTGGCCCTACACAATTGTCTACAGGAAATAATTGCTACAGGAGACATATTTCGCTCTGAAAGGCTGCTAAAAGAGGTTTTTCTCATAGTAAAGATACGGATTTGTTCCCAGCATTGGTGGTCTGATCCTAAGGTTTCAAAGATGGGGATGTTATCGTTCATGTGAAAGGTCAAAGCTGCAGAAGGAGAAAAGGTGAAGGTGCCTACGAAGCTGGAGCTCTGTGCTCCATGGTGACAGGGCAGTGGGGTTGGGAATAGGCACAGAGGCCTCATCGTGAGTTGCTTTCCCGTGTCTGAGGGGCCTAGCAGCTGACCATGTCCCTGGGGCACTGGTAAGGTCCCTCAGATGGCCTTCGGAGAAGCTGGTGCCAAATTTCATAATCAGATGCCCATTTCTTTGGCTGGGACTCGCCAAGGAAACACAAAGGGTCTGATCGGTCATTGTGGTGGGTGTCTTCGCTCTTTGTGATCTGGGATCCAGCCTCCCTTTCTCGGCTTCGGTGCCTTATGTTCCCCTCTGGCAATTAGCCTCTCTCTCACTTGCAGCCTAGCTCTGGGGCAGCACTGGGTTCTTCGGGCCTTAGCTGAGGAATGGACACAAGAACCAACCACAGCCAGTGAGTTGCAGCAAAACATTTGTTGGCACTTATTTCAGAGAAAGAGCCTCTACCTCTTTTCCCTAGACTTGAACCTGGCATATGAGAGCTGGAGCTGCTGGAGCTTCTGAGTCATCTCGCAACTGTGTGTGCAGGGCCTGCCCGAGAATGGAGCTGACACAGCAGAGGGCAGAGCAAAGAGATGGTGGGGGAGATAGGAGGTACAGGTGACATTGCCTGACCTTGGCTCAAGCTGTGCCTGAAGCCTATACCTAGACACTTTCCGTTACATGAGCCAATGCTTTTTTTTCTTTTTTAAGTTAGAGTCCCGTTTGCTATAAATGAGAACCCAAAAGTTCCTTATGGCGTTATAAAGTCATCAGTATTGAAAATCCATTTTTAGAAGCCAATTTGGACTGGCAGAGAGTAGAGGGAGCACGAACACTTGGTGCTGGCAAGGTTGGGGTGTCTGGTAGGTTGAATAATGGGCATCCTCCACGTGTCCCTGTTGGAACCCCCATAACCTGTGAATGTTTCCTTACATGGCAAAAGAGGGACTGTGCAGATGTGATTAAGTTAAAGTCTTGTGACGGGGGAGATGGATCTGGGTGAGGCCAATGATATAATCGCAGGTGTCCTTACAAGAGGGTGGCAGAGCGTGACGCTACTGCAGAGAAAAGAGGGGGAGGTGGCGATCTCAGCAGAGGCAGAATGATGGGAAGACACTATGCTGTGGGCTTTGAGGACGGAGGAAGGGGCCAGGAACCAAGGAATGCCAGGAATGTGGCTCTAGAAGCTAGAAAAGGCAAGAAGGGGATTCTCCTAGGTTTTCCCTAGAGCCTCTGGAGGGAGTAGAGGGAGGATGGTCACGTCCATACTTGGCTGAGGGAAGTGGATTCAGACTCTTGACCTCCAGAATGGGAAGAGAATAACTTTACTTTGTTCTAAACCACTCAGTGTATGATGATTTGAGGAGTAATAAGAAACTAATACGGTGGTGGGGGCAGGAGGAGGGTAGCCCCCCTTCCCACTGGCTTCATTCCTTGGGCTGTGAAATCATCCTGACTCAGACACAGGTTGAAGAGAGTTAAGGAAGAAAGGGGCCTGGAGGGGCTTCGAGCTTGACTCGGCGTTGTGCCCAAGGCCAGCTGTGGCCACTGCTTCTGTCCCCACTCTGGCCCCTTCGGCTCCCTCATCAGAGCTGCGTTTCCTCCTGTGCCAGGGCTCCCTGCTTGCTTTTATCGCTTATCTAAACTTCTCTGGGAGGTGGACAAGAAAAAAATGTGAGTGCAGGAGCTTCAGGCTTTCTGAGGCATGCAGGGCCGGTGGGGAACAGAGAGGGGTATTTATGGAAGGGACCGAAGCTTAGGCAGCGAGAGGCACCTGCAGCCCTCAGGCTTCAGACTGATTTCAGGAGAAAATGTCTCAAAGCCGCCCCTGGGATGCTGCTTCTCAAACATGGTCTGGTATTAACATTTAATTAATGAACATTAATTAACATTTTTTTGGTTTCCTCAATAAAGGAGTATCTGTCAGGGCTGGCATTTACCCAGCACGTATTACATGAGAGGCACAGCTCCAAGAACTCTGCAGGTAGGGGAGTCCAAGGTCACAGGGGGCAAGCAGCTGAGCAGGAAGATCCTCAGAGTCCAGGCTCTTGGCCAGCGCACTGAGCAGCTTGGGACAGCTGGATGCGAGGATACCCTGGGCCTGTCCCCATGCAATCAATAAAGCTGTTTTTGTTTCAAAAGAAAACTAAAGAACCTGGCTGTGGGGAGGCGTGGTGGGAAGGACAGGGAGGTGCACTGGGCAGCCCGGCTCCAGCCTTGGTGAATGCAGCCTGGCACAGGAAAAGGATTTTCTACCCTTTGTCTGAAAGAAAGGGGTCTGGGTCCGTCATCTTGGTGTCTAAGGACCCAGTAGCTCCAAAACTTTAGGGTCCCGGGGAGTGCTTCACTTAGCGGCACTTGGTGTGAAGGAATGAAGGAGAGGAAGGGACCCTTTGAGCACCAAAAGACAGCCAACAGTTTCAGATTTTCTTTTTTATCTCAGTGACACATGCGCTTCTAGACACATCTCATTCAGTCCTCATGACAGCTCCTTCAGGTGTCTGCATTATCCATACTTTATGGGGATATAAACCAGAGCACAGGGTCATATGGCCAGGAGGACAGAGCCCGGATTCTAACTGGCTATGTCCGACTCCACAGCCCAGGACCTCAACGACCACCAATATATCATGACTTAGAAAAGTTCCACTTTGGGGGCAACAGAAATTGAGGAATGATGCAGAGACAGATGGAAGCATCCAGAAACGAGGCTTCCCCTACCTTCCCTCCAGTCCTTCCACCCTCCTCTTCCAAACACAATGTCAGACAACTGATGCTCATCACAGAAAAATCAATGTGAGAACAACACGTGTTCCTCTGCTTCAGGGCTGGGTGCCCTCAGGCCCCTGTGCTTGATTTATCTATAATCTGATCTGGAAACAAAAAGGCCACACTGGAGAAAGGGGAACCCTCTTACACTGTTGGTGGGAATGCAAACTGGTGCAGCCACTCTGGAAAACAGAATGGAAGTTCCTAAAAAAGTTGAAAACAGAGCCACCCAATGACCCAGCAATCACACTACTAGGCATTTACCACAAAGATACAAATATAATCATTCAAAGGGACACCTGCACCCCAATGTTTATAGCAGCAAGATCCACAATAGCCAAACTGTGGAAAGAGCTGAGATGTCCATTGACAGATGAATGGATAAAGAAGAGGTGGTATATATACACAATGGAATACTACTCAGCCATCAAAAATGAAATCTTGCCATTTGCAATGACGAGGATGGAACTAGAGGGTATTATGCTAAGTGAAGTAAGTCAACCAGAGAAAGACAATGAACATATGATTTCACTGATATGTGGGATTTAAGAAACAAAACAGAGGACCATAGGGGAAGGGAGGGAAAAATAAAACAAGACGAAACCAGAGAGGGAGACAAACCCTAAGAGACCCTTAACTCTAGGAAACCAACTGAGGGTTGCTGGAGGGGAGGAGAGTGGAGGGATGGGGTGGCTGGGTGATGCATTAAGGAGGGCATGTGATGTAATGAGCACGGGGTATAAGACTGATGAATCACTGAACTCCACCTCTGAAACTAATAATACGCTATATGTTAATTAATTGAATTTAAATAAAAAAATAATAAATTTTTTTAAAAAGGCCACGCTGTCCTTGGAGACCACTTGGCCACGTGCTCTAAGTTCTAGCATCACCTCAGCTTTGCGGCCCTGAGCTGGGGCAAAGATGCCAGCCGAGCTAACATCTTTCTCACCTCCTAGGGGTTAAAGGCTGCTTCACGTGTGGGCTGCCTGTGTGTCTCTTCCACACAGATGCCGTGAAGCATCATTTTCTCGACCAGCTGAGCAGTCACGCCAAAGAGACAGACCCAAGAAGGGACACGTTCCTACAGCGCTGGCTCTTGCCAGCAGACATACCTGCACCTTATCTTTCACCCCGGCTTCCTCATGACATGTGTATGTACGCACGGCCTGGCCTGTCAGCTCCCAAAGTCAGTCCCGAACCCAGTCATGTACATGAACTCACGTGGATAAGCAGGTGTCTAAGACAACGACCGGCTTTCCTCTTAGGGAGTGCTTTCTTAGCATGCTTGTCCATTTTGCTTCTGTCTTTGTTCTTTTATGTGATATGAGGGCCAACTCGGAAAAAAAATAAAAAGCTTAAACAAGAGAGATGCTTTAAATGGCCCAGAAATGCCTACAAAATCACATCCATGCACACATGCGTGTGTACACATGTGTGCACACACAGCAGATGTATGTGTGCTATGACAGGGAGAGATGGTGAGAGTGGCTGGACATCCTCATATCCAGCCAGCCCTAATAAAAGAAAAAGAAAAGCCTCTTTCTTTTACTAACAGTAAGACTTAGGGAAATTCTAATTGGAAAAGAAAGGTTAGTGTTGGTATACCTGATAAAAGTGACCTTTAGCCAATGAGTGGTTTATGTTTTTCTGACTATCTGCAGAGAAAGCCTGTCTGAAAGGCAAGTGGCATTTTTTTTTCTAATCAAGGTGACATTTATACCTTGAACCTTTCCATTTGATAGGTGCCAAGAAGCCAACAGAAAAGAATCTTTAATCAGCGATGAAATGATTCTCCCTCACCACAAATACCCAGGGCGGGGGGAGCAGTTACAAATTAGAAAATACCTTTTGAGGACCTACTCTGTGCTGGGCTCTGGGATCCAGAGGTGACAGGACGGATGAGCTCCCTGGCCTCGAGGGGATGAAGAGCCAGCCGGGACGTTGGACACTGAGCCATAATTACAAGTGTGATGTATCCCGAAGGAGATGGGCTACCAGGGCCCACAACAGGGGAGGCCAGGTAAGGAAGGGTCTCCAGACAGCTTCCCGGGGAAGCTCACTGGGGCTGAGACTTGACAAGGGAGCAGGGGCTGGTGAGGTGGGGCGTGGGAAAGAGCTTCCAGCAGAGAGTGCAGGCTTAGACAGGAACGGCACTGGACGGGAAAGGGGCCGGCATGGTGGGGGCAGAGCGAAGTGAGAAGAAACTGGGGAGAAACACAGGGACAGCCCACGCTGAGCTTTACTGAGCAGAGTAGGTATTTTGTACTTCATCCTGAGAAGCGTGGGTCCTCACTGAAGGCTGAAAACCAGGGCAGTGACCTGTTCATCACTTGGTTACCTGGATGGATGATGGAGTCCGGCTGGGGGCATTAAAATGGTCCAGACAAGAGAGGATGGTGACTTGAATTAGGGTAATCACCATGGACATGGGAATGAGGAGGTTTTAGAAGGCAGAATAGGTAGCACTTGGTGATGGGCTTGCTGAGTGAGGTCAGGGATGGGAAGGAATCTAGGTGCCTCTCAGGACAACACTGTGATTCTTGGGGACGGGTGGCTCTGGAGGAGAGGCAGGGAGGGGGCCTGGGAAGAGCCCGAGTTTGGCACGGGCCATGTTGGACATGATTCACCTGGGAAACACCCAGGAGGAGCTGTCAAGAAGGAGAAGGCCTTGGGACTCAGCAGAGGGTCTAGGTGGAGACAGTCAGAAGCCTCCGTGACAGGCATTAGCTGCCATTACAAGAAGAGCAGGGGCCTAGGAGGAAGCCCTGCATCCCACAAACAGTGCACCTGCTCCTGGCCCAGGGCTGAGAAGGCGTGGAAGGTTGAGGGGATGAGCAGGAAAGCAGGAGAGTGCAGTGTTATTCAAAGCAAGAAAGGCAGGTGTTTTGGAAGCAGGGGTTGGGTAGCCATGTTGAATGAGGCTGAGTTATCTTTCTGAAGAAAAAAGAAAGCAGACTTTGTTGCCTCTGGTTTACAAATCTCCCCACTGCTTCCAAGAGTCTTTTAAACTCCTTATCTCAGGCACCAGGCCTCTCACATATGACTGCCAAGCTACACCCTAGACTTCTCCCTGGCTTCTCCCCGGCCAGTGAAGTCTGTGCTCTAGCCACGCCGACGGGCCCTCTGTGGACACTGGTAGATGCATCCTCGCCCTTCCAGGCTTCATTCTCCCATATGTCAGCTTTTGTCGGGAGATCTGCCTGACTCCCACCCCATTCAGTCCACGGGGTTCTGAGGTCACCACGGCAGCCCTTGGTGTGGGGCAGGTGGCCCAGACAACGCTGATCAGTACTTTGCCCTCCACTGAGCCACTGACTTGGGGAGGGGACAGGCAATGTGACTGAAGTGGTCTGATCAGAGTGAATTTCCAGAGAGTTCTGGGACAAGGCCTAATGTTCCTTTCTGGGAGCTCAGATCTGCAAGGATGCGGCCCCAGGAGTGCCGGCAGCCATGTGGGGACCATGGAAGAAAAGCTGACCTGAAAACTTGGCTAACACACGAGAGAGAGCAGAGCTGAAAGATGGGGCCCCTGGCTCTGGTGACACTGTTTGAGCCTCACTTTAAGCTGGGCCGGAAGCCAGAGTGAATCTGGACTTTCGAGTTGTAGGAGCCAGTGAATGTCTTTTCTTTTTCGTTTTTGTTTGGGGTCAGGTTTCCTGTCACTTGTGACAGAATGCAATCCATGAATCCTAACTAACATAAACATGCTATTCCTGTTAGGTAGAGTGTTTCCTTGTTGCTCCACCGGAGACACTGAACTGTGCTTCTCAGGGCAGTCTTCTTGGATTCTTCTGAGCTGTCATCCCTGCTCTGTCCTTCCTCAGAGCCTGGTGTTATCACATGTTCCCTCTGCTTCCCCCAAAGCCTCAGGCCAGGGATAAAGTCTTATTCACTTTTATATCCCTGACGCCTCACACATTGTCTGATGCATAAGAGTCACTTATCCAATGTTTTCTGAATGACTCTCTGAGTGAATGAGTGAATGAGTGAACAAATGAATTATAAGCAGAGGTTTGATATTGAGATATAGGAAGATCCTTAAGATGGGGAAAATGGTTAAAAAGATGCTTAAACCATGAAAAATTAAGTGCATCATTTCCAGTATTGGCCAAGTATATTTTCAAAATGCCATTATTTTAATTATGGAAATGGCCTCTCAAAAATGAAAAATAAAGCATGTCCCTGGCTCCTGGATAGAATAAACTCATGTAGCTATGTTACATCAAAATAACTTCACAGAATCTGGTATTCAAAGTTCATTAGGTCAGGTTGGCTGATTTCATCCCAAACCAAAACAGTCCTTGGCATCTAATGAGCAGGCTCTGTCATTCGGGCCCCGGCCCAGCTTCAGGGCTACGCTGGGTCATCATTAGATGTCTTTGAAAGACATCGAGAGCAAGCCGTGGTTACCATGGTAACAAGCAAGGGAAGGGAAAAGCTGGCTGTCATCTACAAGATGAGGCTTGCATATAGGAAGTACCGTCGAGCCAAGGAAACAACATGAGACTTTCCTATTCAGAGTGGCTACTGGACATTCAGGGGCTGAACACAGAGCTGGCCAAACATCCAAGAGGGAGATATACAGAAGCCCGTTTGTTCTGGTCACCAGTGAGGCTTTGGACTCCCCAAGAAAATGTTCCTAAGGCCCGAAACAGGCTGTTTATTGTTTTTTTTAAGGAGTGTTTTCCAAATTAAGTTTGGATTTAGCTTTTAATTGAACAGAGAGACACTTCTAAATCCAAATATCGTGAAAACGGCTTTCCTCTTTCAGCACTCACCACCTCCCACTACTTTGTGCAGATATATACGTCTGCATGGACATGTGTGTGTATATATATGGGGTAGACTCGAACCCACTGAAATATGCAGAGCCTGGAGCTCAGTGCAGCACATACTCAACGTATTGTAATCCTCGATTCGTGCTTGGGTTTGAAATGCTTAAGAAAACGCTATAAAGACTTCATTTTTTAGTGACGAATTTCTAATGATCCAACCACTCAATTCAAAATTAAAGCAGGCTTATGGATATTGAACTGCTAATCTGGGGGAAATAGGGGCTCTCAACTCAAAGATGTTTCATCTGGTTTTCCCATTTGAAAATCTAGGATGAACCATGATTTGAGGCCCTTTGTTCTTTCTGTCAGTAATCAGTTGTTGGAACTGAAATGTGAAAGACCAGCACACAGAATTCAGGAAACCTAGTGCAAAGCCGAAAGGAGAGGAAAATGACCAGTAGAGAAGAGCTCTGAAGAACTGCCGGGCAGGTGGTACCTTATCTGATTTTCCTCGTTGTCCACCAGGAAGAACCAGCGGAACTTCACCACCAAGGGGCTGCAGTTGGTCATTGTTATGTATCGGATCACCTCAGTATCATTCAGGATACAGCCAAAATCCAGCTCCATGGTCTCAAAGCTGAGGTTGGGGTAGTTCACTTCTCCACGCAGGTTCAGGCTATCTACTTGAGGGTGCTCCATGTACTTGATCGCTAGAATTTCTTCTGCCACCCAGTTGTTCAAATCATTTCTGTAGGAAGGGTCAAATTTGACCAGCAAGTTTTTTTCTCCATCAATCTCCAGTTTAATAGGCTACAAACAAGATAATGGGGGAATTACTAACCTTTGTACTATGCATTTCTAACCTGCTCCCTCAAACAGGACAACCGAAGTGATTTATATGTATTTATGTACCTACACACATGCAGATGCACACACATATATGTACACACAGATTAGTATGAAATATATATATATCCACACTTCTCTGGTCCGTAATTATATATTCACACTACGCATAATTAAATAGCCAGTATATCTAAATCTATATAGATTTTACACTGTATTGATAACTATAGATATTTTATATACATTTTATTAGTTGAAAATGAAAGCAAGGAAAATCTGGACAGGAATCATTTGAAGGAAGGGATTTTGGTAATAGTTGTGAAGTTATAAGGATTGAGGACTTGCAAAAGGGAAAGTCTGCAATGAATAACTATTTAAAATACTCTTAACTGGGCACCTGGGTGGCTCAGTTGGTTGAGTGACTGCCTTCGGCTCAGGTCATGATCCTGGAGTCCCGGGATAGAGTCCCACATCAGGCTCCCTGCTGAGCAGGGAGTCTGCTTCTCCCTCTGACCCTCCTCCCTCTCATGCTCTCTCTCTCTCTTTCATTCTCTCTCTCAAATAAATAAATAAAATTTTAAAAAAAGAATTAAAAATTAAAAAATAGAATAAAATAAAATACTCTTAACTGAAAATAAATTAGATTGTAAAATGCTCTTCCTAGACAAGTGGGAAAAATCCGTTGCTTAAGAAATTTTTAAAAGGCGGGCGCCTGGGTGGCTCAGTCGTTAAGCGTCTGCCTTCGGCTCAGGTCATGATCCCAGGGTCCTGGGATCGAGTCCCACATTGGGCTCCCTGCTCAGCGGGAAGCCTGTTTCTCCCTCTCCCACTCCTCCTGCTTGCGTTCCTGCTCTCGCTGTCTCTCCCTGTCAAATAAATAAATAAAATCTTTAAAAAAAAAAAAAAAGAAATTTTTAAAAGGCTTTTAAAGCCCTGGGGGAGGGGCTCTGGAGCGGGTGACCCAGAAAGGGATGGATTAAGCAATTTAATTTCTTTACTCATGTCTGCAATTCTAACTCTTAAGTGCAGTGTTATCTACTTTCTGCTATTTTCTATTCAACTTAAAATGACACTTGGAAGCTTGACAGAGTTTGTTCAGTAGATTGTGTTTATCCTTTTCTCTCTTTGATTCAAATTCTCATGTGTTCCTTGATGCCGAGGCCACTAGAACACTTTACCATACAAAGCCTGGCTACCAGTTGGCTTTTTCAGGAATTGCTCAATTCCCACAGTTAATCTGCAGGAAAGGCACCTCCTGCTTTTGCAGACAGTGCCCCAAGGCAGTCGGAGGCGGGAATGAGTGTTTTACGGAGCTCCTGCCTCTCCACGGAGTTTTCGGGTTCAGGTATTTCACTGTGCGTGCCCCTCAGTGTGACTTGATTAGATGGCTTCCGTGTCTAAAGCCAATCACCTGACTCAAGAAATGAGAGGGAGGGCAGTGACTCTTCAGCCAGCTAATCCCATCTGAGAGCACGGCCGGCCACTTGTGCAGGTGGCTGGGGTACAATTTAGAGTGCATTCTTGCAGACGGCACCATGTCCAGCACTTGCGATTGCAATGCCTACTGTTCCAGTATCTTTGAAGAATGACTTAAACGCTTTCCGCCCCTTTGTTGTTTTGTAGAAATGATACACATCTGCAGAAGTCTGCATTATATGTAAAAGCACAAAGAGGAGAAAGGAGAAACTCATCTACAATATCACCACATATTATTTCTCAGAGTTAATATTTTTTAAACATTAGTCCAGACAGAATGGGTGGATAAATACAATTTTTACAAAAGTGAAATTAGACTAATCTATTTTTTAAAAGGTTTGTTTTTCCTCAAAAAAAAAAAAACCCACCTGAAAAAAATATTCTTACACAAGAGATATTAATCCTAAAATCAAAGACTTGGGAGCCAGACTGCTTGGTCCAAATCTGGCTTCTGACAGTTACCAGGTCTGTGGGTTTGAGCAAAGCTGCTTAGCCTTCCTAGACCTCAGTTTCTTCATCTGTGAAATGGGGGTAATAACAGTCCCTACCTCTTTTTAAGAGGATGAAATGAGTTAATATTTATGTGATGTGTTCAGAGCAGTGCCTGGCTCATGGTGTATGTATGGTATATAAATGCCAATTACTATTATTATCCCTGTATGATCAAGAAAAAAGATGGTTAAGTCTTAAGCAGTTCCAATTTAGACAATAGCTTACTGATGCCCACCTGTAAAAAGGGAGGAAATATCAACATACTTATGCTCCCTGCATCTCCCAGTTTTTATTGGCTGTAGTGTTACTTTTTTTTTTTTGAAGATTTTATTTATTTATTTGACAGAGACAGACACAGTGAGAGAGGGAACACAAGCAGGGGGAGTGGGAGGGGGAGAAGCAGGCCCCCCACGGAGCAGGGAGCCTGATGCGGGACTCGATCCCTGGACCCTGGGATCATGACCTGAGCCAAAGGCAGACGCTTTATGACTGAGCCACCCAGGCGCCCCTGTAGTGTTACTTTTTATAAGTAAAGCTTTCAAACATTTTGTTCCCAAGTCATAACCACCCAAGTCGTGTAGTCTCGGTTCTGCAGCTGAATGGGCTCAGTGCTTCCTACCAGTCTTTCCCTGATAGGGTTTTTCATCGCTGAGTGCCTTATTCGGTTCTTCTCCTGAATGGCTGTATTTCATTGGCAAATGGGTTTTTCACCAAGTTGTCTGAATGCTGTGTTCATTGATTCCTCACATTCTGAGAGTGTCTGTTGTCTTTACACTCAAAGGACAGTACCTGGGTTGCTCTTTCTCTCAAAACTCTGAAGTCATCGCTCCATTGTCATCTGGCATTAAGTATTATCATGGAGAAGTCTGTGGTTAGTCTAATCTCCTCCCTTGATGGGTCCCTTCTTTTCTGCTTAGAGGCCATAGAACTCTTTGGTTATCAGTAAGACCAGGAACTTCACTAAGATATGTCTCCCTGTTGACTATTCCATAACGTTCTGTCCCAGGACAAGGTATGGCCTTACTTTAACAAATCTAAACCTCTTACCCCTCCCCTGAGGTAGCCAAGGTTACAAGTGTCTTGCTTATGCTTGTGAAGATACTGTATGAATATAAAATCACGTTCATATATGTATTTGTAAATTTTTTATACATATTATAGCATACTGTGCATTCTTGTTCTGCAATTTGCTTTTTTCACTGGGAGATCACCCATCAGTGCATATGGAGTTGCCTTGTAGCTGCATTTTATTCCATCATAAAATTCTGTCAACAATGATTTAACCAATCTCCTATTGATGGAAAATGACTCCCAATCTTTTGCTCTTGTAATCAATGTTGCAATGAAAATTCTTGTCTATATGCTATCTTGTAGAGCTTAAGGGTAAATTCCTAGCAGTAGAATAAGTAAGTCAAAGGGCATGGGCATTTAAAATTTTGATGGCTGTAGCCATATTGCCTTCTGATGTATACCTTCCACAATACTGTGGGAGTGCCTGTTTCCACATGCCCTCTCAACACAGAACACTATCTAATTTTTGCCCTTTGCCAGTCTGATAGGAAAAAAATGTGTTTCATAGTAATTTTAATTTGCATTTCTTCTAATGTGATTAAAGTTGAGCACATTTTCATATGTTTAAGAACTGCTTTATTTTTCTTTCTGTGAACTCTGTTCATTTCCTTTGCCTATTTTTCTATTGGGCTATTGGTATTTTTCCTGTTGATCTGTAGGGGCTCTTTATTTTTTTAAACTCTATGTATGCTTTTATTAAAGTTACACATGCAAATCATATGAAAGGTCAGACCATGCTACAAGAGTTACTACAAGAAGCAGTAGTTCCCGACCCAACCTGGCATCCTAACAATCTAGAGGCTGCCATGTCTCAATTTGTAACATAGGGCTGGTCCACAGAACAGCTTCCTTGGGCAGAGAGGGCATGATCAGTTGATGGACATACCCTAGACACCAGGAATTATCCTAAAGGGCTGAAACTCACACTAGAAACATTAAATTTCCCCTGACATTTTGATCAATTTCTCTGCGGGAAGAGCATTTATCTTTAGGTCTTGGGATAAAAGCCTGCTGCCCTTATGTTTTGTGTGGGGTCAGGTGGGACAGCTGTCTAGTGCACATGGAATCCCTCTACTTCCAGTCCTCTCCTCACACTTGTTGCCTTTGAGACTGGACTGCTTAGGCTGAATGATTCCCACATCTTTGCAGTTTCACTGGAGAATTTTCTAGAATGCAGGTTTTTGTGTCTTTTTGTCAACCCATTCCATCCTCATTCTATCTTCTAGAATTTGTTTAAATCTCTCATTATTTGGTTATACGCATCCTCTTCCCCCTTTATTTTATTGTTCTGGGCTTCTTTCCTTCAGAACATTTCTACCTTTTTCTTAAGGTTTCAGGAGGGACAAGAGAGTGGGTCTGATCTACCACCCAGACTGAGAAAGCTGTTCATGTCTGAATTTTCATTTTGTCATCTATTTGTTCTCCTCTGCTCTGTGAGTTTAGTCTTTGTCTCCACTTAGAACACTTGTATCTCATCTTTAAGTTTTTTTTTTTTTTTTAAAGACAGGCCATATCATCTATCATTTATTTGAGACTGTAGAGAACAAAGTTTATACTTTCAGTCTTCTTCCTTGTGTAGGTTCCCTGGCAGTAGGTTTTTCTTCTGGCGTTTTTCTTATGCCTCTTCTGCCTTTTATTTCTCTATTCAAAGATCTTCGCTGTTTTTTCCCAGCTTAGGCTTGAAAGAAACCCACTAAAGAGTTGTGGGGGAGGGGAGTGTGGTAGTGCAGTTTACAGCCACCAGTTGGGAACTGTCTGCAACCCTCTCACTAAGCAGCTCTGTCCCCTCTCTGCCCCCAAGATCCATCTCCCTGAGTTAGGCTCACAGCAAATCTTCAGTCACAGGCTCCCTCTTCTGAGATCTCACTATCACTGCCTGCCCTCCCTTCCTCCTTTATACCACTTCTTCATGAGCTGTCTCCATAGACTGGGAGGCTAACCACAATGGTGTGTGGATTTGGTTTCTCGTTCACTCCTTTCCTACAGCTCTGCAGTACCACCTGCCCCATGGCCCGGCCATTTCCACTGGCATCCTCATGCGCAGCAAAGGATCGCAGGGGTGATCTTGTAGGGATGTTTAGAGAATACTGCATCCTGCATCAGGCTGGTGGCTCCGTAAGCTCACAGCCTCCTCCCTCAGCGCAGTTCAGATTTCTTAGGATCTGGAGATGGGCTCTCTGGTCTAGGGACTGGGTTTTAGCTATTTCCCTCTTGCCTAGAATATGGAGCTTTGGTTGGATTTGAGAAAGCAGAATTAAAAGATCTCTATTATCGTTAGTGGGAAGTCACTGTTTTCTAAAGATTCCAATGGGCAGGAATGAAGGGTCATCATAATGAGCCAAAGTTCTTACACCATTAAATAACAGTTGCTTGACATTGGAGTTTATGACATTTAAAAGTTTCTGTATTCTTTCCTCTTCGTTTCTTGAATTCTTTCTATTTGTCTGGACCGAAATTAGGTAGTATACTGACATTATTCTCTTCCTTTGTCACACACACAACTCTCCTAGGAGCTTGTTAGGACAGCCTTCTGTCAACTTACCTCCGGAGTTAATGGCAGGGGAGATTTATCAGTCTCGCAGATAAAAAAGGGTTCGCTTGTTGAGAGTAACACATTCACGGGCAGGGTGGAAATGTTCTTCATGACCAAGGGCTGGTAATCAGGTTCCAGGATAGTGTTAGGTTTCTGCAAGAGGAAAAAGAAGAATGCAAGTTATGATAAACATAGTAAGCTTTTAGCAACCAAAGTCTCATATTCATTGTTAACAGTAGAATTAGCTTTCCCCTGCCCCTCCTTGCTCTCTGTCTCTTTCTCTGTTTCCCCCCTACCCTTGAACAGATTTAGATAAATCATTTGGAATTTATAGTAGTGGACTACTGAAAAGTGATCCTACATAAGCCAGAAAACAGAGATTAGATTTCTTACTCTCTTGCTGCCAGGGTAAAAATACCTATAAAAGCCATGCCTCTATAGTATTATTACTATAGAAGTTTCCAGTATCATAAAACAAAATCTAATAAATTAGTGATATCTTGTAGAAGAACCCATGCCTCATTATATTGAACAAAACATTTTCCTTATACAACATTTTTTCTATGCTTAAAATATCCAGTTTGTAAAAATTTATACATTTGCTATATATTATTATATTGACAAATGCTCATAACTATTTCTTGCACATTTTTCCTGTAACACCAGGATAGTTGATTTAGAAGCATCTTTTCACTTTCTTAGACATATCAAATTTAATTTTTAACTGGAGAAAGCATCAGAAATGGATCTTTAGCTGAACATTTTTCTCATTCTGATGTCGGAGTCACCATTATTTCCTGTGTGCTTTGGAAAGGGGGTCCTTTAATATCAGCAGGAGGCAACCACAGGCCTCAATCTCCAATTTCCAAAGACAGCCTCCCTCGCATCATTCCCATAACTCTAGCCTGTTTTCACCAGGCCTCATTGTTTTGCTTTGCTTTTTCTCCTTGTTCCAGTTTCAGTTAAATCCTTCTGATTCTATATTTTGGTCAGACTCTGTCCCTACTTCTTTGTTCAACCCAGGCTTCCTTCTGCTGTGGTTCCTGGCTCCCCTGGCTCTGGCTCTGAGGAGCTTGGGGAACCAGCGCCCGTGGTGTCTCTGTCAGTTTGGGCTGCTATAACAAATGTCACAGACTGGGTAGTTTAAACAACAGACATTTATGTCTCACAGTTCTGGAGGCTGGAAAGTCCAAGATCAAGGTGCCAGCAGATCCGGTGTCTGGCTTTAGATGGCTGGCTTCTCACCGTGTCCTCACATGGCTGAGAGGGAGATCATCTTTCTTATCTCTAATTTCAGGGCACTCATCCCATTCCTGAGGGCTCTGTCTTCATGACTTAATCACCTCCCAAAGGCCCCACCTCCAACATCATCACATTGGAGATTAGGAGTTCCATATGTGAATCTGGGGTTGGGGAGGGACACAAACATTCAGTCCTCAACAGCCCTGCCTTAGTCGTACTCCATGGGTCCCCTGTGCACTCCCAGAGTTCTTTCAGGGGTTCAGTATGGCACTTTCCATGAGATGCCAGGCATTGTTTCCCTCCAACATGGTAATACAGGTACTGGATTCACCTTGTATTTGCAGATGATATACTACAGTCGGGGGGAGGGATGAAGCAGCACTTTTGGGCCATACAAAGGCTGTCCACCCAGTGACCTACCTTCAGGCCTCTGTGTCACCGCAAGAAGCTTTGACGCAAAGAAGCCATACTCGGTTGGTTTTGGCAAGAGGCCATTTAGAGGTTAGCGATGAGAAGGAGACGATGCACACAGAGCCATTCTATTTTAAAATGACCCCTTCTCTCTGGGTTGTCTCCCCAAATATCAGGAGACAGGATTTGCTGCTGGACTTCATGAAGCAAACTGGCTGCTACTTTCAGTTGACCTTTTCAATTCCACGGAGATGTGGCTTCATCTGTGTGGCTTATGAATGGTATCATAATTATAAAGTAGATCAAACCAGAGGAAATGGTTATAGAAAAATTCTTCTCATAGGCGGGGCTGGTGTCATTGCAGTCTAATGTCCTAAATCAGATCCGCTACCTCGAGCCCCAAATGAGACAGGACAGATAACTGGGTGTTATGTAATTAAATCAGAACACCAACACCAACAGGCCTCTTGTGCATGCTGGGTAATAAAGTCGCATTTCTTTATTGTCCCTAATATGGCTTACATGTGAGTGGGAAATAATGAAGAAAAAAAAAACAGTAGTTGGACAGAGTTCACAATTATGATATTTGGGGGGAAGAAGAGAAGGGAAAAAACAAACCAACACAGAGTTGTAATAATTTGTTTTTTAATTCAATAAGTCACTGCCATATTCAAAATATTTATTCTTTTATTCTAGTGATAAACTCAGAGATTTAAACAAGAACTAAAAAAACCCCCAAGGCTTAAGGATATAAAAAGAAGAAAGGAACACTATGCACACATTTTTATGAGTGTTTATGGGCTTAAGAAAAGAGATCTAATAAGAAACCAGGCTGCATGTTTAATATACACTGTAATGTCTTGCATAAAATATTCAATAAATATTCACTGAATTTTCTCTGAATAACCAAATTTAGAGGAATACGATACACTGAATTTGGTGCACTCTTGCCAATAAATATCTTTCCTGATTACTTTAAAAGGAAAATTTTAAGATACAGCAATGAAAACGTAATAACTGTAGCAGGAACTTGTGTTGTATTAATTTTTATATGTCTCATGGAGCTTGTCACAGTTAGTTGACCATCCTGTAGCTGAAACCCGTATTCTACTTCAATGTCTACTTTCCCCACTAGCCCATTAAGCCAGGGTTTTGCTGTGTCTTTGTTGCCATACAATGTTAAGTGCTCAAAAACTATCTGTTGGCTTGAAGTGAACTTGTGCATCTCACCTCCCCTACTTGATTATAAGCTCCCTTATTCATCTCCTAGCAGAGCACTTTATCTGTGGTGGATGCTCAACAGATATTTAATATGAACAAAATATAATGGAATCCGCTACCAGAAACAATGGTCTTGAACATTCTCTTGCAAACCTCCAGGTAACAAAAGGATTCCTCGTTGACTGCCCCATAATCAGTTAGGCACTGCCAAACTTAATCCATCTGTGTGACACCACATCAGGACTTAGCTTTGGTTATGTATGTTCCACACTATGGAACAACAGCTTACTTCATACTTAGTTTCCCAGTTCACTGTGAGGTACATCTGGGAGGGACTATTCTCACTGTTATAGCCCTAGCTCTCAACACAGTGCCTGGTACATGGTAGATCTTGATAAATATTCCACTCAGCAGCCAGTATGACTATTCCAGTGAATAAATCTGACCATGTCACTCCCCTCCCTCCCTAAAGCCCTCCAATGGCCACCGAGAACAAAACCCAAAGTCAAGAACATGCCTCCCAGTCATGCCAAACTCATCTGGCCTCTGCCCATTTTCTCTAGACGGACCTCATATCATTCTGGACACATTCTCTAAGGTGATCTTTCAGTTCTGTGTATTCACCAAGCTCTTTCCTAACTCAGGCCCTTCACATGTGCTGTTCCCTCCGCCTATGATTCTCTGCCCCTCCCTCATCACCAGACTAACTTCTATTTCTCCTTCAAGTCTCAGCTCGAGGTCCTTGCTGAAGGAAGCCGTCTATGACCACATGTAGAAATATGGCCATGTCTCCAAGACATGTTCTCGTAGCGCCTTTTATCTCTTCTTCATAGCACTGTTTAAAATGGAATCTTAAACAACTAAATTTTAATAAGTTGTTTACAGTCTGTAACCTTGACCAGTCTCTCAGCTTTGACTATGTCAGGCTGGTTCACCAGATTTCCAGCACCAATACAGTCCTCAGCTTGGGAGACATTCTCCACGTATCTGTTTTGGATCTTACACAATTCTAGGATGGAAGTCTGCCTTGGAGTAGGTCACATCCTGCTGTGATGTGTCCCCCCCCCTCCTCACCATCCTGACCCCCTGCCCCGAGCGGCTGCAATTCCTAGCTTTCCCCATCCTCTGCCTCCTCCATTCATTGCTTGTCCCTAATGGCCATCTAAAGTCATGGGCATTTATAGCCACATAAATTAAAGAGTGTGAATCAAACAGTTTAAGTTGATTATTCTCAGGCAGTATTAGGTAATCTGCATAAAAGCTTAACTTGCATCTCCATTTCCTCACAAGTGTGATGGGAATGACAACAGAAGCTACAGCATAGATTGTTGTGAGGGAACAACTGGGAAAGTGTATGTGAGGAGAACAGCTTGACGCCAGTGCCTATTAATCAGTTAAGTGGGGGCTATTCTTTTTTCTCTTTTTTAAAATTTTTATTTAAACTCTAGTTAGTTAACATACAGTGAAATATTGATTTCTGGAGAAGAATTCAGTGGTTCATCACTTATGTACCACACCCAGTGCTCATCATAGGTGCCCTCCTTAATGCCCATCATTCATCTAGCCGATTGCCCACCCATCTCCCTCCATCAACCCTTAGTTTGTTCTCCGTCATTAAAAGTCTCTTATGGTTTGTTTCCCTCTCTCCTTCTTTTCCCCCTCCCATATATTCATCTGTTTTGTTTCTTAAATTCCACATGAATGAAATCGTATGGTATTTGTCTTTCTCTGATTGACTTATTTCGCTTAGCATAATACACTCTAGCTCCATCCATGTCGTTGCAAATGGCAAGATTTCATTCTCTTTGATGGCTGAGTAATATTCCATTATATATATATATCACAACTTCCTTATCCATTCATTAGCTGGTGGACATTTGGGCTCTTCTCCATAGTTTGGCTATTGTTGATGCTGCTGCTATAAACATCGAGATGCATGTACCCCTTCAAATCTGTATTTTTTATCCTTTGGGTAAATACCTAGTAGTGCAATTGCTGGATCACAGGGTAGTTCTATTTTCAACTGTCTGAGGAACTTCCATACTGTTTTCCAGAGTGGTTGCACCAGCTTGCATTCCCACCAACATTTAGGAGGGTTCCCCTTTCTCCGCATCCCCGGCAACATCTGTCATTTCCTGACTTGTTAATTTTAGCCATTCTGACTGGTGTGAGGTGGTATCTCTTCGTGGTTTTGATTTGTATTTCCCTGATGCTGAGTGATGTTGAGCATCTTTTCATGTGTCTGTTAGCTATCTGGATGTCTTTTCTGGAAAAGTGTCTATTCACCTGTTCTGCCCATTTCTTTTTTTTTTATAAAGATTTTATTTATTTATTTGACAGAGAGAGACACAGCAAGAGAGGGAACACAAGCAGGGGGAGTGGGAGAGGGAGAAGCAGGCTTCCCGCTGAGCGGGGAGCCTGATGGGGGGCTCGACCCCAGGACCCTGGGATCATGACCTGAGCCAAAGGCAGGCGCTTAACAGCTGAGCCACCCAGGCACCCCTGTTCTGCCCATTTCTTAACTGGGTTATTTGTTGTTTTTTTTGGGGGGGGGTGTTGAGTTTGATAATTGGATACTAACCCTTTATCAGATATGTCATTTGTAAATATCTTCTCCCATTCTGTAGGCTGCCTTTTAGTTTTGTGATTGTTTCCTTGGCTGTGCAGAAGCTTTGTATCTTGATGAAGTCCTAATAGTTCATTTTTGCTTTTGTTTCCCTTGCCTCTCGTGATGTGTCTAGTAAGAAATCGCTACAGCCGAGGTCAAAGAGGTTACTAGTGGCAGCTATTCTTACTGATTATTATAATTATCAATAACTCTACTCCAACCCTTTCTATACTGTGATGTTTATTTAATCTAGTTAGAGTAAAAGGATCAACTAAAATGCATTTGCAGTGCGCTGGAATACCCCTTCACTTACTTTGGTCTTCTAAACCAGGAATGATGGAAGTAGAATTTCTATAGCAATTTACATTTCAGAGGAATGTAGGTTTAGATTCAGAAGTTTTAGTTGAATGTGTATTGGCCTCTGAAGCTTAAGAAACATTGGCTGGGTGTGGCTGTTAACAGGCTTCCCATTAATTTAGCTTCCAAGATGGAAATGTGAACATGCTGACCCCTACTGCACCCGCCCCTGGCAGCACGCCACACTGACCTTCTCCAGTCGGTATATGAGCTGTTTGGTGGACAGCTGGATGAGTGGTGCTATGAACTCACAGAGGATATTCACAGTCATCACCAAGCTCTTCCCCTTTTGCGCCCCGATCGTGGCATGGCACACCAGCTTTTCTTTGACTCTCTGTAGAGAGAAGACACACCAGCACTTTTGGAACATCCATAGCTCAGAAAACTTATTTCTCAACAATCAGCAAGCTAATTCTCAACTACCTGCCTGGAGACACCAGGGAAAAAGCACATTTTTCTGAGCAGTGCATTCCAGGGATTGCCCTCTGTCACACTATTATTAAAGTCTGACTGGTCGAGTATGTCCTGGATGGATCCTGTGTTGGTTTCTGACTGCTCCTGAGGACACAATCGATTTACATTCAGTTCAACATGTATTATGTATCAGGACTGTTAGGGACTGGACATACAAAACAGTGAGACAAGGCAGGTAAAATCCTTCCTGGGCTTATAGTTCAATGGTAGATACATGATTTCTTACAAGCTAGTCAGGACTATGGCTAGAAAAATTTTGTCTTTCATTCTTGATTATTTAAAAAAAACATGCTATAGAAACCAATATTCCTTTGGACCCAAAAGGCCCAGATTTTTATAAAGAACAAAGGGCCCCGAGTGAAGTGGGATACCACAAATAGCTTATATTGAAGAGTACTCAGGTTTTGGATGTTCATGAATTCAAGTCTCTTCTCAATTATATACTACAACAGGGAAGAACATTCCGGGAAGCTTTTAGTAAATCTTAAACTGAATTTAGAATCCCAGCTGCTCAGATTTAATGTCTTTAAAAATATGATTGGCTCTTGATAACAACATTGTAAATGTGCTCCTGCAATGGGCGGCCAGTGTCTTGAGATGAGGGGCTGCATTCTATTCATCTCTGCAGCCTCAGTGCCTAGCACAGTGCTTGTCATGGGCTACATACTGAGTAAAAGTTGGCTGAATCCTTGAATAACAGAAAGAAGGAGCACATTAATTACCGGGATGGGAAATAACCTTTTTCTTTTTGTTTTTGCACTGAATCCTTTTTGTTTTTGCCTGAAAATGCTCTGCAAAGAAACAATGTAAAGGAAATAAAATCTGTGACCCTAGAGGAGCTAAGGCAAGGGATGGGCTTTCCCATCTTGTCTTCAGGGAGAAAAATTTCTATCATTTCCTATTTTGTGAGAAAGAAGTTCAGTATCACCTCCTACTTCAGTGACACCAGCAGGAGCTCAAGCATGATCATTTCTCATCCAGAGAGTCTGCATTTGTGAGGTAGAAGAGGCTCAGGAGTAATTTAGGAAGTTTCCTTTATTTTTTTGACAGTTTCCAATTTCCATGAGGGAATAGGAATAAAGAGACAATGATTTGGAGCTGCTTAAATGTTTAAAGCAGAATAGTGATGATATAAATATGAGCAAGACATCAGAGTTGCTGAAAATAACTCAGCTTTTTAATTGACACATAAAAAGATGATGGTTATAAAGAGGAAGCTGTTGTGTCAGGTTGAGAGGGAAGGGACCAAGGATGTCCTAATCCCTGGATAGGAGAGGCAGCTGAGAGTGTCTCTAAAAACATCCTTTTTGAATAAATATGAAATTAATATTGCTAAGTGTTAAGAAGAGGCTTAGCTTTGGCTGAATGCTGGCTGTCCCTCTGTCAGAGACTTGCTGGCTGGTCCCTGCTGACCCTGGGGATGAGAACCTACTTGAAATGGTATTGTGAGGTTGGGTTCATGGTAGCTGCAGAAACAAAGAGAAAACTGAGCAGAGCTGAACCCTGAAGGCAATGGGTGCTGCCATGGTAACTCCGTGCTGTGTGAAAAAACCACATCCTTTCTTCAGATAAATGTCAAGGGACTCTCCTAAGAAACAGAGCACAGATTTATTTAGGAGAAAAATGGCTTCTAAACGTGCTGTCCTCTTACCCTGGGAGTAGCAGAATAGCCTTGGAGTATCACATCAATCGTTTGGTCTGGGAACAGCTCCATTCTGACGGGATGGAGCTGAAACACGGGGCCTGGAGGAGCCCTGGGCTCCTGGGAGCACTGGGGTTGGGGCTGGCTCTTAGCAAGACCCTTCTTAGCCAGGCCCTTCTTGCTCAGCTTGTCCTGTGGACAGAAATCTTCGTTCATCCAGAACAACTGTTGGACCCGACGTCCTTTGTTGGTCAACTTGAAGCGGTAATAACAGGTGTCCAGGCTGGAAAAGAGGAGGCAGGGATGGAAGGACTCAGCTTTGAGGTGTTCTGTTCAGCTCTACACCCTTGGGATTTACTCCTTGGAGAGTATTTAAAAAGTGAGTAATGAAATATATTTTTAAAAATTTAGGAAGGCTACATCACGAGGCTACAAGGAGCCACCCCGGTAATGGGACAAGGTAGGGTCTCCTCACGGAGGCCACAGACTGGAGTCCGGCACCTGGGTTTGGTCCCTGAGTTGCCATTACCAGGGAAGGGGCACAGAACACAGACACAGTGTGTGCAAAGACCACTCTAATTTATGAGAAATGATGCTGAGGAGTTGAAAGGAAAGCAAAATACCTACTGGAGGAGAGCTACATTTCAACTTGTGTTGAGTAAATTTCCACTGACTGAGCAAAATATCTTGTGACAAGCTCAACTTGAAGGGTACTTCGAAGAGAAAGCACACATACCCACCAAGGCCAACCAAAGCTCAAAGGGACTGTACGATGGACCAGAACATCAGCTGTGGTCATTTTTCTCAGACTAGTGCTTTAAAAATTCTGCTATTTAACTCATTAATTCATTTGTTTGTTTATTCATCTACCCCATGAATATTTATCAAGAACCTCTTGATTGTCTGGCTCTTTGCGAGACACTGGGATTTCTAAGAACTTGGAGGTGGCTCAAACATGATTTGGTTTGGTATTTTTAAAAAAAACTGATTTAGGGGCGCCTGGGTGGCTCAGTCGGTGAAGCGTCTGCCTTCGGCTCAGGTCATGATCCTGGGGTCCTGGGATTGAGCCCCGCATCGGGCTCCCTGCTTCTCCCCCTCCTCCCTCCTCCCTTCTCGTGCTCTCTGTTGCTATCTCTGTCTCTCTCTCAAATAAATATATAAAATCTTAAAAAAAAAATAGAAATAAAATAAAATAACTGATTTATAAGCTTACTTAAATTTTTCCCCCCCAGGGAGAAAACTCATCTCAGGACTGAGGTCTGTTTTTTATTTTTAAAATTTTATCAGGCTTTGAGATTTCATCCCCTCTGTTCCTCATTAGAAATAGCATCATATCTAATAAGTAAGTTGAAGCATCCGATAAATAATGAGTATTTGCCAACTGTCAGGTGTAACCATTTCTATCTAAATATGCATCCACAGAGCAAGCTTACTGGAGTAGCTTGACTTTATGGCTATGTCCAGGCTTTAGGGAAATAATAAATAATATAAACTGTTTATAAAGTAGGCAGCATTTCTGTCACTTATACACAGTAGGTATATCTGTCAATCCTCCCAGCAACCCAGTAATAATAAGTATATTTTCTCCCATTTTATAGATAAAGAAATAGAAGCTCTGAAAATTTAAGGGAGTTGCCCCAAAATATGCAACCAGAAGAGGCGCCATATGGGTATTTTTTCAGACCCTTACATTCAAAATTTAGCCAACTGTTTCTGTAAAGGGATGAATAATAAATACTTCAGACTTGTTGGGCCACGTGGTCTGTCATGACTACTCAACTCTCCATTGTGTGAAGGGAGCCACAGAAACTGTCTGTATAGGAATGGGCACAGCCGTGTGCCAATATAAGACTTCATTTATAGAAGCAGGCAGTGGGCTGCACTTTGCCCACCCCTGCTCTTGACGCTTCTCCTGGAGACTGCTGGCATTATGATTTTATGGTGAAAAGAATAACTGCAGGGTTTGTCTAGAGGAGAAATTGGCAGCTAAAAGCTGCAGTTTGCTTCTACATTCATAGACAACCATTAGCTAACTCTCCATTTCTAGGCAAGTGTCAGAAAATCCTTTGGGGCTTTGTGACACTATTTGTAGACTAAGGAGAACATGTAATTAAGTCTGGCATGCAGTATATTGTTTTCTATAATTATATTTGAGTGCACTTAATGAGAAGTTTGGAAATAGAAACATGGTAGGCAATGACAACATGCCCTAGCTGATGGCCAATAGACAGGTGGAGAGGAGCATTTTTATACCTAGCTGACACAAAAACTGTAATTGAATGCTTCTCTGAAAACAAATGAAATTCAACTATCTGACTCACCTGTTACTTCATGCCTATTGGTTAATGTATTTTCAATCAAGTGTCATGTGTTGTAGGTGGAGCAGAGGAAAGGAGGTGTGAATGGGGTTGTGGGGAGGGCTCCTAACTGACTTTTGTCAGGCACATCTTCTCTAAGTATGGTGTGTTCATCTTGGTTTCAAGGCCTGTTACACCAGAAGGCAGTAGTACCCCTCTGAGATCTGTTCACAGTATTGCAATAGGCCAAATTCAACTGGCCCCCAAGAGTCGACTAGTGGCAGCCATGTGACTCCTCTGAGGAACCATGAATAAACCCCCATATATAACCTCTACTGTTAGCATTCAAACCTCATACATTTTCAGAGCTGCATTTAGACTGTTCTGCTCAAAGATGTCTATCCTGTACCACCTTTTATATAAATATGGAGATTCCCTAGCTTTTCAGGTGGAGCCAATTGCAATCTTCTCAATTGTTGGTGCTTGGGTAGGGAGACAAGCAGAGGACATAATACAAGAAAAATTACTGGCCTTGCAATAACTGGATAATCTACAATAAATTTTTTAACCTTCCAAATTATACTCTATTTAGGTCACCACCAGGTTGCATCTGTATTTTCTACATTCATGGAGAGGAATTAGCAGTGCATGGGAATTAAAGAGGAGACGTCATGGTTGAGATTCTAAATTTGTCACAAAGAAGCCACTGTATGTTTGAGAGAAAAATGCACTTCTAGAAGTCTCTTCTCTAGTGTGGAGGGACATAGCTTGGAGAACTCCACTACGCTGTGCCTAGAAAATGTCTCCTTGTGGCTGATGTATCCATTTGAAGGGAGAGTGAAGACAGGAAGGGGGGAGGGTTGAAGACACTAATTCTATTTACTTAAAATAATTTTTCAAAGTAGAGGTGATGCTCAGCTAATACAACATCTGTAGTATCTTTAAGAATTGGTCTAGGATGCCTCCCTACCTAAAATGCGCTCCCAAATTGAGTTCTGGAGCAAAGGGCTTATCTGAGACGATGGTGGAGCCAACTCCAGAAGCCTGGACAGGAATCCGGTAAGTGTTGCTATTTTCTATGTCCAAAATGACCGTGTCTTTGAAGGTCAGGATGTCATTCAGGTTGGCCGTCAGTGTCAGCTGAACATCAGTTTCCGGGGGAACCATGCCTTTACTGGGTTCAATCGTCCACAGGGACTTTTTGTGTGCCTGCAACATAAGACTACAAGTTAACAGTGAAGATATTCTTGGCTTTTCATTCTCCTCATGTCAAAGCCCTCTAGACTTCAAATGGCTGGCACTGCAGAACTCCACATCAGAGACAAACATTATTTTTTTTTAATCAAAGCAACTGGGTGTTTGTTGGCTTTTCTTTTTTTCAAAAAGCAATCTGATTCTGAAGAGCAAACCTACAATTCCACTTTTGAGTGCTCTGTGAAGATTCTTTATATCTCTTTCTCAAGATGACAGTCCAGTTCTCTAACAAGCTGATACTAATTATCTGCTCTAATCTCCAAATTCTGAGATACTGACAGAAGGTACAACATCCTTCCTGGAATCTGTAATTTTTCAAAACAAATGTTTTTCAAGGGCAAAGTTTCTATGATGTTATAGTGAGGATGAACAGCTTTCATTAATGAACACAATACAGGGAGTTTTTATATATATTATTTCATAATTGATGGAATTTTGTTTGCTAAAATTTCAAACTTACTTTGAAATATATGACAGGACTGAATTATAGAGCTGGAAGTGATGCCCACCAATCTGTTTCCTTTAACCACTTAGACTCTTATAGCTCACTCTTTCCTCCCTAAGGTCTTTGGCCAAATGATACCTCTCAACGAAGCCGACTCTGCCCATCACATTTTAAATTGCAAACCTTCCCCCAATAATCCTGATCCCCTTTGCTCTGTTCTATTTTTTTTTCCCTTAGCACTTACCATCTTCTAACATAGTGTATAACTGATTTCTTTATCATGTTTGTTTGTTTCCTTGCACTAGGATATAAGCTCTCCATAGAAGGGATGCTTATGTTTTTTGTTCTTGTTGGTGTTCACTGACATATGTCCCCAGCACTTATAACCGGTACATAGTTATAAGTGCTTAATAAATATTTGATAAATGAATTAATGTATCTGCCTTTGATGTAGGAAAACTCAATTCTCAACTAAAGTAACTTATTCCAGATTTTAACAACACAAATTGTTTGCTATCCCTTCCTTATATTAAGTAGAGAGGCTTTTTTTGTATCCTCCATAACACTGATATTTGGTCCAATCCCTTGGAGCTAAATAGGATAAGTTGAAGCATCCTCTTTTCTTAACAGCCCTTTAAATCCTGCATCCTAGCTTTAGAAGAAAATCTCATATACCACAATCAGGCTCCAAAATAAGTTAAAAATTTGGTTAAGGTGTCAAGTCATAAAAATGTTGTAAGGATCTTATTTACTGTAAAAATATAAATTCTGCTTACTTGATGGTAATCTATCTTTTTTTTCAGCCTCCTTTTAAGATTTTCCCCTTGTATTTACTTATTTATTTAATTAATTTAAATTCAATTTAGTTAACATATAGTGTACTATTAGTTTCAGGGGTAGAATTTAGTGATTCATCAGTTGCATAGAACACCCAGTGCTCATTACATCAAGGGCCTTCCTTAATGCCTGTCGTCCAGTTACCCCATCCCCCCACCCACTTCCCCTCCAGCAGCCCTCAGTTTGTTTCCTAGAGTTAACAGTCTCTTATGGTTTGCCTCCCTCTCTGTTTTTATCTTATCTTATTTTTCCTTCCCTTCCCCTATGTTCATCTGTTTTATATTTAATTGTAGGGTAGGTTCACTATAAGGTGTCTAATTGGAGTTTATTTGCATATCCTGCTTGGAATTTGCTACTTTTTTAGAATCTGTGCTTCGATATCTCTTATTTCTGAAAATTTTTCAGCTATTATCTGTCTAAATATTTTTTCTGCCTCCTTCTCTTTCCCTATCCTTGTGTGTGTATAGCTTTTCAATTGTGCCCTCTCTCTCTTGGACACCCATCTGCACTTTCCATTCTTTTGCTCTTGGTGCTTCATTTTGGATTTGTTCTGAGCTATCTTCCAATTCACTAATTCTTTCCTCAGCCGTGTGCAAATGACTTTTAAACACACCTATTATGTTCTTGCTTTTACAAGTAAACAACAAAAATGTAGGTCAGAGGAGGCTGGGGTGAAGTGCTTCAGGGAAACCTAAAGAACGAGATGCTCCTCCAGAAGAGAGGATATTGAAATCCTTTGATTGTGACGTGATTAACTTGCAGGATCTCAGCACTCTAGACACTGACACCCAGCTGGCTAAGAAGAGAAGAAAGAGGATGGAGGGTCACATACTGAAACTTTATTTATCAACCGTGGAAATGTTACACATCACTTCTGCCACTTCCACTGTCTAGAACTCAGTCACACAGCCATGCTCAGCTGCAAAAAATGCTGAGAATGTCATCTGGCTCCGAGTCCAAGAGTAAAAGGGAATGGGTGTGGTGAATCACTAGCTGCTTGCTGCTAAAGTCACCCTGATGGTTAAGTCTACTGGCAGATCCTTAAGGTCTTCTCCCAATTGACCTGGATCTCAGATTTTGGAAGGTGAAGAATTTACTCCATCAGAACACAGAAGTGGATGCATAACTTGGCATTTCAATTCCTAGGGGAATTGCAGGCCTGGGGTTACCACCTACCTGCTGTTAGGACAAATGGAGGGGCAGCTACAAGAGAAAATAAGAAAGTTCTAGGCCAGGTCATCTCAGCTGTTGGCCCTTCTTCCCAAATTAGTGGCCCTGGAGCACTCTACATAGTTTTACTCATTTATGAGACTCAGCTTACAATTAAAACATAAATCAATGCCATCTTTGTCCTTTTTTTTAATCAAAAAGCAAATGCCTTTCAGAAGAAGGTTCTGTCAATGTCATCTCTCCTGTTACAACCATTTATTTTCCTCCTCTAGCCAGAAGCACAGGTCAATCCTCTGTTCACAACGAAGATATGGTGTCACCAGCATAAGTGCTATTTCAAGTCAGGGGACATTAGTTTTCAATGGATGGGTACCATTTCTATTCTGATTCCTGCTGAGACAGGTTGGCCGCCCTGGAAAGAAGATATGAAGTTGCTCTCCAGGGTTGAATTGGTGAGTTTTCTTTTTGATGAGGCTTATTAATCAATGTTTGGAATAAAACCAGGCAGCCAAGTACATCCTAGAATCCACTAACAAGGCACATTAAAATGCCAGCTGCTAAGATACTGGACTACCCTCCCCCAAAGTCAAGCTTTAAACTGCTCTAACACCCTTGTGTCTCTTTGCTGTTTGACTTTTAGGGATGTCCTTTGCTGCTAGAAAGGACTTGGCATATGTGATATTTTCTGTTATTAGATTGCAGATCTGATGAAGAAGGAATGGATGAATGATAATCATCATAGCTATGGAGGACAGTCCACAACCTTTCAAAACTCTAACAGAGTAAGACAACAATTGATGGAAATAGGTTAGGAAGGAGGGCTCTGAAGGAAAAGGGATGTGGGTTTGAGTCCCAGCTCCACTGCTTTCCAACTGTTGGATCCTGGGCGTGTTACTTAACCATGCCCAGGCTTAGCGTTCCCATTTGGAGCTTGTGACACCAGCTGCACCTTCTGCACAGATTGTGGTGATGCTTCTCGTGAGGTAATGCATGTGAAACTCAGAGCAGCATCCAACAAATAGTAAGTCCTCACAAATGATAGCCACTGTCATCATTTCATCAAAATATGAAATGTCCCACATGACACATAATTATGGGCTCAATAGTATTTTTTTAAGATTTTTAAAAATTTATTTGTCAGAGAGAGAGAGAGAGAGCACACAAGCAGAGGGGAGCAGCAGGCAGAGGGAGAAGCAGGCTCCTTGCTGAGCAAGGAACCCGACGTGGGACTCGATCCCAGGACTGTGGGATCATGACCTGAGCTGAAGGCAGACACTTAACAGACTGAGCCACCCAGGTGTCCCTGGGCTCAACAGTATTTGCTAAAAATAATAGATTACAAAACTGAGAAAACAAAGAGGGATGCTAAGAAAGCCTATAACAGACACTACCCTTGACAGAAGAGAAGCAGCTTGTAAGGATTTGTGATAGGCAGAATTATAAGGTGGCTCCCAAGATGTCCATCTCCTAGTGTATAGGTATCTTCTCCCAGTTATTTAATCAAACATGAATCTAGGTGCTACTGTGAAGGGATTTTGCAGATGGAATTAAGGTCCTACGTCCACTGATTTTAAGGTGGGGAGATTATCCTTAGTGGATCAGATGAGCCCTTAGAAGGGATTGGGCTCACTCTGGAAGACAGTATGGAGGTTCCTCAAAAAGTAAAAAATAGAACTACCCTACAACCCAGCAACTGTACTATTAGGTATTTATCTAAACAATACAAACATAGTGATTTGAAGGGGCACATGCACCCCAATGTTTATAGCAACAATGTCCACAATAGCCAAATTATGGAAAGAGTCCAGATGTCCATCGACAGATGAATGGCTAAAGATGTGGTACACACACACACACACACACACATACACACACACACACACACACGGAATACTACTCAGCCATCAAAAAGAATGAAATCTTGCCATTTGCAATGACATGGAGGGAACTAGAGGGCTAAGTGAAATAAGTCAGTCAGAGAAAGACAAATATCATATGATTTCATTCATATGTGGAATTTAAGAAACAAAACAGATGAAAATAGGGGAAGGGAAGGAAAAATAAGATGAAAACAGAGAGGGAGACAAACCATAAGAGACTTCTAAGTATAGGAAACAAACTGAAGGTTGCTGGAGGGGAAGTGGGTGGGGGGATGGAGTAAATGGGTGATGGGCATTAAGGAGGGACCTTGATGTAAGGAACACTGGGTGTTATATGCAACTGATGAATCATTAAATTACCTCTGAAACAAAACAAAACACAACAAAAACCAAACAAAGGTGGGGAGATTATCCTTAGTGGATCAGATGAGCCCTTAGGGTTTCACATATTTGTTCCCAAAATGATAAAAATGGGCTTTCCTAAGCCTTCCATCCAAACTTCAGCAAAACAGGTGCCTCTGTTTTTTTCTGTAAATTGGGGGTAAAAAGGCCGAGTCCTTAGAGCAGCCCATGAACAACACATACAGAAGGTTAGGACATGCATGTGCACAGGACTGTGAAAGATGGAAAGATGGTGATCATCTGCAATTCAGAATTCCATGCCTGCTGGTGATGAGTGTGACACCCTGAGGTGTCACATGTCTGAAGATAACATTTGCTTTTTATTTTAGAATAGTGCATCAGTGCACTTAGGCAGGGCTCAGCTCCCAAGGCAATACAGTCAGAGCTTTTATAAGTTTCATTATGGTGTATTTAATATTTGCCACAAAAGACAGAAGTAAATGCTATTGTTTGCACATGTCATTTCCACAATAAATGAGAGTGAGTATACTCAGGCAGACCTCCTCTTCCATAGTGCTAATGACCATGGAGCTTGAAGAAAATGCTGTGAACTTTCTTCAAAATGACTTGTTTGCCACTTGAAATCTGCAAGAATTTCCTTCCATGGAATGAGAAGACACAAATAACAACAGGAACCAATGTGCAGAGCTAGGGATTTCTTTGGATTAATACTATTATCTCAGCAGATGATCAATTCTTTGTGGAACAAGAACAATGAACAGTCACTGAGGCCTTTCTCCTTTTCGTGGCCTTTCTCCTTTTCGACTGCTAAATGTGGTATCTCAACTCATTTGATTATCTTCCCTGAAGTGAGTCACTTTATTACTTAAAATAATTAACTGAGAATTAGGAGATGAAGTATGAAAGAAATGGTGCCGTGAGCTTTACAAGGGAGGCAGTGGAGGGGAAGGTTTAAAAGAGTGGGCTTTGAAGTCACATGACTTGGTGGTCAACTGTAGACTCCACCCTTTGTAGCCAGGTGATCCAGGATTAATTTTAAAATCGATTTCAGTTTCCTCATCTGTTAAATGTGCTGCTTGAAGATGAAATAAAACAGGTGCCAAGCATCTAGCACTTTGTCTACCACAGAGTATGTGCTCAATAAATGGTGGGTATTATTAACGTTATCTATCAAAACTTTACGTCCAGTTCCTCTTCCTGCTTGTGCCCTCCCCAGGCTACATTAGTGATACGGTTCTTTTTCACAGGGCTGATCCTGCTGCTCTCCTGTTGAAGATACTGGAAGGCTCTCCACGGTCTGGACCAGTGGTGTTGAATCCTTTATCCCCTTTGAGAATGCTATGGAACCCCACCACAGAAAATGCGCGCGCGCGCGCACACACACACACACACACACACCCAAACTTGACATGCAATTTCCAGGGTTCATGGTGGAGATTTGCCACTTTTTCTGTTTGCAACATGGCAGCCTGTAATCAAGACTGGTATACCAGACAGAAGCCTTGGGTCTGGAGAATCTATTCCAAGTTCTTCATAAGAGGGCCCCAATGCACTTTTCTAGGCTTCCTTTCTAGGCACTGTCAATTTCCAAAATGCACCGTTGGCTTTGGCCCTAGCAGCTCGCTCAGCCCTCCCAAGTGTGCTGTGCATCATCACTGCACTCAACTACCCTACTCTCTGGGACCGTACACCCCATTACCCTGTCTTCCTCCTCCTCATCCTGCAAGTCTCCATTCAAATGTTTTATGTATGAACATTTTAAGTTTCATAGAAGAATTAATCACTTCCTCCCCTGTGGTGACATATCATAACGCAGTGCACTGTGATACTGTATCGGTTGTTGTATTAATTTCTTTTTCTGAGATTGTAACAATGGTTTTTTTTAAGATTTTATTTATTTATTTGAGAGAGAGAGAGAGGGAGAGAGAGCACATGAGAGGGGGGAGGGTCAGAGGGAGAAGCAGACTCCCTGCGGAGCAGGGAGCCCGATGTGGGACTCGATCCCGGGACTCCAGGATCATGACCTGAGCCGAAGGCAGTCGCTTAACGGACTGAGCCACCCAGGCGCCCTTTTTCTGAGATTGTAAACACTTTGAAGAAAGAGACCATTCTGTGTGCTTTTATGCCTCTCACTTCAGTTAGCACAGTACCAGGAATGGGGAAGGTGTTCAAAAAATATTTTTTTTTTTGGTCAATAAATATATGAAAATGTTCAGGCTTACCAGTAAGCCAAAGAAACACTAACAATACAACATTTTTTTTTTCATCTGCCAGATTTGGCAAAAACAAACCAAATGCTGGCAAGGGTCTGGGAGAGGGTGACATTCTTCAACACTGCTGGGGGTAGGATGTAAATTGGTATACATTTTCTGGGAGAAAATTTCCTAAGATATATTAAGGCTTTTAGTTATGTTCATGTCATATGACCCGGCAAGTGCATTTCTAGAAGTCTAGTCTAAGGAAACGGTGAGGAATGCGATCAGCAATTAGGACATGAGCACTGTTTATGGTGGTGAAAAATTGGAAGCAATCTATTAGTAGGGGATTAATTAAATCAACTGTGGTGAAGCCAAGTGATGCAATAAAATCAGTCACTGAAATGATATGAACAGGAATGTTCCTTAATGATTCATATTGAAAGTGACTACACTTCATTGTTGAGTGAAAACAGCTGGTAATGAAGTCGTATTATCCCATGAGAGGGGGTAGAAATATGCAAACACACATACACAGTGACGTTTCAGAAGATATACACCGAAAATTTAAGAATGGTTATATGTTTGGTGGCATTGTGAGTGTTTTTTTTCTTCCTCCATTTGTTCTACAAGGATAATGTCAATTGCATTATAAGAAGACGTGCACTTATATTTATTGAGGAAAGAACTCGTCCTAAAAGGATATTGGCACTCTCTTTAGAGCCCATGTAATTTTAACTTTGTTTGCTCTCTTGCTTCTATTTCATTCCTGGTTTCTTTCTTTCTTAGAAGTTTTTCTTTGTAAATAAATAATACAGGTACAAAATGTAAAATTCAAAAGAGTATAAGGGTAAAGAGCCTCTCTCTCTCTCTTCTGTCTGTTGATGTCCATTAGCTGCCATCCCGGGAGGCCGCCACTCTTGGCAGTTTGCTGTGTATCTTTCCAGAGATTCTTTATGACTTTAAAAAAAAGTCCATTTGTATACTACTTTTTCTTACATAAATGGTAATAGCATACTATAATACTTTCCTGCAGCAAGATTGAAATTTTCAAATTTTTATGAAATGTACACACAAATAATTTGCAAAGTCAAATGGTTCTAGGAAAAAGACATGAAAAACAGTAGACCTTCGAACCCACTCTCCCACCCTTCCCCATTATTCCTATCCTTGTCCATTAATGGAGGCAATCGCTGTCGATTCTTTCTGCATTTTCTTGTGGCACTTGCCTTCCTCCAAGGAACCTACTGTTACTTCTTTTCAGTTTGAGCATTATCAATTTCTTTCTCTCTACAGAAGACAATGACAGCTCTCTTCTCTCCCTCTCTCCATCATTTTCTTCCCCTCATCCTCCCAATATAGTTAAAACTTATTTTCTGGTGAGAATCTACACAATGAGCATGCAAATACTATTCACATCTGAGCTATGAAAAGCATACTGTGATTACATTTCCATTTGTGTACAACTTTTATTTTCCCAGGAATTATTGTCTTGTCTTTGCTTATTGTTTAATGTATCTATCATGGACACATCCCCAAACTCTCAAAGAGGTAAATGTCCTCTCTAAAACATCCGATTTTCTATCAGCTCCATTTTCTTAGAGACAAATCTCTCCTGGAGCCATCTGTTCTGAACTCCTGTCTGACCTGACTGCTCTCTGGGCCTGCAACACATCTGGCATCCTAAGAATGCCACACAGCACATCCTGGGTATTCCTTGAGCTTCTTTCCTGGGTCTGAGCCTTTGTAACCCAGGTCTCATGTTTTCCTCACTTTGGTGGAGAACATTCTTCATTACCTTCCCAAGAAAGGATTTATGGAGGGCAAATGTTTTGAGATCTTGCATGCCTGAAATGTCTTTATTCTATCCCCACACTTGATTAATGTTGTGGCTAGTTGATGAATTCAAGACTAAGATTTATTTTCCTTCAAAAAGTCTTTTTTTTCCACTCCAGTGTTGCTGTCTAGAAGTTTGAGGTCACTCTGGGTTCCTGATTTGTTTGTTCTTTTTGAGCACTAATATTTTTCTATCTGGAACTTAAAGATGTGTTTTCACATGGGCCTATTTTCATCAATTATGCAGCATATTTGATGAATCTTTTCCATAAATTCCTCTGTTAGTTCTGGATACGTTCCTTGGATTATTTCTTGCATAATCTCCTCACCTCCAATTTTAAATTTGTTCTTTCTGGATGTATTTATTTGGATTTTTGAAATGTTGAAAAAAATCATCTAATTTTCTAATCTTTCTCTCCTTGTTTCTAGCTTTTTCTCCTGTTGTTCTACTCTCTGATAGCTTCTCAATTTTATTTTCCAATTCTTTTATCAAAATTTTACCTTTTGTGATTTTATTTTTAACTTCTATAACCACATTTTTATTGCTCCTTTAAAAAAAATATCACCCTGTTCTTGTTCATGGATGCAAAGTCATCTTTTATTTTCCTCAAATTACTAATGATCATTTTGCTTTAAGCTTTCTTCTCACTGTATTGCCTTTGTTTCCTCCAAGTTCTCAACACTATGTTTTCTGGTTTCTTGCTTCTGCATTACAGGCTTTCTTTTTTTTTTAAATTATTTAATTATTTATTTATTTATTTTTGATGTAGTATTCCATGGTTCATTGTTTGCGTATAACACCCAGTGTTCCATTCAATACATGCCCTCCTTAATACCCATCACCAGGCTAACCCATCCCCCCACCCCCCTCCCCTCTAGAACCCTCAGTTTGTTTCTCAGGGTCTATAGTCTCTCATGGTTTGTCTCCCCCTCTGATTTCTCCCCCTTCATTTTTCCATTCCTACGATCTTTTTTTTTTTTTTAACATATAATGTATTATTTGTTTCAGAGGTACAGGTCTGTGATTCATTAGTCTTACACAATTCACAGGCTTTCTTGATGCAGCTTAGTTAAGTACTTGTGAAGCACTAAAACCATATGTGCTCGGGCAAGGGCCACCAGATATTTTAGATGCCCAACTATCAGTTTATTTCTGCCTTTCCTTGTGGCTGGTGAAACTGCCCAGAGAATATTCCAATCTGCTGCCCATGTGCTGAGGATTGAGGGAGAAGGGGGTCTTTCAGGATGAAGACCTTCTGGTAGTCCTCTTATTTTCATAATGGGACCCTGCTCTCTGCAGTGCCTTAGAAATCAGCAGGCAGTTGACGATTATTCCTTTTAAGGTAAACTGTCTTTGTGTCTCTGGCTGCCTTTAATATCTACTCTTTGGTCTTAAGCAGTTCTACTATAATGTGCCTAGATGTGGTTTTCTTTATATTTATCTTGCTTTATAACACTTTTTAAATCTGGCTTGATGTCTCAACCATGGTCTCTTCTGCTCCATTCTCTTCTCTCCTTCTGGTACTCCAACAACCATACCCTTGGTGTGTATTTGTTTGTTTGACCAACTCATCTACATTTTTCATCCTTTTATCTCTCTTCCTTTTCATTTTGGGTGGTTTCTTCTGACCTACCTTCCATTTCCACAATTCTCTCTTCATCTGTATCTAATAAGCAGTTAAACCCATCTAGTGAGTCCCTAATTTCAATTGTGTTTTTCAGGTCTTTAGTTCCATTCGTTCTCTTCTATACTTTCCATAGTTCTACCAAAATTTTAAACCTTGCCTTTTAGTTCCTTGAGCATATTAAGCATATCACAGTTTTCTGTTCAGTAGTCTTATCTCCTTGTATGGCTGGTTATTTTTAAATTACCTGTTAGACTTTGTATATAAAAGCTCTGGATACATAAAATACTTTAAAGCTTAGAATGTTTTCTTCCTTTGGTGAGAGTAATATATATTTGCTTCCAAGAAAGATGTGGGGAGAACTAGCAATTCTAGATGTTCTTTATCCAGGCAGAGATTAAAATAATTTGAAATGAGGGTCTGTGCTAGTTTACCTTTTTCCCAGGGTGTAGCTTTATCAGAGTCCTAACCAAAAGTCTGAGAGTTTTACCAAGTCCAATCTTCTCCAATTTTTATCTCTCTAGCCAGTCTAGATTTCAGTTTTTATCTTTATAGACCTGTGAGTTTTCTGAATGCTCTTTTCAGTTTTTCAACCTCTGCAGTGATTCCATAGGAAAAACAGTTACAAATGCTGAACATATATTTGTTTCCTTTTTCTTTTTGTTGGTCACTGGCTTTGGTGCTCTTAAACACAGTTTTTCATATTTTTCCCAGATTTTCTCCTTGTTCTTAGAGAGAGGTAGTTTGGCATAATAGATTGAATAGGAAGGAATTGGTCACTGATTTGCTGAAGGTTCTTAGTGGTCAAGTAATTGCCTTACCTCTTGATTTCCCCAGTTGTGGGGGGAAGATGTCTGTAAGAATTTTAAGGCCAGCTGAGTTTGGTTGCATGAGGGAGCCAGGTATATGTAATTTACATTGCGCTTAAGTAATATGTACCAACAATCTTTTCAGGCTACTAGGATGTATCTTTCAACAAGGACTGTAATGTTCTTTCTGAAAGTCACTGCCTTCTCAAAACTCAGCAAAAGGTGTCAGATCAAACACAAAGCATGAAGATAGTTAACTAAAAGGAAAGAGGACAGCTCCTAAGCATGCAGACATGACTTACACAGATTCCAGGGAACATCTGTACAAATAAATGAATAAATAAGCTCCAAGGAGAGAGAGAATCAGAAACCTATTGAACTTGAAAATTCTAACTCCTAACCTATTTTTTAATAAACCTCTTTTCTTTGATGTGGAAGAACATATATGCATTCATTAATACAAATATTTTCCATTTTACAAGTAGACTTCACTGTCAAAAATTTAGAGAAACAAGTGAAAAGTGAGGAAAAAGGCAGCATTAGAGCTCCCATTTCATGGAGCTCTGTACTGTATGGATCAGTTAGTTTGGAACCTTAGGGCTTACACTCTCTGAGTGTGCCTTATTTATTTCTCTTTCTTATCTAAGAAAATAATATAAAAGACCTTAAGATATAGTGTCATAAAGATTTCAGTCTTTCCACAAGTCATTTCACCTAGATCTTTTTGTCTGTCAACATTAATAATCAAAGCTAGTATTTATTTAATGCCAAATGCTTATTTTTCACCAGGCACTATCTAGATATATTATCATGGTTAATCTTCTAGATGCCATTATTAGTTTCAATTAAAGGGAAGGAGCCACTCTTAGAAAGGTTAAATAACTTTCTCAGAGTTAGAACATATAGAGTCAGGACTCCATTCCAGATCTGCCCGACTACAACATCCTTACTCTTGATAGTACAAAATACTACTTCAACACTCAAATACTAAACAACTCTTTGTTGAGTGACTACTATATGTTAGACAACTGTGTGTGACATATGACCATGCCTGCCCTCAGATAATGTTGCCCTTCCCTGTCAGACACATCCCAATTTAATATCCTAACATCCCAGAGGGGGATTTTTTTTCTTCCAAAGTATGAAACTTAATGCTGCATACAACAATTTCATCACAAATGACACTCAAAAAGACACCAGTGCCATTCTATGAAGAGCTCTACCACGTCACATATGCCCCTCCAGTCTCTGTCTTTTTGCCTATGACAGGGAAGAGGAAATGGGACTAAGAAAGAATATGATTTTCTCCCTGAAAAACATCATATAATCTTGACATATGTGGGTTGGGGATTTCATACCATTAATAAAACTTTACACCATAATACTTATCACAACCTTCTTGTCTTTTTTTGTTACATAAAAGTGTTTATTTCATTTTATACTAGCTTATTGTTGAATATGACTGTCTGCTCTCAGTGCACAGTCAGAATAAATTCTTTAGTTGATAATGACAATGACAGCCATCCTTTAAAAGTGACATGAGCTGGTAACTTAGTCAGTTAAGGCTGCTCTAACATAGACTGGGCGGTTTATAAACAATAGAAATTTATTTCTCCTAGTTCTGAAGGGTGGAAGTCTGAGATCAGAGAGTCAACACGCTCAGGTTCTGGTGAGAGCCCTCCTCCAGGTTGCAGACAGCCATTATTTTCATTGTATCATCACATGATAGAAAAGGTGAGAGCTCTCTGGGGTCTCTTTTATGAGGGTGCCAATCCTATTCATAAGGACTCTACCTTCATGATGTAATTACCTCCCAAACCCCTCACCACTTATATCATCATATCGGGGGTTATGATTTCAATATATGAATTCTGCAGGGACACAAACGTTTAGTCCATAACAATTGATTAGATGATGATGCTGGTAATGGAGAAGAAATTATAAATTTTTATGGAGGAGGGAAGGTGGAATTTGGAAAAAAACACATCTGATCAATATAAAGGAAGTTTACCTTAATCTCCCTCTGTGGTGACAAGTATTAACTGTAAGCCTGAATAATAATTAAATAGAAAAAACAATTTGCTAAATCTAATTAAGAGCTGGGAGAGGCAGAATGAAGATGGAAAGTCTTGCAAAGCATGCAAGAAACTCATATATTTTTCTTTTTATTTTCTAGATAGCCCTTTAATAACAAAGGAACAAAACCTCCTCCTTTCATTTTGGCTTTAGCTTACATTCAAACTAATCATATTCAATCAGTAGAGCTGTTGTTCTAAATTCAGGGAAGGTGCTGACCCATCATGTTACCTAACATTCAATCGATAGCTTTCCTTTTTTCAGTGTGTTTTATAATCAATATGCCCTCTGGAATCTGTCTTCTGGGTTTCACTTTAGCTTTGCCAAAGTAAAAGAAGTCTCAAGTGAGAGTTAGGGTAAGAGGCTCACAGCTCCCTGTCAAGCACAATCCTTTGCTTCTGTAAGTCTCTTGATATTATTGTCATTGGTATCCTCTAGTCAATGAATAAGTCCCTTGGAATGGCTCTCAGGAAAAGCACAATCCATTCTGGAATGGCTATGACATTTATGTATTAAAGAAAAGATGCCCACCATGATAAACTAGAATGTTATTCTCTTACTTACCTATTTTTGTGAATTTATTTTATAGATTTCTCATATTTGTAGATTTCTCATATTTTATAGATTTCCTCATAACTAAGGCAAAGATATAAGAATTCTGCTCCCGTATGCCAAATGAAGATGTAATTCACTACCCTTTTGTAAGTACTCACTGATAGTATATAAAGCACTATAAAAAATAGTTAAGAAGACTGACTATAAATCGAGCTTTAAAACACATCCTTCACTCTAACATATAGAAAAAAGAGATACAATTTTGAAACAAGAAGAACCAGGCATGGTTATACTCAAAAACAAGATTAACACTGTATCGACCAGAAGTGGAACAGAAGCAATAAGAGGGTCCTGAAGCCATAGACCTCCTTGGCTCTAGGTCCTAAAATCAGTAAAGGAAGCTTGAGGGACAAAATGAAAACCAAAAAGATTTTTCAGGAAGTAAGGGATAAGAGCCAGTGTTCCCAGCCAAGAGAGCTTCACTGAATTTGAAAGAAGGACGAACAAAGCTGTGATGTTCCCAAGGTAATAGTCTACACACACTTGTGCCAGTGGTGGTGGTGAAGTACAGACTGTCATGTAGACAGGACCTATGTCAAGCCACTGTCAAGGGTAATGACTGAATCTGTGATTTTTCCAATATCCCCATTGAGGGGAAAAGGATCAACACTTGATTCTGGACTTGAGATAGTTGTTCAGGGTGAAGGCAGATGAAGAAAATGTTAGGCAGGGAGGCAAGACTACTGAGAATGAGAAAAAAAATATACCTCATGCCAGATTAATCTTTTATTTAAAATTCCAAATGCTAAGGACAGCTGCAAACTATCAGCTAATGAATTCATTCTCAAGCAATCTATAGAACTAAGTGAAATTGATTAGAAAATGTTTCTGAGATCCTCAAAGAGACACAGGGTGGTATAACATATATAAAACAAAAATTATGAAACAAAAACAGATATGAATCAAGAATAGTGGCTATGAGTAATCAATTATAAATCTTGGAATTGAAAAATATAGCCACTGAGGGGTGCCTGGGTGGCTCAGTCATTAAGCATCTGCCTTCGGCTCAGGCCATGATCCCAGGGTCCTGGGATTGAGCCCTGCGTTGGGCTCCATGCTCCACGGGACGTCTGCTGCTCCCTCTGTGCTCCCCCTGCTTGTGTTCCCTCTCTCGCTGTCTCTCTCTCTGTCAAAAAATAAATAAAAATCTTAAAAAGGAGAAAAAAATATAGCCACTGAAATTAAAATAAAAAAGTAAATAGATGATATAAACTTTAAATTGGCCAAAATCAAAGGCAGAATCTGTAAACTAGAGCATACCACTGAGGAGGCATCAGAGAGATAAAGAGATGAAAGATATGGATGAGAAATAAAAATAGACATGTAGAATTGTAGTGGAATGTGTGTGTGTGTGTGTGTGTGTGTGTGTGTGTGTGTGTGTGTGTGTCTGTGTTTGTGTATTTTGCTCAAAGTAGGAAATAAAGAACTGGCAAAGAAGAAACATTTGAGGAGATAATGGCAAAAAATTTCCAGTATTTAAAAGGGTCAAATCTTCCGAAGCATTTAAAGAGAAATCTAGGGGCGCCTGGGTGGCTCAGTCGTTAAGCGTCTGCCTTCGGCTCAGGTCATGATCCCAGAGTCCTCAGTTCGGGCCCCGCATCAGGCTCCCTGCTCCGCAGGAAGCCTGCTTCTCCCTCTCCTACTCCCCCTGCTTGTGTTCCCTCTTTCGCTGTGTGTCTCTCTGTCAAATAAATAAATAAAATCTTTAAAAAAAAAAATAAATAAATAAAGAGAAATCTATGAAAATCAAGAATAAAAACATAGTCTTAAAAGCACCTTGTGATGAAAAGAAATGATCTATAAAGGAGTAATAATCTGACTAACTATGGAATTTTATCAGCAATGATTGAAGCCAGAGATCAATCTTCAAAGGAAAAAATCCCATCATATAGAATTTCATACTTAGCTAAACTATCATGTAAGAGTGAAGGTGAAATCAAGATATAGTCAAATATAAATAAATTATGAGACCTCTATAGAGCGCATAACTTAGAGGTATATAATTTAGCAAGAAGAAATACAAACCAAGAAGGAAGCAGAGAGATACAAAAAAACAAAAAGAATAAATAAAAATCAGCAAATGATTTTGTTAACTAGTGAGTAGTTAATTACTGACAAAACCAGTAACTCTCTGGTAAAGAAGAGAAGATCCAAAATTCTATACAATAATAGAAAAATTATGGAAGTGGGGAAAGATCAAGATATAATAAATGGGTGATGGAGTCCTTGTCTTATTCTTATGGAGGACCAAGATTCTTTCATTATTGTTAGAAAAAGATATGATTTATTTCTTAGCAATGTAAACAGAGCCACTTAAAATAAGATCTATAGCTTTAAAATGACTATAGGAAAAATGTATGAGAGGTAGTAGTGGTTGGAGGAGGGCTTGGAGAAAATTCATCAATATAATACAAAGCAGAAAAAGAAAGAAAGAAAAAAACCCTGCATAGTATATGGGAAATGACAGGGTAAAAGTAAGTTCATATACATCAATTATAATAAATTTTAAAAGGTCTTGGTACAGAAGGTTGAATAATGGGCCTTCAAAGATGTCCATGTTCTAATCCCTGGTATCTGTAAATATGTTGCCTTACATGTCAAAAGGGACTTTCAGATGTGATGAAGGATTTTGAAATGAACAGATAATCCTGGGTTATTGAGATAGTCCTAATGTGGTAACAAAGGTCCTTATATGAAAGAGGCAAGAGGGTCAAAGTCAGAGATATAAGGATGGAAGCAGAAGTCAGGGAGTAGAGAAGATGGTATGCTGCTGGCTATGAAGATGGAGGAAGGGGCCACAAGCCAAGGAATGTAGGTGGCCTCCAGAAGCTGTAAACGGCAAGGAATTAGATTCTTCTCCAGAGTCTCAAAAAAGTACACAGCTTTATAGATACATTTTAGACTAATGTTCTCCAGAACTATAAGATTATAAATTTGTTACAGCAACAACAGAAAACTAATATACTTGTCAATCAATTAAAAGACAGAGTCTATCGGGACACCCGGGTGGCTCAGTCGGTTAAGCATCTGCCTTCAGCTCAGGGCATGACCCCAGGGTCCTGGGATCAAGTCCCACATCAAGCTCCTTGCTCAGCAGGGAGCCTGCTTCTCCCTCTTCCTGCTCTGCCTGCCACTCCCCCTGCTTGTGCGTTCTCTCTCTCTGACAAAAAAGTAAATAAAAATCTTAAAAATATAAAAGACAGAGTCTATAATTGGATTTTTAAAAATCTAGTCATACACTATTTAAAAGAGACTTTAAGTTGACACACAAAACTAAGACACATACAAATCTGAAAATAAAGGAATGAAAAGATATACCAGGCAAATGCTAACTAAAAGAAAGGTGATGTAACAATATTACTATCAGGCAAAACAGAATTTAAGTCAGAAAGCATATTTAGGGATTAAAATGCACAGTATCTTATGAAAAAAGGAATAATATACCAAGGAAAAACAAAAGTCATGAATTTATATGCATCTATTAACATAGCTTTGAAATATATGGAGGAAAAAATTGACATAATTATAAGGAGAAATGAAACTATTATATCATACAAATAATTAGTAAGGCCATAAAAGATTTAAACAATATCATCAATAAGCTTGATCTAATACAAACACACAGCCAGTTAGTCTTTCACACTCAATCACTAGAGTCTATATTCTTTTTTAAGGTCATGTGAAATATTTATAAACACCAACCATAAATATGTCTCCCAAAACACAAATTCAAAGACTATGTGTCATGGAAACCATGTGTTCCAAATTCATTGTAGTTAAAAGTTATCTATTAAAATTCTATAAAAAGGGGAAATGTAAAGAATTAAAAATATATACCCATATATAACTCATATATTAAAAAGAAAATCGCAGTAAAGTTTACCAAATATTTATAATAAAAAAGTATTACAAACAAAAATGATTGTTATGGAGCTAAAATGTTGCATAAAGAGAATATTTATAAGCTTTAAAGGCATGATTAAACTAAGATTTAAAATATTGTTAAACATTCCAATTAATGTTTCTTGAAAAAGAATGAAATAATTATAAAGAACTTGGAAAAAATGGTAAAACTAAGAGCAGAAATTAGTGTATGAACATTTTAAAATCATACAAAATTATTTGGAATAGTTTTATGCCAATACATTTGCATTTAGATAAAATGAAAAATTTCTAGAAAAATTTAAATCATTATACAAAATGAATCATTATTTAAAATTTCATCACTTCTTGTACACCTTCCACCCTCAATAAACACATGAAGCTCCTATGACTAAATGCCTTTATCACGGAGGAATGGATCCTACTTTATGTAGCTTATATAAAGATCTTTTCAAAAATTCAAAAGAGGAGAAGCTAAGTCATATTATAAGAATATGATATTCTTGATTACCAAAACCAGAAAACTGCAATGTAAAAAATTATAAACAGATGCAAAAATCTGAATAATATGATAGCAATCATATTGGTAGTGTAACTCAAATAATATACCTAGATGTAGCGTTCAATGATTCATCAGTTGCATATAACACCCAGTGCTCATTCACATCATGTGCCCTCCTTAATGCCCATCACCCAGTTACCCTATCCCCCCATCTACCCTTCCACAACCCTCAATTTGTTTCCTAGAGTCAAGAGTCTTTCATGGTTTGTCTCCCTCTCTGATTTCCTCCCATTCAGTTTTCCCTCCCTTCCCCCATGATCCTCTGCGCTATTTCTTATATTCCACATATGAGTGAAACCATATAATTGTCTTGCTCTGATTGACTTATTTCACTTAGCATAATAACCTCCAGTTCCATCCATATCAATGTAAATGGTAGGTATTCATCCTTTCTAATGGCTGAGTAATATTCCATTGTATATTTAAACCACATCTTTATCCATCCATCTGTTGAAGGACATCTCTACAGTTTGGCTATTGTGGATATTGCTGCTATGAAGACTGGGGTGCAGGTGCCCCTTTGTTTCATTATGTCTGTCTCTTTCAACCATTTTGAGTCTATTTTTGTGTGTGGTGTAAGGAAATGGTCCAGTTTTTTCTTCTGCATGTAGCTGTCCAATTTTCCCAACACCGTTTGTTGAAGAGACTGTCTTTTTTCCATTGGACATTCTTTCCTGCTTTGTCAAAGATTAGTTGACCATAGAGTTGAGGGTCCATTTCTGGGCTCTCTATTCTGTTCCATTGATCTATGTGTCTGTTTTTGTGGTGGCTGGGTGATAGACATTGGGGAGGGTATGTGCTATGGTGAGCACTGTGAATTGTGCAAGACTGTTGAATCACAGATTTGTACCTCTGAAACAAATAATGCAGTATATGTTAAGAAAAAAAAAAAAAAAGAAGAAGAAGATAGCAGGAGGGGAAGAATGAAGTGGGGGAAATGGGAGGGGGAGACGAACCATGAGAGACGATGGACTCTGAAAAACAAACTGAGGGTTCTAGAGGGGAGGGGGGTGGGAGGATGGGTTAGCCTGGTGATGGGTATTAAAGAGGGCATGCATGGAGCACTGGGTGTTATACACAAACAATGAATCATGGAACACTACATCAAAAACTAATGATGTAATGTATGGTGATTAACATAACAATAAAAAAATTTTAAAAAATGGATGCAAGACCTAAATGTGAAACAGGAATTCATCAAAATCCTAGAGGAGAACACAGGCAGCAACCTCTTCGACCTCAGCCACAGGAACTTCTTCCTAGAAACATCACCAAAGGCAAGGGAAACAAGGGCAAAAATGAACTATTGGGATTTCATCAAGATAAAAAGCTTTTGCACAGCAAGGGAAACAGTCAACAAAACCAACAGACAACTGACAGAATGGGAGAAGATATTTGCAAATGACATATCAGATAAAGGGCTGGTATCCAAGATCGATAAAGAATTTATCAAACTCAACACCCAAAAAAACCCCCAAATAATCCAGTCAAGAAATGGGTAGAAGGCATGAACAGACATTTCTCCAAAGAAGACATCCAAATGGCCAAAAGACACATGAAAAAATGCTCCACATTACTTGTCATCAGGGAAATAACAAATCAAAACCACAATGAGATACCACCTAAACCAGTAAGAATGGTTAAAATTAACAAGACAGGAAATGACAGATGTTAGCAAGGATGTGGAGAAAGGGGAACCCTCCTATACTGTTGGTGGGAATGCAAGCTGGTACAGCCACTCTGGAAAACAGTATGGAGGTTCCTCAAGACATTAAAAATAGAGCTACCCTATGACCCAGCAATTGCACTACTGGGTATTTACCCCAAAGATACAAATGTAGGGATCCGAAGGGGTACGTGCACCCCGATGTTTATAGCAGCAAAGTCCACAACAGCCAAACTGTGGAAAGAGCCAAGATGTCCATCGACAGATGAATAAAGAAGATGTAGTGTATATATACAATGGAATATTATGCAGCCATCAAAAGGAATGAGATCTTGCCATTTGCAACGATGTGGATGGAACTAGACAGTGTTATGCTGAGCGAAATAAGTCAATCAGAGAAAGACATGTATCATATGACCTCACTGATATGAGGAATTCTTAATCTCAGGAAACAAACTGAGGGTTGCTGGAGTGGTGGGGGGTGGGAGGGATGGGGTGGCTGTGTGATAGAAATTGGGGAGGGTATGTGCTATGGTAAGCACTGTGAATTGTGCATCCATTTTGAGTTTATCTTTGTGTATGGTGTAAGAGAATGGTCCAGTTTCATTCTTCTGCATGTGGATGTCCAATTTTCCCAGCACCATTTATTGAAGAGACTGTCTTTTTTCCACTGGATATTCTTTCCTGATTTGTCGAAGATTAGTTGACCATAGAGTTGAGGGTCCATTTCCAGGCTCTCTATTCTGTTCCATTGATCTATGTGTCTGTTTCTGTGCCAGTACCATGCTGTCTTGATGATCACAGCTTTGTAATATAGCTTGAAGTCAGGCATTCTGATGCCTCCAGCTCTGGTTTTCTTTTTCAACATTCCCCTGGCTATTCAGTCTTTTCTGGTTCCATACAAATTTCAGGATTGTTTGTTCCAGCTCTGTGAAAAATGTTGATGGCATTTTGATAGGGATTGCATTGAATGTGTATAGACATTTTAACAATATTTATTCTTCCAATCCATGAGCATGGAGTGTTTTTCCATCTCTCTGCATCTTCCTCAGTTTCTTTCATGAGTGTTCTATAGTTTTCTGAGTACAGATCCTTTGCCTCTTTGGTTAGGTTTATTCCTAGGTATCTTATGGTTTTTGCTGCAAATGTAAATGGGATCGATTCCTTAATTTCTCTTTCTTCAGTCACATTGTTAGTGTATAGAAATGCAACTGATATCTGTGCATAGATTTTGTATCCTGCCACATTGCTGAATTGCTGTATGAGTTCTAGCAGTTTTGGCGTAGAGTCTTTTTGGTTTTCCACATAAAGTATCATGTCATCTGCGAAGAGTGAGAGTTTGACTTCTTTGCCAATTTGAATGCCTTTTATTTCTTTTTGTTGTCTGACTGCTGAGGCTAGGACTTCTAGTACTATGTTGAACAACAGTGGTGAGAGTGGGCATCGCTGTCATTTTCCTGACCTTAGGGGAAAAGCTCTCAGTTTTTTTCCCATTGAGAATGATATTTGTTGTGGGGTTTCTGTAGATGGCTTTTATGATATTGAAATATATTCCCTCTAACCCTACACTTTGAAGAGTTTTAATCAAGAAAGGACATTGTATTTTGTCAAATGCTTTTTCTGCATCAACTGAGAGGATCATATTATTCTTGTCTTTTCTTTTATTAATGTGATCTATCACATTGATTGATTTGCGAAAGTTGAACCACACTTACAGCCCAGGAATAAATTTCACTTGTCGTGGTGAATAATCCTTTTAATGTACTGTTGGATCCTATTGGCTAGGATCTTGGTAAGTATTTTGGCATCCATGTTCATCAGGGATATTGGTCTGTAATTCTTCTTTCTGATGGGGGTCTTTGACTGGTTTTGGGATCAAGATAATGCTGGCCTCAAAAAACGAGTTTGGAAGTTTTCCTTCCATTTCTATTTTTTGAAACAGCTCCAGTAGGATAGGTATTATTTCTTCTTTAAATGTTTGGTAGAAGGGCACCTGGGTGGCTCAGTTGTTAAGCGTCTGCCTTTGGCTCAGGTCATGATCTCAGGGTCCTGGGATCGAGCCCCGCATTGGGCTCCCTGCTCAGCGGGAAGCCTGCTTCTCCCTCTCTCACCGCCCCCCACCCCTGATTGTGTTCCCTCTCTCTGTCTCTTTCTCTCTGTCAAATAAGTAAATAAAATCTTTAAAAAAAAACCAAACATTTGGTAGAATTCCCCTGGGAAGCCATCTGGCCCTGGACTCTTGTTTTTTGGGAGGTTTTTGATTACTGCTTCAATTTCCTTGCTGGTTATTGGTCTGTTCAGATTTTCTATTTCTTCCTATTTCAGTTTTGGTAGTTTGTAAGTATCCAGGAATGCATCCATTTCTTCCAGATTGCCTAATTTGTTGGCATATAGTTGCTCATAATTCTTAAAATTGTTTATATTTCCCTGGTGTTGGTCATGATCTCTCCCCTTTCATTCATGATTTTATTAATTTGGGTCCCTTCTCTTTTCTTTTGGATAAGTCTAATTAGAGGTTTATGGATCTTATTAATTCTTTCAAAGAACAAGTTCTAGCTTCATTTGTCTACTGTTCTTCTGGTTTCTATTTCATGATTTCTGCTCTAATCTTATTATTTCTCTTCTCCTGCTTGGTTTAGGCTTTATTTGCTCTTCTTTCTCCAGCTTCTTTAGGTATAAGGTTAGCTTGTGTATTTTAGATTTTTCTAATTTTTTGAGAGAGGCTTGTATTACAATGTACTTCCCACTTAGGACCGCCTTTGCTCTGTCTCAAAGGTTTTGAACAGATGTGTTTTCATTCTCATTAGTTTCCATGATTTTTTAAGGAATTTTTAAACTCTTCTTTAATTTCCTGGTTGACCCATTTATTCTTTACCATGATGCTCTTTAACCTCCAAGTGTTTGAGCTCCTTCCAAATTTCCTCTTGTGATTGAGTTCAATTTTCAACACATTGTGGTCTGAAAATACGCAGGGAATCATCCCATTCTTTTTGTATTGGTTGAGACCTGATTTGTGACCCAGTATGTGATCTATTCTGGAGAAAGTTCCATGTGCACTCGAGAAGAAGGAGTATTTTGTTGTTTTAGGATGGAATGTTCTGTATATATCTGTGAAGTCCATCTGGTCCAGTATGCCATTCAAAGTTCTTGTTTCTTTGTTGATCTTCTGCTTAGATGATCTGTCCGTTGCTGTGAGTGTGAGGGTTGAAGTCCCCTCCTATTAATGTATTATTGTCAATGTGTTTCTTTACTTTGGTTATTAATTGTTTGATATAATGGCTGTTCCCATGTTGGGGGCATAAACATTTACAATTGTTAGATCTTCTTGTTGGATAGACCCTTTAAGTATGGTATAGTGTCCCTCTTCATCTCTTACTACAGTCTTTGGTTTAAAATCTAATTTGTCTGATATGAGGATTGTTACCTCAGCTTTCTTTTGAGGTCCATTAGCGCGGTAAATGGTTCTCCACCCCCTTTCAGTCTGGAGGTGTCTTTTGGTCTAAAATGAGTCTCTTGTAGACAACATATTGATGGGTCTTGCTTTTTTATCCAATCTGATACCCCGTGTCTTTTGATTGGAGCATTTAGCCCATTTACATTCAGAGTAACTATTGAAAGATATGAATCTAGTGCCATTGTATTGCCTGTAAAGTCCTTATTTCTGTAGATTGTCTCTGTTTCTTTCTGGTCTATGTTAGTCTGGGGCTCTCTCTTCACTTACAGGATCCCCCTTAATATTTCTTGCAGAGCTGGCTTGGTGGTCACATATTCTTTCAATTTCTGTCTTTCCTGGAAGCTCTTTATCTCTCCTTCCATTCTGAATGACAACCTTGCTGGATAAAATATTCTTGGCTGCGTGTCCTTCTCATTGAGTACCCTGAATATATCATGCCAGCTCTTTCTGGCTGCCAGGTTTCTGTGGATAGGTCTGATGTTAGTCTGATGTTCCTCCCTCTATAGGTAAGGAGCCTCTTGTCTTGAGCTGCTTTCAGGATTTTCTATTTTTCTCTAAAATTTGCAAGCTTCACTGTTCTGTGTCAAGGTGTTGATCTATTTTTATTGATTTTGAGAGGGGTCCTTTCTACCTCTTGGACATGAATGCTTGTTTCCTTCCCCAGATTAGGGAAGTTCTCAGCTATAATTTTCTCAAATATACCTTCTGGCCCTCTCTCTCGTCACCCTCAGGCATCCCCAAAATTCTGACATTGGTATGTTTCATGGCATCATTAATTTCTTGAAGCCTTTCTTCATGGGCTATTAGTCATTTTTTTCTCTCTTTTCCTCAACTTCCTTTCCATTAGCCTGTCTTCTAGATCACTTACTCTCTCTTCTGCCTCATTCACCCTACCTATTAGAGCATTCAATTTAGACTGCATCTCATTATAGCATTTTTTAAGTTCGGTCTGATATCTCATTTCTGCACTAAGAGATTTTCTAGTGTCTTTTATGCTTTTTTCGAGCCCAGCTATTAACTTTATAATTGTTATCCTGAATTCCATCTCTGACATCTTACTTATATCCATATCAATTAGATCTGTGGCAGAGAACATTACCTCTGGTTCTTCCTTTTGTTATGAATTTCTCCTTCTAGTCATTTTGCCCAGAGAAGAATGGATGAGCAAGTGAGCAGACTCAAAAATATCAACCATGACCCAAGCCAAATACACACTAGATAAATCCGAAGAGGTCAGAAACCAAAAAAGAAAAGGAAAAGCAAAAAATAAAAAAATAAAATTTAAAATATTTAAAAAGTAAAAAAAGAAAGGGGGGGAGACAATATAATCTCTCAGGTGGTCAAACCACCCTGTTTTGACATGGTTAATATTTAATTAGAAAATGCAATAAAAATAAGGTGCCATTCACAAGAAGAAACTTAGAAGAGATGACAAAAGATGTATAAGCCGTTATTAAAAGGACATGAAAGAAACCCTAATAGATATTCAGACTAATGATAGCAGTACAGCTATTAGTGTTCATTTTCTAGTCATGTAAATTTGGACTCCTTATTCATCATCCCTGTGCCTCATACCCATTTATTCAAGTTGTAGAGGATTACATAAATACACACAAAGAGCCTGGTACAGAATGAGTGTTACCTATTATTGTTATCATTAAGCTGCACCATTTAAGACAGTGGGGATACTGACACTGGGGTACCATAAATGGAATACAACAAAAAGCTCAGAAACATATCCAGGTACATATTAGATCTGGAATATAACAGAGAAGGCTTTATAAATCAATGGAAAATGAAAGGGCTATCAAGTAACTGGTGATAGGACAACTGACTTTTTTTTTTAGATTTGTTTTAATTTATTTGAGAGAGAGAGAGAGAGCACAAGCAGGGGGGAGGGGTAGAGGGAGAGGAAGAAACAGACTCCCCACTAAGCTTCCTAGCCCGAAGCAGAACTCAATCCCAAGACCCTGGGATCATGACCTGAGCCAGCCAAAGACAGATGCTTAACTGACTGAGCCACCAAGGCACCCCATGGCTTTCTTTATGAAAAAGAAAATAGACTTTACCCACATTTATACAGAAATAAATTTAGTTGGATTAAAGACATGAAAAATTAGTCTAAAGCTATTTAAACAGAAGAGCAGGGATATACTTCTTAAACCATAAATAAAAAAAAACAGACACAAGGAAGGAAAGATTCATAAAGTTGACATTAAATTAAAAACGTCTTTAGAAAATCCAAAACCCCATTATAAACAAAGGGTCAGTACCCATGATGTATAAAGAACATCTACAAATAGGTCATTGATAATGGATAATTGACAGAAGAGGAGACCTAAATGAAAAAATTCTCAACAGTAATAAGGGAAATACAAATTAAATTGTATTCTATTTTCAGACTAGCAAGAACTTGACAATAATAAATTTTAGCCTGCTGAAGAAATAGATGTCTCAAACCATCTTGGAAGGGCACATTGATATAATCACCTTACAGAGTAATTTGGCAATATCTAATAAAGTTGACAGTGCACTTGTCCTAAGACCCAACAATTCCACTGCTAGACGTATACCCTTTCTTACATACCCAAAAGTATATGTATCTTGCATATGCACACAAGGAGACCTATATCTGTTAACTAAAGTATTGTTATGATAACCCAACTGTCAACTAGTGGGCAAAGAAAGAAACCATTCGTAAATGGAATACTCACAGCAGTTAAAATGAATTAAATAGATTTATGGTATTAACATGAATAGATATTGAAAACATAATCTTCAGTCTAAAAAAATGAGTCACTAAATGTTACATGCAGTGATATAATTTATATACATTTAAAAAGCAACAAAATGTCACTGTAGAATATTTATAAACACATATATACTTGTAATATAAAAAGCATGGCTTGTATACACATCAAATTCATAAGGTTGTCTCTGAAAAAAGAATAAAAAATGAGACTGACAAGGAGAATAGATGGGGCTCCAACTTTAACATTACTACATGATTTCTTTAAAGTAAAGGATCTGAGGTAAGTGTGGGGAAAGGTTAACATGTGTTAGCTTCCAGTGTTAAGCATCTCTCTTAAATTTTTCTGTATTAAAAAATATGTTAGATACACACAGTTCTTGACCTCTAGAATCAAACATTTCTGTGGTAAAACAAAAAAGGAGTGGACTAAAATTCAGAAAATCTGAGTTATAGCAGAGGGGATGCCACTCTTTCGCGTATAACTGTGAGCAATTCTCTCAACCAAGAGAACTTCAGTTATCTGATCTGCTCAATGGGGACAATGCAAACCTTAAGGGAGTGGGTATGTTTGAGGACACAGAAAGTTATGGCATAAATCATATTCAACAGAAGAGTTGAGCTAGGAGCTAAAACCCAAGTACTATGTCATAAATGTATGCCTTAGTAAACAAAGCTACTATTTTGCAAAATCTATAAGAAACAAAAAAATACATATAAAGAGGTATAACAACTGCATTTGGTCTTGGATTCATGCCCATTTCTTTTCCTTTTTCCATATACCTTTTTCCTTACTTGTTTCCTTCCATAGATGCAGTGGTTCATTCCCATAGCAGAGCTAATGTACCCACTGAAAACTGAGAAACAGCTCATTCTATCTTCTCTTTACACACACATCATGGGGTGTGATCTCTTAAGATGGTCCTAGGGTGCAGAGGACTACTATACTCTTGCCTCATTTCTGCCGTCACCCAGAGAGAAGGCAGGGGCGCTGTGGGTAAAGCAGAGCCTACACACTCTTGCCAAAATGGCTTTTCTCTGCTCTGCTCTCACATTCTGATATTTTTAACCCTCCAAACCAGAGGTGACTTACTCTATTGTTTTGAGTCCTTCATCTTAAATCCAAATAAATCAGCCACAGCGAACCTTTAGGGGAGGCTGGTCTTTCAGGCATTCCAAAGCAAAGGAGAACTTAACTGTTCCAGGTCACACAACACTCTTTTACTAATCAATTTTTTTTTTTTTAACACTCAGAACAAGTTAAGCTTTACTGAAACAGAAAAAAAATATAATCTTCACTGTTTCTTCACTCCATATTATACTAAGAAGTTTCAGGGTTTTTAGTTATTTTTTTTTAATACAGCATTTATTTCTGAGAAATTCAAAAACACTCCAAGTGTAATTTATTTTCCCAACAGCATGATGAAGGTGGGCTTCCAGCTTCCTATCTCCTGCCCCTGCAGCTGATGGCAAATACATGTCTCTTGCCAAGCAAGGGAGAATCTAATCACAATGGTTGCTGTGATGTGTGGGCCATGCACAAGGCTGAGCATGGCAAGCAGCTGACAGTGGGAGCCGCATCGCGGGAAGGCTGACATTTTCCAACAGCCAAAAGAGGAGAGAAGATGAGCCCGCTTCTCAGGGCATCCAGCAGGAAGAGAGAACTTCCAGACCTGAATCCTTAGTAATCATAGAAGTGAAGAGTGTGCCCTTGCCCTGCTTATCTCTGAGTGAGAAATGAAATGCAACAAATACTTGACCACTGCTAAGGTGGGTACTGAACTCTCAGCTTACTTAGGGGAAAAAACTAGTAACTGAAACTTTTCCCTAATGCCTGGTAATTTCTGTGAGAATGAATTTGCAGGTTCAGCACTGTACATCAATTTCAAAATTTAGTAAATGGTATTTCTATTTCTTCCCACTGTAGTTAATTTCCCAGTTAGTGTCATTCAATTCCTATAATATTACCACATTAGTATTTATTTACTAGGATATCCACAAAAAAATCCAGCTGAAATATGAAAGGAGTTAACTTTTCAGCCATGAGAATTACAGTTGAAACTACTTTTATGCTGGAAGTACAATCAGCTCAACCAACACCAGTTTTCCAAGAGAGGGTATGCGGGAAAAACAGTCTACAACAGATCGCTCATATCACACGTTTGGCTGCTTGGAACTGGAGCTTGCTCGTTTAAGAGGATACTAAAGAATCAAAAGATGGAATCACGCAACCTTTGTGGAAAAGAAAAAAATCCCATTTTAACAACCAGCTGGGTCATTCAATCTGTAAACTGTATTAGTAAAAACCAATAGATTCTTGGTGTGATTTTTTGGTTTTTAACATGTATCAAAAAGTGAAATCTGGAGCTACCTGAGAATGAACCAGGTGGCGGGTGCTACCCTGGTACCTAAGCGTTCTGGTGGTTTCCGCCCATCCCCTCCTCTGTAATCTGCTCGGACCCTCCTGGGCCACCTCGACAACTGGGATGTCTCTCTGCCTCCTCCACTGGGAACTCAGCACACACAAAGCTGGACCACAAGCAACCCTTCCTAGGCAGTATGCTTGCTTTCCACCAAACCATCAACAAACTCATTGGATAAAGACTAGCCGAGGCGTCTTTTCTGTAGGATTTTTCTTTAAATATTATTAGACATTATTCTCCACACAAGACCCACAAGGCACTGGGACAAGGGTGCGGTTGTGTCCAAAGCTCATGCTACAAAGAGCAGTGCCTGTGCAGGAAATGGCTGCCTTTATAAGAACTAATGACAAATGATAATAAAAAGGAACAACAGTAAATGAGTGCTTATTGGGACCAATGACTCTGAGGAGCCGCCACAAGTCAGCAGAAAACTATGATCCTGTTCCTTCTAATGGGTGACTTTTAAAAAATTAATAATTGATTTTTCAGAAATATCTGACAAATACTAAAACCAAATGTTAGCATTCATTCCAATATCAATAACTTGGGGATAGGAGAAGGGCTATGCTGGTAAAATTTTATATTTAAATTTATAAACATTTTTCTAAAATTAAAAATATTTTCAGTTGCTGGATGAGAAATTTCTAAATTCTGTAAAAATTGGTATTATCTGTTAAAAATTAGCTTATAGATGACTAGCAGATCTAAATATCATTATAAAATACACAGACATAAGACAGACTCATTCTAGAACTATTACATATCTATTTTTGCATCAATCCTTGTTTTGCTGTTTTCTTTAATTTCAACTTTTGGCAAATACTATCTTGCTGTATTTCACACATCCTTATAAACTACGTTAAAATATTGCTAAAAGGAAGAGAGGATAAAACTAGAATAAGTATGCTAACATATTTGTGGCCGAAAGGGTTCAAATTAAATATAAAAAGGCATTTTCAGTTATAGAGACATTTAAAAGGTGCCAATTATTTTCACGTTCTTGTACGTGAGCTGGGAACATGCTGGGCATGAACTTTGCTCTCCTGGTCCGAGAGATCACTGTGCACCCTGAGGATAGGCCAGCCAGGTGCCAGTCACCAGGGTCCCTTCTGAGGGAGAGAACACAGGGCTCATAGCCATTCAGGAGGTAACCTCGTCAGGCAGTTTCTCTCTGAAGTTTGAGATGCGACAAGCAATTTATATTCTTTCTTTGGTCATTTAAGGCTGTTCATTTTTCATATGTGATTTACTAATTATGGAATGTTTGGCTTTCTAGAATCAAAGACTATTATAAAATGTCATTTTAAAAAATCTTTAACTTTTGCACTATGTTTATAAGTAAAATATTCTGCTAACTTTAAAAAAAAAGGTGTTTTCTGGAGGTGGGGAGCTTAGGTATACTTCAGTAATAAGATCTTTGAAGCATCCTCCCGAAATTATACTAAATATATTTGCTTGTTTACCAAACTATATGCATATTGTGTTTCTTAGCCAACAAAAGGGTTATAATAAAGAGGAACTGGGGATGAGAATGACAGTCAAACCATATAAATCTCTACTTCTGGTGATCATTTTCTTTTCTTTTTTTTTTTTTTTTTAAAGATTTTATTTATTTATTTGAGAGAGAGAATGAGAGATAGAGAGCACGAGAGGGAAGAGGGTCAGAGGGAGAAGCAGACTCCCCGCTGAGCAGGGAGCCCGATGCGGGACTCGATCCCGGGACTCCAGGATCATGACCTGAGCCGAAGGCAGTCGCTTAACCAACTGAGCCACCCAGGCGCCCTCTGGTGATCATTTTCAAAGGCATTTTGTAAAAACAGGACCACTGCCTATAAGTATAGGCGAAGCTGTATTTTCATCCCATGATTGTCCCGCCATCTACTCACCATGTGTGCTTGAAATAATGCGGGGATGAAGGACTGGTTAGATAGGTTGAGAATCCTCGGGTAGTCCTTTAGGACATAGATATTGCCAAAATCAACTTGAGTGGGATGTACATAGATAACTGGGCCTTCTCCGATGCTTTTTATGCGACATACCTGTGTTCCACGCAAGAGAAAGAACAGGAGAATAGCTAAAAATGGCTGGCCTTGGAGAATGTTTGAAACAGAAGCTTCCGGCCACCGCTTTTACAAAGTGCAGCGGCATTAAAGGGTGCTTATGAGAACTGTCATTCCTTCTCTCTGTACTCTGTGGTCAGAGGGACACAGAGATGGCCATGCTGGTCAGATCCATGAATCCAGCCTGGAATTCCTCCCCAAGAAGGATGATTGGCTTGCCTGGTCAGCCCAAGATGCATACTGAGAGGAAACAATAGGGCTGTCCACGACACACAGCTGTGTAGGTCGGGGACTGAAATCCACCTTGTTCTGCTCTCCCCAGCCCTGTGCCTTCACCAAGGCATGGTGTCTGCCTGAGGAAGAGGGGCCCTCTTCTTTCTGTCTGCTCAGCAAGTGACCTTCTCATGGCAGGTGCCTGCACCAGTGGCACTTTATGAGTTGGCCTGTCTTGGTGATGCTTTTTAAGTCAGGTGGCTTATCTATGGCACCTTACATGAAGAGATAAAAGCAAAACCCTAGTTTACTCTGTAAACATTCAGAATCACTTCAAACAAACAGCAACAGTATTTTACTATTGCAGAATGAAAATGTAAACCAGAAGATAGCAAATATGGAGTATGCAAGAAGTACAGCGATTTTAACTGTAATTCTTGCCTTGTCAAGTTTTGCCATTCTAACCGGTGTAAGGTGGTATCTCAATGTGGTTTTGATTTGAAATACTGGGTATTTACCCCAAAGATACAGATGTAGTGAAAAGAAGGGCCACATGCACCACAACAGCCAAAGTGTGGAAGGAGCTGAGATGCCCTTCAACAGACAAATGGATAAAGAAGATGTGGTCCATATAGACAATGGATTATCAGTCATCAGAAAGGATGAATACCCACCATTTGCATTGACATGGAAGGAACTGGAGGGGATTATACTGAGTGAAATAAGTCAAGCAGAGAAAAACAATTATCATGTGGTTTCACTTATTTGTGGAACATCAAGAATAGCACGGAGGACATTAGGAGAAGGAAGGGGAAACTGACGGGGGGGTGGAAATCAGAGAGGGAGACAAACCACGAGAGACTCTGGACTTCGGGAATCAAACTGAGAGTTACAGAAGGGAGGGGGGAGATGGGTGGTGGGTATTAAGGAGGGCAAGTATTGCGTGGAGCACTGGGTGTTATATGCAAACAATGAATCATGGAACACTACATCAAAAACTACTGATGCACTGTATGCTAACATAAAATAATTTTTAAAAGTTTAACTGTAATTCTGAAAATTGGCTCTCACCATAGGGGGGTCCGGGCTCCCAAAGGTCGAGATGTAAACTGTGGACCTATATTCCCCAGTGACCTGGGTCTCCAGGGCCAGAGGTATGTGAACGGTGCTGTGGGGAGGGATGACTCCACAGGGCATGGGGCTGGAGAGTAACACGGCAGGTGTGTCTCCATATACCTGGTGGGAGAGAAAAGCCAGATGGATAAGCAAGTCCCTGGCAGGGTATGAATGAAATAGCATATTAAGTTATTTTGAAACAAGTGTCATTCTGAGTCCACGGAGGTTCTTTAAGAGTGTGTCACCATTCAGGCAAGTGAATGGGGATGAGCACCTCAATTCTGCTAAAGGGAAGAGGGGTGTGCATGAGGCCCCAATCCAAAGTGCACAACCCAGCAAGATGCTGAAATTATCCGCAACGTGAATTAGTCCATGGGGCCGAATTCCTTGGCCTGGCCCTCCAGGTCTTCATGCTTCACCCCCTCCCCCAACCTCTTCCCTTTGTGCTTTGTCAACAGAGGCTCCTGGTATTTCCTGAACACATGATACTGCTTCCTACCTCCAGCCCTCTGTACTTGTGTTACTCTTCCTGGAATGCCCCCTCCCTTCGACTGAGCTGAATATCCATCCTGAACACCTGCAGGTATCCCCCATGCTCTAGACCCAGGGCTTTTCCCTGTCCCCAGGGGGCATCCTGTAGTCCATTAGTCCACAGTGTGTACTATCTATGTGTCCATCTGTTCCATGGACTGTCAAACTTCCTAGGGCATGACCTGGGCCTCTCCTCAATACATGCCCATTTTCTGGCCCAAAACATATGCTTAGTATGTGTTTTTTTAAATGGCAAAATAGGTAGGTGAATGAATGAATGAATGAATGAATGAATGTTAACCAGCGTTTATCACTGTATGTTCTTCAAAACCTTGCTCTGTAACATATTACAAGTTTTTTTTTAAAGATTTATTGATTGTATTTGAGAGAGAGAGAAGGGAAGCAGGGGGTGGGGCAGAGGGAGAGGGAGAGAATCTCAAGCAGACTCCCTGCTGAGTGTGGAGCCCGACATTGGGCTCAATCCCAGGACCCTGAGATCACGACCTGAGCTGAAATCAAAAGTCAGCCACTCAACCAACTGAGCCACCCAGGCACCCCACTAGCTTTTATGAAAAACAGCAACAAATACAACTTTAAAAATCCCATGACCAAATAAGTTAGTACTTCTGGGAAACCTCACCTCCTGGAGAGAAAAACAGAGCGTACAGATTTCGGCTGTCCAGAGACCCCCCTCATGGTCTTTACACTTGGGCTGGCCTAACACGGCCTAATCTAACTCAGCATGCCGATGCAGCAGTACTCTGCCAGCCTTACTCGGGCCTGAAGCCAAAGGGAAGATCAGCAATGCCGATTCTGTCTTTATCTAATATTTTGATATTTTGTTTTAATTTTGCATTGATTTGGATTTCTTAAAATGTGACATGAAAATATGACTTATCTTGATGACTGAGTTTTTTGGCTCCCCCTTTAAATTCTGTGCTCAAAGCTAGCACCTCACCCTTCTCCCAGCCTAGCTGTGCAGAAAAAGCTCCCTCATCACCCCAGGGGCAGGCTCTGCTATGAGTTCTCGAGATGATCATGTGCCACTCAAGGCTAGCCTGTTCCACTGTCAATCACCTAAAAGTTAGAAAAGTTGTCTCCCATCAACCCAACCCTTGGCTTCTGGTTTTGTCTCAGAGAACCCCATAGAATAATTCTAATTTCCCCTTTTACGTAATGGCCCTTCAACTAGTAAAGGATGGCTATTTCATCCTGTCTTTTCTGTTCCTGATTAAACACTGTGCTTCTCATAGAACTTGGATTTCCAGATGATGTTGATTGCCATTCTGGTTACTCCACACATGATTTTTTTTTTTATGTTTCCACTAAAAAATTATGATGTCAAGATCTGAAGATAAAATCTGGCACTGCCTTGACCAGTGGCCATCTCCTTCCTTTAGCTGACCCCTGTGTTCCTCTGATACAGCCTAACCTGCTTTGGTTCCATGGCTTCCATACTGGTCTTTGAACTCATTTTGAACCTATGGTCAAATAAAAACCCCATTTGATTTGGGGTTTTTTTTGCATGAATTTTTACTAGAGTACTGTCCTTACAGAGCAATAGAGTTTTAAATCCAAATGCATTCTTGGTAAATTGCATCCCTCTAGTAATCTTCCATTATTTTGATCTGTACAGATAGTTTTGAATCTTTAATCCACATGTATTTAATTGCTTAAGTGTCCCACTTAGCTAGGTGTAGTGGCATGCGGACAGATCCATTTCATAAAACATTAGGAGACGATTTCTTTTTTTCTTGTGTAGTATCTCTAGCCTTCTAGTTCAACGAGTCCATTTATAAATATTGCATTACCGTATCTTAGTGATGGTGTTCAAGTCACAGCCATGGCCATAAATGAAAACTCCTAGCTCTGCCTCATTTCCCATGAATGATTAATTCATAGGCAATGAATTGCAGGTGCAACTTCTGCATGTTGGCTTAATTGACCCTCTCCTTTTTTTATCAAAGACAATTTCCCTGGGAAATTAATAACTGTTTACACCTGTAGCCGCTCAATCATGCAGGTGGCAATCCAGCTGTGGCGTTATGACCCCATGCCCAGATTATCCCAGGGTTAAAAATCAGAATAACAGAAGGTCATGTGTTGAGGAATATGGCTCTTTAGAAGGGTTTCTCTTTCTCATCAAGAAAATCCAACCAAAGAAAAATCAACACTGAAAAAGGATAACATAACTCACCTGAGGCAAGACCGTATAGCACCCTGGGAGGTCATCATGATTGACAAGCTGGACTGCTTTCTCGTAGGGGTACTTCAGGAAGCAGTGCCCGAAGTCCACCTCTGGGTTAACCATGTGGAGGGTAGGTACAATACACCTGCTCAAAGGAAGGAGCCCATTAAAGAATTCACAAGGATAGCGAGCTTGTTTACATATGGAGAAGGCAGAGTTCCAAGTTAAACACCATTTGTCACTGTCACAAAAGTTTTTCTCTAATGACTATATCAATCATTTTCAAATCTCCTCTCCTGTCATCCCTATCCTTAGCCCCCAGTCACCACTTTTTAATAAAAAAAAAAGGGCTGGAAGCAGGACTCTATTTAAACAGCAGTCTTCCATGGTAATGACTAACATTTCCATTGTTTTTCATATTTGGCCTTGTTTTGCCAAGGCGCCCCCACAGTTCCAGATCCTTCGGGTAGTGGATCGGTTTCCAAGTCAAATAGGGCCAATGCCACCAGCATGGGGTCCTAACTAGCTGTGACACTTTGGGCCAGAGTCCCCCAGGGACTAGCTACAGTCTGTACCATCCTAAATTATGGTAATAATTCTAATTCCTGTGCAGAACAGCTGTCTTGGATCAGTAGGCTCAGACAGCTGCTCGACCCGGAACTGGCACGGACAGTGGTGACAATACAGCGCCATGGTGAGGAGTACTGGTGTCTGAATCAAGAGCCAGGCTCAAATACTGACCTTAACAGGTACAAGCTTGAACAAGTTGCTGTCCCTCCCAGAGTCCCATTTTGCTCAGAGGTAAAATGAAGGTAATCCTAGGGACTGACGAAAGCATAATGAACTCTTCTCAAAGCGTTGTGGGAAATACAGGAGGTAATGCGAATGAACAGCATAGCACAGTGCCCACAGCACTGAGCAAGAGCCCACTCAGTGAGAGCTGATTAACCTGTGCTAGAGGGCACAGCAAGCTGTCACTGCCTGCTCTCTGCAAGTTCTAAAAGCGATTCTTTTGTTGAGGGTCTTCAAGCAGTTCCTACAGATTGCACCAAAAATAATGACATGAAAGAGAGTCTTGTTAACCCAAAGTTTGAGGTTTAGCATGGGATCGGTGTTCATTTTTAGCTAGAATGGAGTTGCCAGTTGACCTGATGACTTTCATAACGCTAATCCTTTACTACCTGAATACTGTGGTTGATAGGACTTAAAGTATTCGACTTGGGTCACAGAGTATACATGGCAGGAAACACATAGCTGCTTAAGACACCCCCTGCCTTTTTATTAAATCAGGATTTCCTATTGATACCTGCTGGGAAAGGGGGCTGAGGAGGGGGAGTATCAGAATAGATGCACCCAGAAAGGAAAAGAAATGCAAGACTAGGCAAAAAGGTAAACCTGGGTATAGAAAGGACCAGATGAGAGCCTTTGCTGTATTTAAACAAACAAAATGATTAGTTAGGTCTTTGGAAGGAACACTAAGTAGACCATTGCAAGGCCTTGACCTTTAAGTTTTTTACGGTACATCTTCCACAATTCATGAGACCTAAACCCTAGGGATGGACATGTTATCAGGTTTTTACTAAGTAATTTCATGTAGATGATGGCATTTTCATACATACCCCCTAAAGTCCCAGACCTGGACACCTGTTTGCTTTGGCAAAATTGTGGCCCATGATTTTATTTACTTAGGATCACCGTCATCATCAGTGTCACATTCCACCCTGGGAAAGACGGTAACTTGGTCAAGGAGACACAACTGACAAATGGCAGAGCCAGGATCTTCAGCTGGCCCCAGAGCTCACTGCTGCCTCTATTAAAACACAGAGAAGGTGGGGATGGTTCTGAGGAGTTGATGTGGTTAGAGGGCCTCATTTGGGCGGCATTTAAGTCGTGGTAACAGTGTCCCAAGGCAGGATGTCTTGCTAAATGGATCTCCCACTGCAAGACTGTGAACACTGTTCTTTCTGGGCATAACCTTGAAGTACTATATTTAAAAATAAAAATAAAAACCAGCAACTGGTCATTTTTTCCTGGTAAAACCTTTTCAGTTATTTACTGGGAAAGGCAGACCATTAGAAAGCACTATTATTCTTAACACCTGCAAAACACACACACACACACATCCCTTCTCTTATCTCCACCAAAGGTGCAGTTGGCTGTTCCAAAGCTTTGTTGTTTGAATATCAGATTTAGCTTCCCTTCCCAGGAAAGCAGAACAAATGCAGTGGGAACTGATTGCAGGCATGCTGCCTCTAGGAGATGCAGCCCGTTACTGGCAGCCCAGGGGATGCTGGGGAAGAGAGAAAGCAGGTGAGTGTGATACCTCGCGGTAATTAGGAGCGCCAGCACTTCTTCCCCGATGCCCTCCACATCCACCACCAGCGCCAGCTCATATTTCTGCACAGTGTTGGAGCACAAGGTCACCTGGAAAGAAAAAGGTGAAAAGCGGCTCTCTGCAAGGCCAGCCCTCCCTCTGCTCAGGGGGGAAAGGAGCAGGGGAGGGCCACCGGATGAGTAGGGCTTCTAAGTACTTTATTATGGGATGTATGGCATTTTACATTTTTAGTGGAACAAGTTACATTTCGGGGTCAGGGCCTACTGAGGTTTTTCAAAGGCCAGGTTAGAAACCAAATGGCTTTTAGCACAATAGGTTTGCTCATTTCTGAGAAGACTGTATCAGAGAAGTCATATACCTGCATCGGGGGAAAAATGACCCTGAAGGATGAGCCATATCAAACAAATTTTAATTACTCAATTTAAATTGTTCTCTATGCCTCTGGGCTATATCCATTATGAAAATTCAATACACCAGTAAAACACTATAGCTAAGTCCCTCTTAGAGCAAAATAAATGAACATTACCATGACAGTTCCAGAAACCGGCATAAGGAGTCAACTAAATAGTCTTTTCAAGAAAAATCAAAATCTTGGGATGCCTGGGTGGCTCAGTCAGTTAAGCATCTGCCTTCAGCTCAGGTCATGATCCCAGGGTGCTGGGATCGAGTCCCACATCGGGCTCCCTGCTCAGTGGGGAGTCTGCTTCTCCCTCTGCCTGCTGCTCCCCGCTTGTGCTCGCTCGCTGACAAATAAGTAAAATCTTAAAAAAAAAAAAATCAAAATCTTCTCTCTCCCCTTACCCTCCATATTATTAAAGCAGAAAACAGGAAGCTCCAAATAAAGGTCTATTCAAGGACAATATGTGCCCAGTATATATATTTTACCCTATGTTTTGTATTTATTATTGTGAAATTTTACATTTAGGCTGTTGAAGTCTTGTCACAATTTTTAATTGCTTAAAGATGATTTGTAGTGGAAGAGATACTTCTAAATGTGGAGAACAGCTTCTGACATAGGTGAAAGCTTTTCTATCTATAAATTATGTATGAAGGACTAATTAAAAATCTTTTCTTGGTTGCAAAGGGAATCATTGGATGCAAATTCTAGTCTACGCAGACATGGTTGAAGTATAGTTCAGGAGCGAAAACTGAAGCTTGAAGAAAGCTTTTCTAAATATAAAGGGGAAAAGAAGATGGAGCTGTTGATTTGGAAAGCAAACTTGTCAGATTCAGAGAGAAGTAGTTGCCCCAGCATGCAGAGATGCCTGGAGTGAGGAAGCCCTGTTTATATCTCTGAGCCAAGGTCAGAAGGCAGAAGAACAAGGAGCTCTGGCAGAAGGCTGCTAGAAGGATGCCATGGCTTCTGAAGTCTACCTGTGTGATGTGCGAGAGGCAAAAAGGAAAGGTAGGTAATGTGTAAGCTGAGCACTAAATACAAAATAAATTCTTTGCAACAGTGCTTCTTCCTGGGAAAGTCACAGGTAGAAACTGCTATGATCTGAATGGTTGTGTCCTCCCCACTCCCTCCGCCAACAAAATTCATATGTTGAAGTCCTAACCCCAGTGTGATGGTAATTAGGAGGTGGGGCCATCTGGGGGTGATTAGGTCATGAGGGTGGAGCGCTCATGAACAAGATTAGTGCCCTTATAAAAAAGATCCCACAGAGCTCCCCAGCTCCTCCCACCATGCGAGGACTCAGGAAGTCAGCAGTCTGCCACCTAAAAGAGGCCCCTCACCAGAACCCTACCATTCTGTCACCCTGATCTCAGACTTCAGTCTCCAAACTGTGAGAAATAAATTTCTGTTGTTTATGAGCCACCCAGTCTTGAGTATTTGTAAAAATAGCAGCCCAAGCAGACTAAAACCACAACCCTGAGAAGTTATAACAATATATGATATAAACCTCATTAGGTCCATGGAGAAGCCCTTGGAAGAGCCAAGAAGTCCCAGAAGAGAGAGATTGAGGATGAGTGGATTCATGGTGAGATATTATAAAACATTTAAAACAAATGTGGGGGATAAGACCATAGCTGAATTAAATATTCAAAGATAATGACTAAAGAGAAAATTAGCAACCTTAGCTATGGAAGCCTTATTTTTTTTCTTTCCCAGAAAAAGATAAAATAATTTCAACTTAGTAGCCTTCAATAATGCTAGACCTAACTCTTCGGAGAAGCAAAAGTAAGTGAGGGAGGACAGTAAAACATTTCTCAGTTAGCTGTGAAATAATTCTGCTGGTGGCCATAATGAGAGCATCACACTGTGGGTCTAAATATAAACCACTGTTAGGAATATCACATCTACATTCATCATGAGGTCCAGATTTGTATTAAAAAACTGGGTATCATCTGTGGCACAAATCTGGACTTTTATTGGTATAACCGATTTGATTCTGAAAGAAAGTAGGCCTTAGTTATCAATGAATTCTTAAATCTTTTAATATTTGTACCACCATGTATACTATCTATATAGAGCAGCAGTTACACTATGAATCACTAGGATCCATTGTTCTGGTGAAGGCAATGCATCTAATTCATGGAAATGCCCTAGAGCAGTGTCTGTTCTTTTTGCCCAATATATTTGTAGCTGGTTTCTCTGGCCCCAGTAGTTTCTTCCTTTACAGGCCCACTTTTCCATGTGAATTAGAGGCACTCTCTCCCACTGATGGTGGGCATGGAAAGCACACCTTAGCTGTGGTCCTAGTAACTATTTGAGAGTTTGGCTCCTTGGCCCTATGTGCTGGAAGGCTGTGCACTTTACCCTGATAGCAGCAAATCCCTGGGGGCGGATGGTGCCACTGCTGGGAGTGATGGTGAATTCTTTTGGTTTCATAATGGGTATTTCATCCTTGCTCCAAGATGGTCTTTTGTACTCTGAATACTGATCGCAACTTGAGATGCTTTTGTGGCCATCGCCATCCCCAGGGACACGCAGTTGGAAGGTCATGGGGACCAAGGAGGTATTATTGAGGGAACACATCAAGGTATGAGGGAAGCCTGGAAAACAAAATGTGAGGTAAGAAGTAAGAGCCCCACTATAGCGTCCTTTGAACTTTAACCTCGGCTAGCATTGGCAAACCTCTCAGATGAACTGTCTATGCAACTCATTGTTACTTGCTTAACTCTACTTCTCCCTGATATAGTCTTCAATTGTACAATCAATGAATGCACTTCTTTTCTTTCTTTCTTTCTGTTTCTTTCTTTTTCTTTTTCTTTCTTTCTTTCTTTTTTTCTTTCTTTCTTTCTCTCTCTCTCTCTCTCTCTCTTTCTTTCTTTTTCTTCTTCCTTCCTTCCTTTCCTTCCTTCCTTCAATGAATACTTTTATACACTTACTATGCAGCAACAATAGACATAAAACCATCCCTTGATGTCCATCCAGGATCCTCTCAAGAAGCAGCCTCTATTATCTGCTTGGTGAATAGTCCTCCAGTAGTATATTTTGCATTTAATTTTTTGCATAGAGTACAGATTTTTTTTAAGAAATTGAATCCTCTTTGCTCTTTTTATTTGCCAATGTGTGAAAGGAGAAGCCTGTGTGGTTTTCCCTACTGTGTGACTTAGAGCCTGCCAAAACATTCTATAACTCATCCTGGACCTGTCTGAGGCTCATGCACTCAGGGTCGATGACACAAAATCCAATAATAGCCTCTCCTGAGAGAGACTTTACAATCTCCTTTGGAGCCAGCCAGAGACCAACACACTGGCTTTTATCTCCCTTAGACAAAGCTATTTTGTCATGTTAAATCTAGCCTTCCTACGTTCAGTTCAGGGAGACTCCTGGTCCTTTTCTAAAAGATATGGATCCTCCTTGCCTGGCAAGCAATAAACTGAACTCTGATTTTGGATTCCCAAGGTGCCAACTGTATCTCCTACCACTTTCAGAACAAGAGGAGAACAAATACGCATATTTCTACTAGAGGCAAACATTACTCTTTCTACCTTGAACCCTACTGCAATAAAACACAATTGATCTCAGGAGCAGTTATTACATCACCGCAGGGGGTATTTTGACTTGATCTACTTCTGGAGATCCCCATGACTGAGCCTTTGTCTACACATTAGGGCTGCTGGAGGAAACACATTTATATCTCCTTTGTGATACCACCTGCCAATCTACTTGGAAGAGATCTGTTATGGAAAAAGAATTGCCTGATTAAGTATACCTGAAGGATTTTCTTGGAAATCCCAGAGCAACTGCTCGAAAGTCAGTTTCACAATCATGTATTGCTGCATCCAACTTTTCTGAACCCTCCCAGCAAGGACTCCTGAAACTATAGATTCCTCACCCTTATTTCACCTGACCATTTATGGAATAAGCACTCTTAGAATGTAAGGTGTATTTTGGAAGTTGTTCGTATAAGGATTCACACGGGTCCTTCCAAACTATTGCTCAGACTATTTCCCTGAAGCTAGAAGTTTTTCCGAGAATAAAGCCAGTTGTAAGCTCCTAGCTAGAACAATTCCTTTCACAACTACCTGTAAACCCCATATTGCTTGTTAAGAAGCCTAAAGAAGGGAATATTATTTGATTAAAGACTGCATGGTCATTACTAATCAAAGTGTTACTTCTAGGCTTCTGCTTGCATCAAATCCTAATACTACTGGGTTTAGGCTTTCCTCATGCTTTCTATGATTTTTTTTCCCGCTAACCTTTGTAAGATCTTTCTATAATCATTACAATTAAGATTTTAAGGGACAATACAATTAATTTACACCCCACTTAACACCCTCCTAAAGTCAATTTAAATATTTCTTCTTGAGTGAAATATGACCGGTTCATACCTGGGCCATGGGAGACAACTACCATGCTGCTTTTTTTTTAATCTCTATATTTATCCCAGCAGCTTTGCCCTCAAACCCTAATTTCTCTGACCAAATTACACAACGGTCAGGTCCACTGAATACCTGGAGCCTTCTAAATTCCTTATTCTCATTCAACATATTCTTGTAGCTCCTGAAAAATAGTGAGTGTGCAGATACTGACCCTGCCCCTTTGGGTCTATCACCTGGCGTATCAGCTGTTACTTGGTCCGTTGTACTCTTTGATGAATCTGAGGATTTATCAAAGCTTCAGTGTTCCTTCAGGGACAGTCACCACCCAAATTCTATAATCCGACTCTCTCATGCTACTGTAGCTTCAGTCAATCTAATTAATTATTGTATATGTCATCCAACATCCAATCTTACCATCAAAATATTTATAACCATACTTTAAACATTTCAGATATTAACCAACAGTACAATACTATTACCTCTCATCAACTTTAGTGATTTATAATAATCTAACACCACCAATCCCAACAGGCCCTGATGCCAAATCTAGAATCTTCATCTCTAAGCAAACAAGGCCCTCTAACACTAACCTATAACAGACACCTCTTCAAGAATTCGCCTTACTGCCAATATGGGGACAATATTACCAACTTCAGTTAGCTCAATGTACTCCCCAACACTACAAGTCTCTGCAAACCTTCTTTAACTCCATACAATATGCCAGTCATCCTGAAATAAATTCCTGAAAATAAATTCCAGAAAATTCCTCCAATCCCTGGCTTATTCCTGTAACAGTTAATTTTTCTTGCATCTGCAACTATATGCACCCTTACTGGTCTTTCATCCCTGAGCCAATAACATGTTTACTTTTGTCTGACTCATCAAAGCCCTAATTGCACACGTGAGATAGTAATTAGGAAGTTTCCAATAAAAAACTCTTCCATGGATGATGTTTCTTTGTGACGAGGAGGCCAATCTTCCTGGAGAAATAAATAATGACACTTTGGATAAGAGTCATGAGAGAACTCTAGTTCTAACTTTGGGACTTAAAAAGATTATCATAAAATAATTTTGAAATTGCATCAAAAAATTGTCTCTGACTTTGGCTTTTACAGTGCAGAATCCAGAAGAACAGCAGGTATCTTGAATTAACTGACCCAATTGGTTTTGAAAATGAAATAGCCCTAGATTTCCTGTTGGCAAGCAAAAAGGTATGTTTTTGTTAACATTTCCTGCCACACTACAGAGAAGATTAAAGAATCCACATCCCAACTAAAAGAAATGAAACTTGAATTTTGAAGTTGGACTTAGGAGGGTTAAGTTTCATATCTCAGACCTGGGGAATCTTGGGTCCTGTGTCTGCAGTGTCTTCCTGCCTCTTGTCTAGCTGCCTTATCACCAAATGGCTCAATAAGATGTTATACAACAAAAGAAAAATAAGCTATTTCTAATTTTCACCTTAGCTAGTTACTAAAACTTCTAGCTGGACCAAGCATGAGAAATCGCTGTTGATTAGTATTTTTATAGCTCTAGGAAACAATGAATTAATTACCCAATAATGACCTTTCCTGTATACTTAGAGATAAGAACAGACCAAATGGAAGACATTAATGGGAAAAAAACCTACCTAGCTTTGGAGCATGCATAAATGGTTTTACCCACTGTGTTACCCAGAGTTTGTCAATATCAAATACAGCATTTTTAATAAATCAATGGCATTCCGGGCATATATATATATATATACACACACTTCCTGTTGGCCATATTTTGTTGAAATGTACTAATAGGGGCTTTGATGCTTTTTAATGTTTGGATTCAGATATTCTTGGGGCTCACAAATTGGCTTATCATTGGTATAGTACCAACATTAACCTTTCAGCAGTGAACAATAGGGCAGATTCTAGACAGTGAATCAGTATGAGATTTCTTGGAGTGACTGAGGTGCTTATTTAGATTCTGCTTTCTCCCTCCAGGGCAATATGATATAGGGCACATTTTCCAAATATTCTGTGTTGGAGTTCATATTTAAATGCCTGTGGAAGGGTACACTGCTGTCATGCATCAGTCATCCAGACCTCTCTGTGGACTCAGCTGAGCCGTTTGGAGGATAACTGCATAGATCTTTGGGTAAGTAATTCACCTCTTATTGTGGATCAGTCCTAGTAACCCTGGAGAGCATGTCTGTCTTAGTTGGCTGTCAGACAATTTTCAAGTTGTAAGTCACTTTTACTTTCCTTCAAAAACTCTATCACTTAAACGTGCCCTACAAATTTATACAAATTTCTCCAGCCATTTTCATATTCTATGGTAATAAAGAGACATTCAACTCCATTTATATAAATTTTCCTATATGTTAGAAAATGTTAAATGTTAAAGCAACTGAAAAAGGCTCTATGAATCAGCTTTTTGTAAAGAAGAGATATTTTTGTAAAGAAAACTTTTCCCCAAGTAGATGGGCCTACTTGAAGCAAAAGAACTGAAAATCAAAATGGAGGAAACAAAGAAAAATGGAAAGGATTGTGCACTATGGATTCAGAGTAGGGTTTCTCAAATTATTACCTAAATTATTTTTAAATTTCTAAATTAAATTATCACCTCCTCAAAGAACCACTGTGATGATGAATTAATTTTCAATGAAATCAATTAATTAAATGTAATTTAAATTAGATTAATTTCTCCCTAGTGAGAAAAATTAAATACTAAGGAATAAGATTCTGTTGGGTAGGGCTGAACTTTGGAGGACCACAAACATTGATTAGATCATGCTTTTTTTTTTTCAACCCCAAACAAACAATTTTTGCCCCTTTGGGGGCAACATTACCCCTGTTCACAGTACATGACTTAGACAGATCTCATTTGAAATACTCATTCTGCTACTGCTGTGTGACCATGGGAAGTTATTTAACTGTTCAAATGCTCAGTTCTTCCAGCTCCAAAATGGGAATCCTAAATAGCATCTCCTCAAAGGATTGCTAAAAGGTTTAAATGTAGTACTGCATGTAATTCACTTAGCAGTGACTGGAATATAAGCAAGAACAAATAAATGGAAACTTTTACTGCTAATGCCGTCATTCTTTATTATTAGAAATGCTGAGACAGGAGGAAATGACTCAGGGAAGTAACTGAGCAAGGAGACAACACAAAAATATAGATGTCTTCCATTTGGAGTGATAGAACACCTGAGTCAAACCACCACTGAATTCACTTGAAACTTGAGAGGATCTCTGTGAACAGGATGCTGTGTAGCCAGACTGGTGAATCAGAACCTGCATATAAATAGTGTTCAGGTGGGCACCTGAGGGGTGCAGTCAGTTGAGCATCTGACTCTTGCTTTCGGCTCAGGTCATGATCTCAGGGTTGTGAGATCGAGCCTGGCACTGGGCTCCCTGCTCAGTGTGGAGTCTGCTTGAGATTCTCTCCCTCTCCCTCTGCCCCTCCCTGACTTGTGCTCTCTCTCTAGAATAAAAAATTAAATCTGATTAGATAGATAGATAGGGCTTTCAGAACATTCAGATAGGAGTGTGAAGCCTAAGGCTTTCCATTTTTCTACTGCTGGAAAAGCCGGGATGACCACAGGCTGACAGCTCTTAGTGCCCAGGACAGGGTTATAACTTCCACATACAAACTAGGAAATGACACCAAAATGCACTGCTGCAGAGGAAAGAGAGAACATTTCTAGACCCTTTTAGCTATTACCCATAAAAAAATGGTAAGAGAGGTTCTTTGTAAACCTTCTTCCTTCCATGTTGAGAGAAAAGTAATTCCACTCAATTTCTAACTTCAAATGGAAAATACTCACCAAAGGAAACATCACCAAAGTGCAGAGCAGGAACATTAAAATGGAAGGTAGGTCCAATGACGCAGCCTCTGGAAATAGGAATACAAATTGGGGGAGTGGATAGAGAATCCAGTGAATTCAGAGTAACAATCAGGAACTAGGGAGACAATAAGTCCTAAAAACCATCAACTGGCATTAAGTCAGTAGGTAGTCGTGGCCGAGTGGTTAAGGCAATGGACTTGAAAGTGGCATTAAGTCAAGCATAGAATCTAGCACTAAAAGAAACTACAAGATGATGGTCTATCACAGTGGTTCTTAGAGTTCTCTTTCAAAACTTGAACCACTGGATTTTAGCAAATGACGCTGTAGTTAACTTATCACCAAATTCCTACCAATGAATGAAGCAGAGAAGACACATCACCAAACCAATGGCACAGAATATTAATGTGGATAAATACATATCATAGCTTTATCATGCTCTATCCCTCATTCCCTGCCCTAAGCAGCCACTAATCTATTCCCATTTCTCCTTTTGGTTCTGTCAGTTTGTCTCTTCACATATCTGGGGGCTCTAATGTTAGGTGCATATATGTTTATAATTGTTGTATTTCCTTAATGGCTTAACTCTTGTCATTGCAAAATGTCCCTCTTTGTCTCAAGTAACACGTTTTATTTTAAGTCTATTTTGTCTGATATTAGTACAGCTTTCTTTTGGTTACTGTTTGCCTAGTGTATCCTTTCCCATCCCTTTTAGTTTCAACTTATTCATATTTTTGGATCTAAAAGAGCATACAGTTGTATTGTGTTTTCTGGGTTTTTAAAAAAATCCATTCTGCCGATCTCTGCCTTTAATTTAAGTGTTAAATATATTTACATTTAATGTAATTACTGATAAAGTAGGATTCATGTCTTACACTTTACTCCTTGTTTTTTATATGTCTTAATGCCTTTTCATTCCTCTTTTTCTCCATTATTGCCTTCCTTTATGTTAAATGGATATTTTCTTAGTGTAGCCTATTAATTCCCTTATCATTTCTTCTACTGTATTTTTTAGTTAGTTTGGGGAATATTTGAGAGAATGGGCAATCACATTCTGAATTTGGAAAAATAATTCACAGAGTCAAAGGTTACGACAGTAGGAGTCATGCAACAGGAATGTCCAACAAACTCAAATTCGTGAGTCACTGTACCTAATATACAACCTTGCATGTAGGAGGTGCTCAAGAAAAGTTTAAGTGAATATCCAAAATACACATTTATTCCTAATAGAGTAGCAATGTGTATGTATGTGTGTCAATAAATGCAGTATTAATTATTAGGCTGCACTTAATTAGGGAGTGGGCACATGAAATTGGAATGGGCTTTCTTATTCAACCTGAAGGACAATTAGCCTGTCTTGGCCAGTATTTTCCTTTTTCCTACATGAAAAGTAAAGTTATGGCCTTTTAATACCCTATACATTCTTACCCTTGGATAGGGTGATTATTATTTTTATCTTAAATATTTATAAGAGCAGAGCTTTAAGGTTTTGTCTTCCCCGTTTTGGATGGAGGCCCATCAATGATGCTGGATGTTGTGGAGGATACTCATGATTCTGAGCGATATCTCTTGAAGTCAGGAAGTCGGAATACCTTATTCAGCTGGGGCTTTGAAGAGCTGGTCTGCTGGAGTTTACCAAGGACCCTCAAGGATCAGACAATCTCTGAAAGGGAGATGGAGGTTGCATTTGCAGGTTTGCTCTTCCTGCTTCTCCAGAGAACCATCTCCATTGCTTGTCATGAGATGTGAATTGTTATTGAGGTGGGAGGTGAACTAGAGCTCACATAATGTGAAAAAGTTCTCCTGTCCTCCTCATGTTCTGTTTATCACTGACAGATGTCAACCGTGGGCCAGGATGAGCATGGTGCCTCTTCTTGAAGAGTCAGTGTTACTCAAATATTTAGAAAGCAACACTGATTTTTTTCTATTATCACAACCACAGATGTATTATGGAAGAAAATATAAATGCCTTCTGAATGTTTCAGATAAGTCTTGAGACTTAAAAAGAAGTTTAGGATTATGGCAGTCTGTCTCAGCCATGCCACAGTAGCCCTAAGACACAAACATTCATTCACTCTCCTTATTTGTTAGAGGTTGTGTTCGTTTGCTAGGGCTGTCATAACCGAGCACCACAGACTGAGTGGCTTAAATAACAGAAATTATTTCCTCATAGCTCTATGGGCTGGAAGTCCAAAATCAAGGTGTCAGTAGGGTTGGTTTCTTCTGAGGGACTCCCTCCTAGGTTGAAGATGGCTATCTTCTTTTTATGTCTTTACAGGGTGTTTTCCTACCTGTGTGCTTGTTCTTATAAGGACACCAGTCACATTGTATTAAGGCCCACCCATATGACCTCATTACTTCTTTAAACGTCCCATCTCTAAGTGCAGTCCCATTCTTAACTGGGTATTAGAATTTCAATATATAAATTTGGGAGGACACAATTCACTCCATCACAGGGACACGTAGGTGGAGGAATTGAAAGAAGTGGTAATAACCTTTAAGCTTATCTTCAGATTCTGAATTTCCAGTAACTATCATGAGACCAAAAATTTTCCTAGGATTCTTCAGGCCACAATGTCTATGTTATCTCCAGACCCCAAGGGAGACCTTAGCTGTAGATGGAAGGAGGTCCTGCTAGCAGTAACCATAGTAAGAGAGACTGCCATGGTAATTAACAACCTGGTGCTGTGAAAATCTGAAGAGGATCTGAGATGTGTTCTGCAGACATGATCTCTCTAAGCACCAGGAACCAAAGTTGTAGATCTGCCCAATGGGTTGGTCACAGAAAACTTCTTTTTAAAACCTGAGGACAAACTCTGCTATTAATGACTTTCAATCATCACAAACAGCTGGAGAAGCCATCAAAGGACTTCAAGCACAAAAGCTGCAAATGTCTAGCCTAGGATGACTGACGCTCTAAGTAGACTCTTTTACGATACCTGGAGGTATTATAGGTACGAGCATTTAAAAATTTTACTTAAAACAAAAATGAAAGATGAAAGTTTAGAGAAACTGGGATAAAAGTTAAAGCCAAGTCCAGAAGATGATTTTATCTAGGTGTTACTGTAATGATTTATTTTCCCTAAATATCCTAAAAAAGAGAGTATAACTAGGAACTAGTTTAATGTTTTAAGTCCCTATTTTATAAAGCTATAGCTTGTAGAAAAACTAGATCCCCAAAAGGCATCTGTATCCACATTATAATAGTAAGTTACACGTGCTCAGTAGGTAAATGCTGGTGGAAATTTAAAACACTCCATTATTTTGATGTATTCCTACTAACAAAGAGAGTTATGGACATCCAAGACACGATCTGGTTTTGAAGTTTAAGAAAGCAGTAGATAAAAGCTTCAGTTAGCTTCCACATTAGTTATAGATAATATCTTACCTAATGGTCAATTTCACAGGCTCAGGGGACCCATTGACATTGACCAGGAACACTTCTTCAAAGTGCCCCAAAATGGCAGAACTGAACGAGATCTGGACCGCCTGGACTCCATTTGGTTCGATGATGCCTTCCGTGGGGCTGAAAACAAAGCAGGCCCCCAAAGCCGAAGTTGGAGGGATCACGTTGAAGAGGGCATCAATGCTGCCTTTGTTGGAGAGTATTGCCTGTATCAATAAAAAGCCAAGAATGCAAAGACAGAGCATGAACATCTGATTTATTTTCACATAAGCACGTGGCTGTGCTGTTTAATACCAACCCAGAGAGAGAGCTGCAGGAATTAAAGCCAGAGACAAACTCCAGGGGAGAAATGAACAGTCTTCCACCTTGAGGGTTTGAAGATAAGAAACCCAATGCAGAAGTAATTTTGTGTTTTTAGTATCCTCTTTGGAACAGAGTTGTCACATGTACTATAGTCATGTTCTAAATACTGATTGTAATTACATCTACTGAAAAGAGGCCTTAAAATGCCTTTTCCTGATACTCTGTAGGGTAACTGAGGGAAGATAGGTATTTATCTTATATGCATGAGAAGGTTGAGAACAACTGACATACTGAAAAATAAGAAGTCAGAATAGAGGAGCAAGAATTACCTAAGCCTCTGTTTATAATGTGCCTGGAGAATGTGAACGAGACATCACTGTGGATTCCAGATGACAAGGATTCTCTTTGTTGTGCTATTAGATTTCATTCTATTGGGATACTGTCACCTCAAACTCTATTGCATGGATACAACTCTATTGCTTGGGGATGCTTGTGTAAGCAACTGTTTTACTATAGCAAAGTTTTATTCCTATACACCATAGGCCCATATTTGCTTGCACAGTAGGTATGTGTATGTAAAAAGTTCATGCCTGGCATTCAGAGTTGTCCACACCTGGCTCAATCCATCGCTCCTGCTCCCACCTCCCGTGGTGCCTGTCGGAAGAGCTTGTGCTTTAACCAATCAGCTCTGTTCCTGGGCTTCTAAGACAGTCTCTATTCCTTGCCAATGCTTACACCTGAACAGGTGCACAGCACGTTCTTCTATTTACATACTGCCTTTGACCTGCACTCAAAGCACCGAAGAGAAAGAGCACAGGAGATCAGGAAGAAATGTACAGAAAGGTATGGGGGCAATGTCAGGAACCTAGAAGAAGCCGAGGGAAGAGAATTTCCAGAAGGGGTTGAATGTGGACAGAGCTGACCGGGAATAAACTCTAAGAAAATGTTACAGATTTTTTTTTAAAGATTTTATTCATTTATTTGACAGAGACACAGTGAGAGAAGGAACACAAGCAGGGAGAGTGGGAGAGGGAGAAGCAGGCCTCCCGCCAAGCAGGGAGCCCAATGTGGGGCTCGATCCCAGGACCCTGAGATCATGACCTGAGCCAAAGGTAGACACTTAACAACCGAGCAACCCAGGCACCCCCAGATTTTTTTTTTTAATTAAAAGACATCCCTGCCTTGGAGAAGAAAGGACTCCAATAGAGTGTGACTGCAGAATTCAGAGTCCAAATGTTTAGGGAGCGAGTGAGTACAGAGGAAATAGTGGTTGATTATTTGAGATTCCTGTTTTGAGAGGGTAAGAGGTGAGGAGCGAGAGTGGGGGCGGCAAAGCTGTGGGAAGTATGGCAGAGGAGACCCAGTATATTTATATTAAATGCAATAATGCATACTCAGTACCCAGCCCACATGTTTGTTGTAGTAAGAGAAGAGGGCTAGGTAACCAAGGGAATGGGGTCTGGGTGGATGTGGGGTGTTCACCAGCTCAAGTTGCCTCCCGAGAAGCAAAGAAGAAGGAATCAAGAGCATGTGTAGAATAGAGTCAGGGGCCTTTGCAGAGGAAAACCACCACTTTTTCCAAGAGAAGATGGATGATGCTCCAAGAGAGATACCTAACTAATTGTTGCTTATTATTTTATTCATCTTTTTACATTCATTTTCCATCCCCCTCACTCAGTTTTAAGTTTCCTGGTCACAGAATTCATGCTTCACCCTTCATTCCTTTTAAACAGACCATGTAGGAAGTGATTATGGACAGGGACTCAGAAGCCAAATTGCCTGGGCTCAATTCCCAGTTTTACCAGTGACTTCCAAGCTGTGTGACCTTGGGAAACCTGCTTTGTTTCTCTGTGCCCCAGTTTCTCCATCTATAAAGTGTAAGTAGCACTAACTTCTCAGATTGCTGTGAAGACGAAATTAATTTATGTAACTCTTAGAATAGAGTGCCTCACAAAGAGGGCCATAAACAACAGCAATTGCTGGCTATTTTCTCAGTGCCACACAGAAGGGGTTTGAAATGTGCCTGTGCTGAAGAAGTGACTGACACACAGTGGTAACTTAAAGGCAACTCAAAGGTGTTAGTGGTAATTCAAAGGGAATTCCATTCAAAGGGAATTGTTTTTCTCTCTAAGGAGATGCAGGATTGCCTTTTTATGTTTTGGTTAACAGCAATATTTTACCCAGATTTTGTACAAGGCACCAGGTCTTCCATGTTCGAGAACATGCATGTCATTCCTCTCCCCCTGGGAAAGAAGCACGTTCATGTGTATGCAGAATCCAGCAAGTCATTTGGGATGAAATTCTGAGACCTTTGATTACCTTACCCTTGCAGTCCAATTCCTTGGGGAGAAGAAAATTTATACTAGAGCTTCACCTTGTTTGCCTTCTAATTACACTGGGGAATAGTGTACACTCTTGGAGCTCTGGTTTACTTTTTACATGTTTGCTAAGTTCAGCAATGACTAAGGGCAACAGCTAGTTATTCAAATTCGTCTCAAGGAGGTAACATAATAAATTGAAAGAGAGATGCAATGAGGCATCAGCACTAAATACGCAGAGAGTGCAAAATATTCCTCTAAGAAGCACCTTACCATGTCCTTCTCTGCCAATGCACAGCGCTCAAAACTGTCCATTCTGATGCAGCACCTCATCTAACACTTACTTAGCTGGCTGAGCTTTACTTTACTGGTCAAATCTAGGAGGGTGGGAAGTGGTGGCCTCAAATACACTTTGGTTAAATTGATAAGAAATTATTATTACACTCACGGAAAACTTAACCATTTTGCATCAGAACTAAAGGTCCTTTTCTGATGTGGCATCCACAAGACACAGTCTGTGAGATATGAGGGAAATTCACCCTGGATAAATGGACAGAATGTGAACTTACGGACAGAATGTGAACTTCATAAGAAGCATTGCACATTTTTTTCCTCCCAAAGCAACTCTTTTTTCAAAATGCAAAAGACAATGCAACATAGTAGCTATATGCCGTATTTCAGTTCATGACAGACATGTGACTCGTTTCTTCATTTAAATCGTGTTCTTATGTATATTCCATCTCATTATGACATTAACATCTCTATTTACCTTTCACACCGTCCCATTGAGGCCACAGGTACTTTAGTGAATGTGGGGATAAACCGCACCGTAGGAAGCTCTCAGCAGCAACCAAGCATCTGCCTCCCATGCTGAGGTTAGGCTGAGAGCTGAGCTGGCTTATAGGCTGGATTTGCTCATGGTGAGAGCCCCGGGATTGAAAGGGCAGCAAAAAGCCTTTCTTCCCAGGATACAGGGCCCCAGTAAGCCAGTGCTCGCTCACATTTACTAGCTGAACGACCTTGCCAAGTTACTTAACCAACGTAGCAGAGTCAGGTTTGCTGTTCACTGAACCCACTTCCTCTTTCTCCTGTGCTCACAACTAGACTGCATTTCCCAGCGACTCTTGCAGGGATGCACAGCTGATGGGATGTGAATAAAAGTGGTGTGTGTCACCTATAGGGCCAGCTCCTAAAAAAGGTATTCCGAGTGCATCTCTCCCTGCTCTTTCCCCTTCCACCTGCGTGGACACATGTGAGGCTGCAATCCTGCAGGCCACACGGTGGGGGGGGCAGAGCTATGAGCTGGAAGGAGCCAGGGGCCCGATGCTCTGCAGAGAGCTGTCGGCTGAGAGGTAACCTTGCTTGAGACTTTATGTGAGCAACGAAATAGACTTGTCATGTCTGAGAGAGTATAGATCTTTGTATTTGTTACAATATCTAGCATTACCTTAACTAGTAAAATTTCTCTTAAGTGCCAGCTTCCTTGGCTATAAAATGGGAATAGTCATTGCACCTACTCCCTAGGGGTTAGTGAGGACCAAACTAATGAATGTAAAAGTACTGGTATTGTGCTCAACATACATGAAGGATGATGTTGTTGATGGTATTAACCACTCTCTGCCTCTTCTTGTTCATTTGTAGAGCAGGTACAATAAAACCTGCCTTTCCCGCTTTTGTCACACGTGAATAAACGTGTACACAACACAAGGAAGCATGGAACCTGACACCTATTTGTCACTCATTAAATAATTGCTTTTATTACTCCATTTAGAGAAATACAAACATTTAAAGTTTATGAATATTTGTAAAATAAAGTTTCGGTGGTTATAATTTGATATAATGTAAAAAAAAAAGTACCCTAGATACAAAGTTAGTGGTGAGGTGACAATGCAGTAATTTTGATCCTGAAGAACCCATGATTACATCTTGTAAAAGGATCATTTTCTATCTAATTGGAAAGACAAAGCAGGGAAGTTTCAAACAGAGAGTTCCAGAAAGTACAATGACTGGTTTTTAATCATGGATTGGAGACTAGTGCATTCAGAGAAAATGCTGAAGTATGAAAACAGCTGTCCTCATTAGGGCATTCTGGAAAATGTGAAAGTTTCTGTCTTCTGGTCTGTAGGATTTATGTTGTCAGAGAGCAAGCATTAAATGGGTGGGGAGAAGATTATGATTTTCCCCTTTGCAATCCATAAGATGATGAGAATAAAACCAATTAAAGTATGCCTTGAGGAAACTTCGAGGGGAAACCTTCAACAAGGCTAGGAAGCAAGGAAAAGCCAGATCATTCCACAGTCTGAGTGTGAGTAATAGCAAATGGATGTGATTCGATACATTTTCTATCAATATACACATACACAAAATAAAATAAACCTAAAGAGCTAAGTACTATTTGAGTCTCAATGAACAATTCTAGTGCTTACCTCATAACAATGTACGGATCCAGTGAAAACTTTTCCAACGTCCAGCATTTCAAAGTTGAAGTGAATCTTTGGTCCCATTCCTTCCCCTTTGATTCGGAGGGGCAGACGGATCTCTCGGCCTATAAAAACAATTCAGATTTTATTACCCTGAAGGATGCTTCATTACCCCCAAATTAAGCACAACGTGTTGCCAATGTAAGCAATCAACAGTACTGCACTGGACCCAGGGAACTGCGGTTTAACCAATGCTGACGATTTAGCTTATCTTTAGGAAACAGGAACACTGGTAGTTTCTTATCTTTAGGGAGCAGCTTATATTCTAATTTAGGCTGATATTTTAGCAGAAAAAAAATTTTAAAAATTTAACCCAGTCTTAATGGTATTCTTAAGTTTCTTATTTTTTAAAAAAAAAAAGTAATTTCTCTAAATTAGAGAAGGGTGACCACTGATTGATGCTTCTTATAAAATGAGAGTCACCATAGGGCTCCAAAGGACATTGTTCTCACTGATTTTCCCTAGATTTAGGAAGATCAGTGTATTAAGGGATCTGAGTCTAGGAGTCTTACCTGACCCTTACTTTGCAGACTTTCTTTCAGTAGAGGTAATAGGATCCACTAAATGATATCCACGATTGCACATCCACAGTGGACCCAGGGTGAACAGAGAACACAACCTTTCAAGTATCGATTGGTTTCAGTTTCTTTTTAAAAATGGGATATCTTCATTTGATAATACATGGTCATTATAAAAATATTATAAAGAAAATGGAAAATTCTCACATAATTCTATTACCCAAAGATCACTATTAGTATTTTGGTGCCTATCCTTCCATACTTTATCATATTTAAATACTAAAATACTACATGAAATCATATTTAAATAGTAAATACTATATTAAGTTTTATATAAATGAGAGCATATCCTATATATTATTTTGTAACCTGCCTTTTTTTTTACTTAACAAAATACCTGCAACGTTTTTACATACCATCACCTGAAGACGAGGTAAGTATTTTTAACCAGTCCCTCTTGTTGGATATTTAAGTGGCTTCCAACTTTTCTTTTCTTTTCTTTTTTTTTTTAAGATTTTATTTATTTGAGAGTGAGCAAGCAGGGAAGAGGGGCAGAGGGAGAAAGACTTCCAACTTTTCATTCAACAAATTACAATGTAATTAATATCCTTGAATGTATTTATGAACAATTTTCCTACATTTTCTTTAAGCACCTTGAAGATATTCTATTGTTTCTTGTCTTCCAGGGTTTCTATTGAGAAGTCAGCTTATTGTCTTATTGTTCATTTGAGGTAATATGTCTTTTTCTCTGACTGCATTAAGATTTTCTTTTTGGTTTTGGTTTTCAGCAGTTTTACTATGATGTTCCCAGGTGTGGTTTGCATGTATCGTTCCTGGGCTTTGTAGCAGTTCTTGAATACATAGATGAATGCCACTCATCAGTTTTTGGAAAATGTTCATTCATTGTGTTTGCAAATATTGCCTTGCTCCATTTTCTCACTTCTTTCCATCCGGATAGATAAACTTTTGCTACATCCTCTTCAGCTCTGATGCTCTTTTCTATATTTTGTCTCTGTATGCTTCAGTATGAGTATTTTCTTTAGATTTGTTTAATTTCCAGTTTGTAAGATTTATCTCTGGCCATACAAGAGGCTATTCAGTTCTAAGTTCTTAATTTGTCATTATAACTTTGGGCGCCTGGGTGGCTCAGTCGTTAAGCGTCTGCCTTTGGCTCAGGTCATGGTCCCAGGGTCCTGGGATCGAGTCCCACATCGGGCTCCCTGCTCTGCGGGAAGCCTGCTTCTCCCTCTCCCACTCCCCCTGCTTGCGTTCCTGCTCTCGTTGTGTCTCTCTCTGTCAAATAAATAAATAAAATCTTAAAAAAAAAATTTTGTCATTATAACTTTTCAGTTCCAGACTTCCCATTAAATTTTTTAGAGTTTCCAGGCCTCTGTTCAATCTTTTTTTTAAAGAACACTGAATCATGGAACACTCCATCAGAAACTAATGATGTGCTGTATGGTGATTAACATAACATAATAAAATTAAAAAAATAAAGAACACAGAAAATCTTTTCAACATTTAAAAAAATCTGTCAAATAATTCTATTTTCTGGCTCTCTGTGGCGTTTCTGTTGTTTATTGTGGTGTTCTATCAGACTGTGCTGTCTCCTCATGTGCATGGTTATTTTTGACTGAGTGCTGGTCAGTGTATACAAAACCTGGAGTGGTCATTTGAAGCCCTGAGAAGACATCATCTTCCTCTAGCTTCTGGCTGGTGACTAGGGGGCATTAGGAATCCCTATTCTTACCACTCCTAGCTAAGATTCTGGGAGAGAATTAAGCCCTGTACCAGGTCATTTGAGTGACTATCTTCTCAATTTTCCCAAGAAGGGTATATAGCTAGTACTATCCTAGATATAAAGAAGATGTTAATTCCTCATACATAAATGATGCCTTAGAACATTGGATATTATCTCCTGGAACGCCAGTGAAGAGGAACTGTTGTAATCAAATTGATAATTAAAAAAGAAGCCAAAGCTGAGCTTCAGTCATTGTGAGGATTGGTGCATTTCTAGTTCTTACTTCACTGGGTCTCATCCTAAAGTTTGGAAGGTTACTAGAGCCCTTTCTCCTTGGGCATCCCATGAACTTCTATGTTTCTTCCCTAACTCTACTTAACTTTTCATCTTCTCTGTAGAATCTACCAAAAAGGTGATATTGCTAAGGATAAAGTGGCCCCCACAGTCTGATTGTCTTGGTTTCCTTCTTCTCTTGGATCTTGGCCCTATAATTCTTCACTCTTCTGTAGGTCTCTTTTGCCTTCAAAAGGCTTTGAAAAAATTTTGGCTTGCTCCTCTAGTTGCTTTTAGAGGAAGATGGGGGGGGTGGGGGAGAGAGAATCCAAATTGTCTAGCCCACCATTAATGGAAATAGAATTGCCAGAACCAAGAGATGCACATCTGACATTTTGATAGCTATGGCCATATTTGCCCTCCAGAATGGCTGTAGGAATTTGCACACAAGCACCAACAGTATTTAAAGGTTTCTATTTCCCACACCCTCCCTGACAGTGGGGATACTGTCATTTTTGAAAATCTTTGATAATTTGATAGTTTATCCTTAAATTCACACCATTTAAAGTTTTTTTTTTAAAGATTTATTTATTTATTTGAGAGAGCAAGAATGAGAGAGAGAGAGAGTATATGAGAGGGGGGAGGGTTAGAGGGAGAAGCAGGCTCCCTGCCGAGCAAGGAGCCTGATGTAGGACTCAATCCCAGGACCCTGAGATCATGATCCAAGCCGCAGGCAGATGCTTAACTGACTGAGCCACCCAGGCATCCCGGATGTAATATTTAGTATGATAGCAAATGTGCTTTGAACAACTAAATCATATTTCTAACTTATATTATCATTATAATGACTTGTGGCACTTATGTTCCAGTCTTTTGTTGCTATTTAACTTCTGTATTTTTTTTTCTTTTTAAAGATTTTATTTATTCATTTGACAGGGAGAGAGAGATAGTGAAAGCAGGAACACAAGCAGGGGGAGTGGGAGAGGGAGAAGCAGGCTTCCTACGGAGCAGGGACCCCGATCCGGGGCTCGATCCCAGGACCCTGGGACCATGACCTGAGCTGAAGGCAGACGCTTAACGACTGAGCCACCCAGGTGCCCCCAACTTCTGTATTTTTAATGCTTTCTCTCTATGCCTGCCTTTTTAAAGTCAGGAGTAACTGTCTCTGTGTTCCCGTCTAGTGCTTGGCAACACAGTGGTCATTAGGCAAGTATTACTTTGATTATAAGAAACAAGAGCAATCTTAGCAATATTTGGGACGGCTGATTCATTCAAAGGGTTCCCCCTAATCCGTCTGATCCCTGGAAAAGAGGTCCCTCTGAAGATCAGGTGTTTGTGTTGACAATCCTCTAATATATAAGTAAAATTTTCAGAGAACGTCATCAACTTAACTCCATTATTTTAGAGTTCTATTGACAATGATTTGTATTCCTTGGTCAAGAGGAAAGTATTTTGACAGGGATACAACTTTCAGAACAGCAAAGAAAGAATTGCAAATATATTGTGGAATAAACAGCAAGACTATTTATAACTGTCACACTTAAAGCTTTCCCCATCTGTTACCCTGACTGCCTTCCTTAATAATAATAATAATAAAAAGGAGATGTGTTGTAATAAAGCAGTGAGCCAATGTTTCTCTGGGAATTATTAATTACTTCAAAGGAGATTGTCTTATTTGTAGCTAGCCAGGACAGAATGGGAATACAAGAGATAACCAGGCTTGCCTTTGTGAGAGTTAGTCTAGATTTTAAGGTTGCATTACAAATGCTACTTTTCTGCAAGATTTATGAAGCAGGGATTTTTCTTGTCTTGGCAAAAGAGCTTAGTGAAGTAAGCTCTAATGACAGATTCCTTATTAGAAGAGCAAAGTATTAAGGGCGCCTGGGTGGCTCAGTCGTTAGGCATCTGCCTTCGGCTCAGGTGATGATCCCAGGGTCCTGGGATCAAGCCCTGCATTGGGCTCCCTGCTCAGCGGGAAGTCTGCTTCTCCCTCTCCCACTCCCCCTGCTTGTATTTCCTCTCTCACTGTCTCTCTCCCTCTGTCAAATAGATAAATAAATAATCTTTAAAAACAAAAAAGAGCAAAATATTAAAATGTTTTTTGAAATAGGGAAGTTTCCTATCTCTGATTACAGTGTCTTGGTTTCACACAAGCAGCAGAGAGATGGACTACAGAACCCCCTTTAACAGCCCTGAAGTCCTTGAATGCAAGAGATCACATTGCATTAAATTCCAGGAAATATAACTAGGGGCTTTCAAAAATTTGCCCGCTATCTTAGATGTCCAATATTATACTTGAGCTCCATTCCTTTGCAGTAAGACAAGAAAGAAGAGGGGGGAAAGTATAAGTAGGTAGAACAAACTGCCATTATTCACATATTTTGGGACTGTCTACCTGGAAAATCCTAAAGAATCTATAAATAATTTTTTTAAATTAATAAGATAGACTTATAGTGATGGTTACACCAAATCAATATGCAAAAGTCAACATATTTGTTGACTTATGTGCATTTCTACATACCACAACAATCAGAAAAAATTAATTTTTAAGACACTATTTGTAATAGCAACAAAAACATAAAGTACCTAGAAATACATCAATATATACTTAAGATCTTCAAGGGGAAAATCATAAAACTTTATTGAAAGATATTAACAAAGATCTAAATAATGGACAACTAGGATATATTCTTGAAAAGGAAGACTCCATGTCATAAAATTGTCAATTTTCCTCCAACTGATCTGTATCTATAATTTCAATGTTCTGTTAAAACAAAATGCTGGCAGGCAGAATTTGGTGGAATTTGACAGGTTGATTATAAAATTTAAATGTAAAATCAAAGGGCCAATAATAAGCAAGACATTCTTTAAAAAGAATAAATGAGAATGATTTGCCCTCCGATATATTAAGATCTATTATAAAGCTACTGTAATTAAGATACTGTGGTATTGGGGCAAAAGGTGCAAAATGACTAAGGAAACAATACAGGACTCAGAATAACTGTACACATATACGTGAATTTAATTTATGACAGAACAGGTGCTGAATGTCAATATGGGAAGATGGACTAGACTGTATAGAGCCCAAACAACTGGGCAACTGCATAGGATCTGTGGTAGACCGAATAATGGTGCCCAAAGATGGTCGGTGTCCTAATTCCTGTAAATATTACTCTATATGGCAAAAGAGTAAATATTACCTTATATTGCAGTGATTAAGTTAAGATTTCTGAGGTGGGGAGATTATCCAAGATTATCTTCATTAGCGTAGCTTAAAAATTGTCTTGAAATCAGGTAGTAGTAGCCTTCCAGTTTTGTTCTTTTCCAAAGTTGTTTTGGCTATTCTAGACTCTTTGCATTTCCATATGAATTTTAGAATCGGCCTGTCAATTCCTGCACACACACAAACACACACACACACACACACACACACATACGCAGCAAGAATTTCTGTTTGGATTGCAATGAATCTATAGATAAATGTGAGGAAGAAATAACATCTTAATGATATTGAATTTACCCACTTTTTAACAAGGTATAGTTCTCCATTTATTTAGGTCTTTAATTTCTCTCAGCAATGTTTTGTGGTTTTCAGTGTACAGGTCTTACACATCTCTTGTCAAATTTATCTCTAAGTATTTAGGATTTCTTAATACTATTGTAAATGATTTTTTTTATTTTTTAAAGATTTTATTTATTTGACAGAGAGAGACACAGTGAGAGAGGGAACACAAGCAGAGGGAGTGGGAGAGGGAGAAGCAGGCTTCCTGCAGAGCAGGGAGCCCAACACGGGGCTCCATCCCAGGACCCCGGGATCATGACCTGAGCTGAAGGCAGACGCCCAATGACTGAGCCACCCAGGCGCCCCTATTGTTTTATTTATTATTTTTAATTTTTTTATTAACATATAATGTATTATTTGTTTCAGGGGTACAGGTCTGTGATTCATCAGTCTTACACAATTCACAACGCTCACCGTAGTAGACACCCTCCCCAGTTGTTGTTTTTAATGTCAATTTCCCATTATTCAATGTATAGAAACATAATTGATTCTCTCTATATGGATCTTGTATCCTGTAACCTTGCCACACACTTTTTAGCCTTCATTTAAAACAGATATTCTCTAGTACAACGTCCACAGATTTTGATGTAATAAAACATAGATGAAACCCAAGAATCTCCATTGTTAATGATCAGCAGAGTAAGTCTATGCAGATTCTCTAGGGATGTTATCTCAAGAAACATGAACACTGTTAACTATGTTAACTTCTGAAACATGGCAGAGGGAGCAGACTCAGTCCATTCCTCCATTTCAAATAAAAAAAAGCTTATTAAAAATATGACAAATATGTATTTTTAATACTTACCCAAGCTCAAAAGGAAGAAAGGAAAATACCAGGTGACAGAAATGACAAGGGAATTTGGAGATTTGTAAAGTTCATCATACAGGTCTATGGTCTAGTGGCTTCAGTTTGTTTGTTTTTTTTAAGATTTTATTTATTTATTTGACAGAGCAAGAGAGCACAAGCAGGGGGAAGAGCAGAGGGAGAGGGAGAAGCAGACTCCCCGCCAAGCATGGAGCCCAATGAGGGGTTCAATCCCAGGACCCTGGGATCATGACCTAAGCCAAAGGCTGACGCTTAACCATCTGAGCCACCCAGGCGCCCCTCGTGGCTTCAGTTTTAACACCCTCACAAAAAGAGGACATTTGGCTTTGCTCCCCTCTGGGAAAAAGGAACTGAACTTAGATCCTTGCATGAATCCAGGACCTTGGAAAGGATACCTTTTCTGGAAAGGAAACAAGAAGAAAAATTCTATCTATTGGTCTAGGGAAGTAGTAATGAAAATTGTCCTCTACCTAGATCTCTCAAGAGGGGAAAGAGGTTCCTATGAGGAATCGAAGTCCCAGGTACAGATATGGGATCCAAATTTACCCTATATGATAGGTGAAAGAGTCAGAAGCTGAGAAAATAATAGTTGTAGGATCTGTAGGATCCTGAAAAACTGCTCTGAAGGAATACTCCCATGCTGTCTTAGTCTGTTTGGGCTTCTCTAACAGGAATACCAGACACTGGGTGGCTTAAACAACAAATGTTTATTTTTCACAGTTCTGGAAGCTGGAGAGTCCGAGATCAAGGTGGCAGCAGATTCAGCGTCTGGTGAGAGCCATCTTCTCTCTATGTCCTCCCGTGGAGGAAGGAGCGAGGGAGTGCTCTGGGGTGTCCTTTATAAGGACATTAATCCCATTCATGAGGGCTCTGCCCTCACTACCTAATCACCCTCCAAAGGTCCCCCACCTCCCAAAAACATCACACGGAGGATTAAGTTTCAACATATGAATTTTGGGAGAACTCAAATATTCAGTCCACAAACGTGCTAGAGATGGGCTTACAATACAAACATTTCAAGCCATCTGAAGAAACAATCCAGTATGAGGAAAGTATTTACCATAAACATGCAAATTAGTACCCCAAGAGTTTGAGATAATAGAAAACTCTTAAAGAAACTCTGACATTGTATTCTTAAAATTTTCCAAGAGGCAAATAAAGAAATAGAAACCATAGTGAAGGAGACAAAAATGAAAGTATTAAAATCATACAGAACTTCTAAAACTGAAAAACCAAGATGATGGAATTAAAAACTGAAGAGATGAATGCCAAAGAGTAGAAAAAGCTAAAGAATTAGCCAACTGAGAGAAAGATCTTAGAAAAATACCCGGGATGTATCAAAGAGAAACAAAGAAATAAAAAAGGCAAAGTAGAGGTTAGAAGACATGGTGATTCCATGGGAAAGACATATATCTGAAAGAATTTCCAGAAGGAGAAACCTGAGATTATGAGAGAAAAAAATATTGAAGAGACAAATGCTGAGAAATCCCAGGAGTGAGGAAGATGCTTAGACTGAAGAAGCAGATCAAGTACCTAAGTAGAACAAACAAGGCAAATCCATCACAATGAAACTGTAGAACATCAAAGCATGAAGTAATTCTGGATATCAGTCTGATACAGAAGACAGGTAACTTAAATAGCAATCGGACTGCACTAGATTTCCACATCAACAATCTGGTCCGTTGTCCATGCTATGCGGAAGCAAGAAGCCTCATGGAGAGGCCATGGATAGGGGTTCCAGCAAGCAGAACCTGGTGAGGTCCCTGCCAACAGCCAGGATTAACTGCTAGACATGTAGGTGGGTGAGCTGTAAAATGACAGCAGCCTTCACCTTCTGGCCTGTCCAGCTGTCCCCAGGTAGAGCAAAGAGGAGCTGTCCTTGAGGAATCCTGACCAAACTACAGATCTGGGAGCAAAATAAATGGCTGCCGGTTGTGTTAAGCCACTAAATTTAGGGTGGTCTGTTATACAGCAAAAGATGAACAAAGTAGCTTAAAGAAATTAGGGCTTTTATTCTGCTCACATACCAAGGACACTGGGAAATAGGGCTTGGGGGTTTAGGGCATTAGGGCATGCTGCTACTGCTGCTGCTGCTGATCAGTAAAGATGAAAAGAATGAATATTGATTCAATAGCTATTTTCTTTTCATGTTCCAGAACCATCCAATTGTACTTATTATAGCTTTTAAATAAGTTTTAACATATGGTGGGGCCAGTCCTCCCACATTATTCTTGTTTTTCTAAATTTTCTAAGCAATTCTAGTTCATTTATTTCCTCCATAACAACTTTGGAATCAACCTAATTTAAAAAAAAAAAAAGAAAAAACCTTGCTATTACCATTGGGATCACATTATATTTACAAGGAGAACTGACCTATTTATGATGTTGATCTTCCTGACCAAAAACATCAACAGACCTTTCCATTTGTTCAAGTTTTCCTAAACCTGGGTATGCATACATAGATACTTAGATATTATTCCGTGTGTTCTTTATGTTTGAAATATTTGATAATTGAACATATAACTTAAAGTAAATAGTGTAGTTGATCAAGAAAATAATTTCTTATTCATAGGACTAAGAAACCTTACTTATATTATTATTAGGTGGCAGTCTGATGAGTTTTGAGGAAGAAACCTTACAAATATATAAAGCATTTCTCACTTACTACTCTGAAAACTCAAAAACGTTTTCAACATTTCTCTCTCCTGAGTGTCCCTTCTTTAGTGCAATTGGGATAAAGATCAAAAGCTCTAAATCGTGCTAACAATTCAGATGCTACTTGTGATGGACAGAATGAAAATGGACACTCTAGTTTCATTTTAATTGGGTCCTGAAAGGAAGCAGGTACATCTGGTATCCCTTCTACCATGCTGCTTTTTCACATTTGACTCTGAGGCACCCACTAACGATGTTATCTAGCAATATATTTCACAGTTTAAATCAGAAAGTGTTGCTTCCTTTGAAGTTCCCATATGGTGATCCAAACCAAATATGTGCGGTTTCCCGTTGAGTTTTTTTTTTTTTAAAGGTAATCTTCATGATTAGATTAAGAATTTCCACATTACACTGGAAAGTCAAGATAGATAAAAAGTCAGTTTCAAGCCACAGAGCAGACCATCAGCAAGTCTTTATAAATATCTAACATACCGTTTAACTGCTTCTAAGAAAATCTGAAAATTTCAATGAAGAAAAAATTTCAGTTTCAGATGAACCGAAAAGATTTTTAGTGATGTTATATTTCCTGTGCTCAGATCCAAGCATGTCCCTCCCTTGCTTAGAGCCCTTCCCTGATTCCCCAGGGCAGTCAGAAGGAATTCCAAGGTTCTTAGTCCAGCAGTTAAGGGCAGCCCTTCCCTGAGCTACCTACTCCTCCAGCTCCATCTCCTGCCCCCACCTCTCCCCTCCCAGTCTCTGTCTCTCCGGCAGCCACAGGCTAAGAATTTGCAATTCTTTGCCATTTCATGCTCCTGCCATCTACTTGCACAAAGGGTTCCCAGCCCCACAGCCTTTTTTTACTTGACTAATGAACACTTCAAAAGGGTCACTTTCACTGGGGAGCCTTCCCTGAAAACCCCAGACTGAACTTTGTGTCCCGTACCCTCTTCTATTATGCACTCATTCACTGGATACCACTGCAATATAATTGTTGGTTTATATCCTCCTCTCACTGCTATGCTTTCTGAGGACAGGAATTCTGGTTTTGTACATCTTTGTACTCATGGTGCCTAGATATACAAGCTTTCAAAAGAAAAAAAAGTTGCAGCTGGAGATGCGGGTTAAATTTCATGTGTCAGGAGGCCTCCTTCAAGACCGATGACACTGGCCTTTCCTGCTACTTCCTGTCTCTGAACCCATATTCCCAGGATGGAACACTATACAACAATGGAAGTGAAATACAACCAGGGCTATAAGCAACAACACGGATGAGACATGCAGATTGATTCCAATTATGTATGTTTCAAAAATAGGCAGTACCAAATTGCATTGTTTATGTGCACATACCTTGGGGTAAAAACTATAAATGAAATAATGACCATAAAGGACAGAATGGTGATTATTTCAGGGGGAGGTTCGGGTGAGGGGAATGTGACTGGGAAAGAGACACAGGGACCTTCTCAGGGCTGGAAATGTTCTATTATGGATCTTGGTAGCAGTTACATAATATTTGTCTTGTAATTACAATATATATGTATGTGTATTAGTTCCCTGTTGCTGCTGAGACTGGTCACCATGAACTAAATGCCTAACCTATAAGTTTATTATCTTAAAAATTATAGAGGTCAGAAATCTAAGATGGGTCTTACTGAACTAAAATCAAGGTGCTGTCAGAGTTGCGTTTCCTTCTGGAGGCTCTGAGGGAAAACCCATTTTCTTGCCTTTTCCAGTTTCTAGAGGCTGACCACATCCCTCGGCCCTTTCTCTTCAAAGCCAGAAATGGCTGGTTGAGTCTTTCTTGTATCATTATCATTGTGACACTGAGACTGATTGTAGTGCCTCCCTCTTTGACATTTAAGGATCCTTGTGATTATCTACTGAGCCACTCACATAATCCAGGTTAATCTCCCTTTGGTAAGGTCAGTTCATAAATAACCTAAATTCCATTTTCTGCCCTAATTTCCTTTTGTCAGGTAATGTAACACATGCATGGTAATATATTCATAGGCTCTGGGGATTAGGGCATGGACATCCTTGGGAAGCTGTTACTCTACCCGCCACAGTATATTGTATGCACATTGGTGGCTCTATGTCCTATTTTTTAGTGACAAATGGTTAAAAATTAAACTACAGTATGTAAATACAAAGGATTCCTATATGACCATGAAAAAGAATGACTCTTTTTATTTAGTGTTAATGGAATAATCTGCAAGAAATATTTAAAAAGTAGTGTCAGAATCACTGTGTAAAGTATGCTATCATTTATGTAAAAAAGGCATGAGGGGGAAGCTTAGCTATATGTATTTGCTTCTACATGCTCAAAGTATATTAAAAAACAAAAGCAAAGCAAAACAAAACAAAACAAAACAAGGGAAAGGGCTTTTTCTATCTGCCTAAGAAGCATTTCTTAGTGACCTAAAACCAGGAGGTTTTACCAACTCTTTGAAGATAATTCTAAGGAATCATCACCAGCCCTTGAAAAGACATGGAATTACATGGAATTTACAAGGAAGATAATATGGAATTACAATGTAAACAAAGCCCTTCTCTGGCAATCATGTCTTTTAATAAACCACTAACAAAATAAAGAAGAATGTCATGCAGATGGAAAATTATACTATTCAGTTTATCCAGGATGTGAATTCTGTGGCAGAATTCAGAACTGCAAACAAAACAATAGCTGAATACAACTAGTTATGTAATGTTTGGGAACCTCCTGGAGAGCAGCCAACCCCCTGGAACATGACCAAGCACGACATCCCGGGGGGAGTCATAGATGGGAGGGAGGTCCCGCCACCTGTGGCATGGGGCCACTGGAGCATTTCCAGCCTGTGTCTGAACACTGCTGTACCAACATTTCTTCCAGACCCATTAAGAAGTCTGGGGCAGATGATGCTGGTGCGAAGTGTGGAAACAGATTTTTGTCAATCCCAAAACTCCTAGTCCATCCTGCATTCATTCTGGGACCATCTTGAGAATACTGCATTCATGGGCAAGGAAGAGACCAGATCAAACTAGGATTCATTCACTCATTCATTCATCTGTTCACTTATTTGCTCATCCATTTAATCAATGCTTACTGAGTGGCTTCATCTTCCCAGTGCTAACAGCAGAAGACATAGAGTATAATTTCAATATATAAATTTTTAAACCAGCAAAACTATACTATTTTGCTTAGACATGAACACATAGCAGTGAACTTATACCTGAAAACAAATAAAAAAAATAACTATCATAAAAATCAAAGTGGTGGTTACTTTTAGGGAAGGTGAGGGAAACATCGTCAGAAAGGGACACACATACTTGGAGGAGGAGGAGGGCAGCACAGTCTTGACTTATGCAGCCCATCTTTCTGCACTGTTCTTAGACTGCCTGATCCCTTGATAAACAGAGAAAAGTGACTATGCTAGGTAGAGCAGAATAGTGGGATTTTTGCACTTGAAGCTACTAGTGATCATGCACTCTTACTACTCTCTCTCACCATTTAATATTTTATTATTAAAATAGCCACCACAGCTGTAAATCCTGGGAGACACACACATTACACAGCACAGGTGAGTAGCACTAACTACTCTGAAAATTCAACCCATTTTCTCATTCTTATAAACAAAGGACAACCATGGACCAGAAGGCATTGGAAGGATCCCTGTGACTGCATGATACTTGCTACCTTGGAATTTTCTAACAAATAAATATTTCTCTTTATTTAATAGCATTAAATGGCATTTAATGTCATTTATTACTCATGTTTGATTAAAATCTGATTCTTTGAGAACAGATGATCAATCCTGTAGGTCTAACATCGGACTGTTAAGATTTCCAGAAGAATAAAATGAAAAATAATGGAGGAAAGTACATAAAAAAAAATACAATTTCCCAGAGCTGAAGTAACACATGAGTTAAGCAGACTCTAATGGCCCACAGAAAGCTGAGGAGGATGAATTCGAAAACTCACTCTTGGACATGGCTTCATGACATTTCAGACCTCAAGTACAAAAAGAAAACTCTAGAAAATATTGAGAGAGAAGTAATAGGCCACCCATCAAGGAATGTGAATTAGGTGACTTCAGACTTCTGGACTTTTACCATAAAGTTGGCACAATGTCTTTAACCTTCTGATGAGAAATTACTTTGAACTTAGAAATTTCAGCTAAACTATCAGGTGAGTATGCAGGCAGAATGAGATATTATCAGGCATTCAAGGATCAAAGTTTCCCTCCTATAGACCCTTTCTGAGGAAGCTACTTGAGCAAAATGAGAGTAAAAAGATATAATGGAACACACATGGAAACTTTAAAAATTCCTGAGTAACAACTGTGTAGGAGATGGCTGATCTGACTTAGAATGAGAAGCTGGTAGGGTCTGAGAAAAATGTCTTCAAGGAAAAGAAGATCATACATTCTACAATTAGACAAGAGTGAAGAACTGAAGAATTAGAAACATTGGTTGGAGTGGGAGGAGGAACCCAAAACCTGTACAAAAAAGTCAATTCAGGGGCGCCTGGGTGGCTCAGTCGTTAAGCGTCTGCCTTCGGCTCAGGTCATGATCCCAAGGTCCTGAGATCGAGCCCCGCATCAGGCTCCCTGCTCAGTGGGAGGCCTGCTTCTCCCTCTCCCACTCCCCCCGCTTGTGTTCCCTCTCTCGCTGTCTCTCTCTCTGTCAAATAAATGAAAATCTTAAAAAAAAAAAAACCCACAACAACAGAGAACTTAAATAGGGTTACCAGCCATTCTAATACGAAAGTAGAACAACTCACAGAAGGTAAGAGAGAGAAACAGGGTGGAATGGTGGTAATGTCCTTATAAAGTTGATGGAACAAAAAATATAGTTTTAAGTATATTTAAGACTATAAATAAAACTCATAAAATAAAATATAATAAAAATAATTGGGTTGCCAGGGGCTGAGGTAGGGGAATGGGATTGCCTGCAAAGTGGCAATGAGGGAACTTTATGGTGTGATGGAGATATTCTGTATCTTTATTTTGGTGCCAGTTACATGACTGTTTAAGTTTGTCAAAGTTCACAGAACTGTACACCAAAAAAGGGCGAATTTCACTGCATGTAAATTATACCTCAATAAGGCCAGCAAGGGGACAATGAGATCATATGTGAACTAAATCCTCAACTTTCATAGTGCGGACTCAAATGTAGTATGTCAAGCTGATAAATCAACAAATAACAATCAATATAAGCATAGAATTAGCACGGAAAATTACCACCACAAGAAACAGCTGAAAGTGCTTCTTGAAAGTAACACTGGAGAAAAAGACTACTAGTTAGATTTTTAATCTTATTATCTACCTGGTTTTACTTATTTATTGGCACCATCATTTTAAAAGAGAATTCTGAGACATTTTTTAAAAACAGAAAAGCTTCCAGAGTAGTACAAAGAATTCCATACACCCTTTACCCAATAATATGCTTTATAGCAAAGGATCCACTCCAGGCTCACGTGTTACACTCAGATGTCATGTCTCTTGAGTCTCACTCAATCTAGGACAGTTCTTCAGTCTTTTCTTGACTTTCATGAGCTTGATGTCTTTGAGGATTACAGGCTGGTTATTTTGTTTTGTTCTTCAATTTCGATTAGTCTAATGTTTCCCCACAATTAGACCCATATTAGATATTTTGGCCCTAATAGCATTGAAGAGATGCTGTGTTCTGATGATATCCTAGTGAGTAGTCCATGAAGTTGATTTGCCATATTACTGTTGGCCTTAACTAAAACAACATTTCCCAGATTTCTTCACTGTAAAGTTAGATTTTGCCCCTTTATAATTAATAAGCATTTTGAGGTAGGATATTTTGAGACCCATTAAAGCTTAAGAATGCTTTTTACCTGCACTGATTATTACCATGATTGCCAAATAGGTAAATTTTTATTTAGTGGATTCATAGGTTCCTATTTATTCAATGGATTATGATCTATTAGTATCATTATTTTCTTGATTCTTCACTTGTTCCAAATTTGGTCAGTGGGAGTCCCTTTGCTGGCTTCTGTATCATTTTGACATATCCCTGTCATTCTTCGAGCATTTCCTTAGTTTCTGACATGAAAGGATGTTCCAGGCTCATCTTGTTCTTTCCCTACCTCAGTCCTAGAAAAAGTCCCTCTTAGAAGAGATTGGGTTCAGAAACCAAGCTTTGGGTATGAGGTGTTCTCATTGATACTAGGATCTCAAAGCTGCCAGGACCTCTCAATGGTCATAGGGAGGAAATATACATAAACATATACACACACATACACACATTTACACATACATTCTATATCTGTGCATATCAACAACCATGGGTTCACAGTGATAACCCCAATTCCGTTTCAATACCAAAGACTCATTTTAGCCTTTCTCTAAGGTATATATCCTCCTCCAAGAGTGAAAAATAATATTGGCTCTTGTTATCCTGATTACTTTTTTGTTTAATGCTTCTATCTGTATCCAATCTTCTGAAGCTACCAGGTTGCCACTCTACTTGTATATCCCATATGCTGATTCTGGCCACTGCCAGGCTGGCTTCCCATCCTCCCTGGCATACATTATTTTGATTAAAAACTCAGAAATGAAAAAATTAAATAGCCAAATACCATAAAAAGAACAAAAAATAAAATTTTGAGAATTTGTGTCAAGTAATATTCCTACTGCTCTAAAAATCAAGAGTAAACCCAGATCCACAGTTTCCCATCCCCACCCTGCCCCGACCACACCACAAATGTAATGTACTTCAAAGTTTGATCTGTTCTAGAAAAAAAAAAATGAGAAGTGTATAACCTGACTGTATTATTCCTCTATTGATATCATGTACTTCTTAGAGTCTGAACACACACACACACACACACACACACACACACACACACACACACAGATACCCCACTTGATGCTCTGGGCACTTGGTAACCTGAGTTTACCACATAGAGAAAGTCTTTACCTGAAATGTCACAGTAAACTGTCTGCTGGTAGAGCCTGGCTTCCAGAGGATTAAAGTACACCGTGATTTCAGCTGATGAGTTAGGCCAGACATCACCTTCCTGAAAACCATGAAAGAATCATTAAAAAACAATGTGATGAAGAGGCACTCAGGTGGCTCAGTGGGTTAAGCATCTGACTCTTGATTTCGGCTCAGGTCATGATCTCAGGGTCATGGCTCAGCAAAGAGTCCGCTTGAGATTCTCTCCCTCCCCCTCTCTCTGCCCCTCCCCACCGCTTGCACAATCTCTAAATAAATAAATAAAATCTTTAAAAACAAAAACAAAAGAAAGCCAATGTGATGAAGAGAAGGCACTGCTTTTAAATGTTACTATTATGTTATAACCTCAGGAAACTTGAAGGAAATATTTTTACAACAAATAAAAGAAAGCACTATTTTACCCAACAGATAGTAAATTTATGCTACTTGTTAAGAGGTGGTACAATATGGAAATGAGCTTCAAATTTCAGTGAGTTCATGAATATATAGTTACTAAAGGAAACTAGGATGTTTAGAACATTTTCAATATTTGTGCATTCAATGGACATTCATTTTATGCCACCAGATGGCCAGCATTGGGCTGCAGAGATGAAGAAAAGTGTGGTCTGAGACTGCATGGAACTCACATCTTAGAGGGATGATACACGTGCACACAAATATTTAAAAATATTTGTGAGAGGTGCTGCACCATACACACACACACACACACACACACACACACACACACACACAGGGTCGAGATGGACTTACTCTTGAGGTGGCAGCATGATGAAATACTGTAATTCTGTGAAAATATAATAATGGCCCAAGGCAAAACAATGACCAGGTCAAACACTGATTCTAATCCAGTGTGATATTTTCGGTTTTAATGCAAACCACTCAAAAGTCATAATTTTTATTAGTTTTGAAATTATAATACAACATGCCACGTATGGAAATCCCCTTGAGATATTTCTTGAAAAATATTTTTGTATTAACCACGCAACCTGAGGCCTCTTCATTAACTTGTAAGGGCTATGATAGGAGATGCTAATCGTACCTGCCTCAAAGGGTTTCCCACCCAAAGTCTGACAAGGTCATGCAGGTCACATACTTTGCCCCACACTTGGTACTTAGTAAGAGCTCAATAAATGTTTACTATAATTGATGTTATTTTTATGCCAACTGGAAAGAATAAGATGAAAGTACTGAAAAAATTGGGGGAGAAAAAGCGTGTATTCTTCAATGGTTTTTGTAAATAGATCAAGTAGGGCATAAGTGTTAATCATATCCAAAGATCTTTAAATGCTCCCACTAGCTAAATAGAAAACTAAGACAACTTGGTAAATAATTAGGCTCTGGTTTCAGACAATCCCCAATCCATATTCTATTCACTCCAGTCTGGCTGAAATGAACACAGTGCTGGAGGAAAGACTCAGAGAACAAAATGGTTTAAAATGCAGACATCAAACAAGAGGGTGGAAATAGCAAACTAGACCCAGTTGGGTTTGTTTATGAAGGTAACAGACTGATCAGTGCACTTCCCCGTGCAGCGTCCCCTGACTTCACAATGACAAAGAGCACAGAAGCAGCAGGGAGGAGCATGAGCGTCCTGGGGGTCCTGGGAGCTCTTACAGCCCCTGTCAGCCCACGAGGATGAGGGCCCTATGAGCGCAGGGACTGCTTCATTCCCAGCCCTAAACAACGGGTGGCTCCTATTTCTCAACATATTTATCCAATCAGTCATATCTACTCAGTTTGCACACTGTGTACTTCTTAGCAGATGCCTATTCATCTTTGCAGCCTATTTCTGCCATTTTCTCAACTGGAACCACAAAAGTCATACACATTTAGAGCTGAAAGGGGCCTCTGAGAGCATGCGGGGCAGAGGGAAGCCCTAAGCATTTTCAAACACGGATTGAGGTGTTTCACTGTGGCACTTTTCCAAACCTTGAAACCAGTACCTGTTCCCTTCTGATACATGAAAAATACCGGCCCCTTTAGGATTTGTGGGGTTCCAATGACAAGGAGTGTTAGGAACACCCATGGCTAGAATGGGCAAAGAGATCAGGTATAAAAGGTGACTCATCCATTCCTGGGTCCATCATTGGGTATTCCATTTCAGAGCAGTTGAAGACCTGGGCTTCCTCCTAACCAAGAGACAAATGTATTCCCCTGGTGGGTTTAGACACTGCTTTGTTTGAGGGTATAGAAACAGCTAACCTGTTTCTATCCAAACTGACTGACCAAAGGAGCTACCTTGGATCCTGAGAAAACCCTATGCTAGAAAAGTCTCACCAGGGGGCGCCTGAGTGGCTCAGTCGTTAGGCGTCTGCCTTTGGCTCAGGTCATGATCCCAGAGTCCTGGGATCGAGCCTCACATTGGGCTCCCTGCTCGGCAGGAAGTCTGCTTCTCCCTCTCCAACTCCCTCTGCTTGCGTTCCAGCTCTCGCTATCTCTCTGTCAAATAAATAAATAAAATCTTTAAAAAAAAAGAAAAAGAAAAGTCTCACCAGGACAGGAGGAAGTGGTCCTTAAGAAGGATATAATGGAAATGAGATAAGCTCTGTGCATGTGGGAAAATTCAAGCATCTTACTGCTTGGGGTGAACCAGATCACTTTCTTTTCTTTTCTTTTTTTTAATCTATTCGTTTTTTAAGTTCAATTAACCAACATATAGTACATCATTAGTTTTTGATGTAGTGTTCAACAATTCATTAGTTGCATATAACACCCAGTGCTCATCACAACACATGCCCTCCTTAATGCTCATCACCCAGTTACCCCAGCCCTCCAGCCCCCTCCCTTCTGCAACCCTCAATATGTTTCCTGGAGTCCAGAGTCTCTCATGGTTTGTCTCCCTCTCTGATTTCTTCCCATTCAGTTTTCCCTATGGTCCTCTGCACTATTCCTTATATTCCACATTATTAGTGAAACCATATGATAATTGTCGTTCTCTGCTTGATTTATTTCACTTAGCATAATACCTTCCAGTTCCATCCATGTTGATGTAAATGGTAGGTATTCATCCTTTCTGATGGCTGAGTAATATTCCATTGTATATATATATATATATATACCACATCTTCTTTATCCATTCATCTGTTGAAGGACATCCAGACCACTTTCAAAATCGTTATCCCAGGAAGAAAATCCAAGGTCCATATGCATACAAGAAGACAACACACTTAAGTTCTATCGCAGAAGCATTCCAGGACACCCCATCATCACAGAAGTCTGATTATCAGCACTGGTAGGTTGGAAAATGGTGGGAAGACACACTCCAGAGGTGACCAGAAGCTCCCCAGAGGAGGGAGTGTTAGTTTTTTTTGTTTTTTGTTTTTTGTTTCAAAGATTTCATTTATTTGAGAGAGAGAGAGAGAGAGAGCACGAGAGGGGGAAGAGTCAGAGAGAGAAGCAGACTCCCCGCTGAGCGGGGAGCCCAATGCAGGACTCGATCCTGGATCATGACCAGGATCATGACCTGAGCCGAAGGCAGTCGCTTAACCAACTGTGCCACCGAGGTGCCCAGAAAGAGAGCACATGAGAGGGGGGAGGGTCAGAGGGAGAAGGAGACTCCCCGTGAGCAGGAAGCCTGATGCGGGACTCGATCACGTGTCTCCAGGATTATGACCTGAGCCACAAGCAGTCACTTAACCAACTCAGCCACCCAGGCGCCCTTGTGTTAGTGTTTTGATGTCATCCCTAAAAGGATCGTCTGATATAGAGGCTTCTTGGGCAGAGAAGCCCTTCTGCTTGGTGAGGGAATCTGAGTCCACAGGGTTTTCAGTCTGAGCGAATGGGACTGTGGGCTCAGTGCTTTCTTATCCTGGGCTGCATTGGTTTTACTGGGTCTGAGACAGCTGTTAGTAACTTGCAGCTTTTACTGAGCTCTGGGAGGAAATTCAAGGATAAATGCTATTCTAAAACCCTCTCCTGGGCTTGTCACAGGTATAATGTACATTAAGAGGACTATGTGTATCTGTAAAAACAGAAGTGTGGTCATTCAGTTTCCTCTCACAGAGAGATGTTTTCAATCTCCTTCATTTGAAGGAGTTAGGAACATGTAGAAGGACCGTTATTTTTCAGTTGGGATTAAAATAAAAGTGAAATAACTTCTATTTCTTTATAGCAAAAACTCAACATAGCACTTTCTAGCAAATCGGAGAAAATAAACCTCAGAAACAGGCTATCAGCCTAAACTGACCCCACTTTTTACTTATAGCTCTGAAACATTTCACATCACTTCTCCAACCCTCCTGAAATTAACTTCCATGTCATTTAAGTCTCTGAAAAGAATGTTCCCTTTGTTATTGTTCAGTTCTAAAGTCTCTTTCTGAAAACCAAAACATTCAGAATTTTCCCTGGCCGCTCTGCCATCAATATCCTTTCTTCCCGGTCCTCAGAAAGCAGCCTCATGGCACAGAACCCCTGCTGTTCTACATTCCTTCTATGTATGACCCCTCTCCCATCACTGTCTATTCTCCTGCTCCAAATGAGAGACTGCATATCTAGGATATGAACTGTAAGTGACTATTAGGTTGTTTGTTGAAAATAATTGTGAAAATGGCCTTCAGTTATATTATAATTATTTTCCTTCTTGGTCTTAATGTTTTGTTTTTTTCCTCAGATCCATAGCTGCATTTCACTTATTGATCAAGTGAATCTCCCAGAAGGAATCAACTTTGAATTCAAACTGAACTTTGAATTTGAATCAACTTTTCAGGTCTAAAGCGAACTCTCATATTGCAGCTTTTACTCAAATATCAAATATCTCTGGAAATGGAACTTCATGTTTCCTTCTGGAACAAGAACAACCAACCAAGTAACTTGACGGATTCAGTTCCGAGACTTTTTGTAAGATGTCTATGAACACACTGCCACTAGTTCATAACAGTGGTTATGAACAGTGATACCATCTTGAGAAAAGTGTCCTTTTTTAAAAAATTATCTTCTTAAAAACTTACACTGACAATGACTAAAGGGGCTCTTGTAAAAATCTCCCTTGAGGGGCGCCTGGGTGGCTCAGTTGGTTGGGCGACTGCCTTCGGCTCAGGTCATGATCCTGGAGTCCCGGGATCGAGTCCCGCATCGGGCTTCCTGCTCAGCAGGGAGTCTGCTTCTCCCTCTGACCCTCTTCCCTCTCGTGCTTTCTATCTCTCATTCTCTCTCTCTCTCAAATAAATAAATAAAATCTTTAAAAAAAAATAAAAATCTCCCTTGAAAATCCTTAAATGAAAAAGAAAATATTTTAAAAATCACCTTCCTTCCCACCTATCACCCATCTCCCTCCCTTCTCTCTTCCTTCGTCCCTTACTCCCTCGCTTCCAATGAAGGATTATTTTTGCAAATTTTGCAAAATCAGAACCCAACTGCAAGAACAGTGTTACATATAAATTTAATTCACTTGGTTTATCTGGAAAATAATGCTTACATTTGTCAAACAAAATAGTTGCATTTTATTTTATTTTTTTTATTTTATTATGTTATGTTAGTCACCATACATCATTAGTTTTTGATGTGGTGATCCACGATTCATTGTTGCATTTTAATCCCCAACTTAAATTTAGAAGAGTGATCTAAATGTTTGCCGCTCAAATGTTATACTTTCCAATCATACTTCCTGATCTGATGAGACTGAATCACATCTAACTCTAAATCATAATATTGGCAACCATTAACCGAGAGCTCATGTTCCCAGCACTGCGGGAAGTACTAATGTACAATATCCGCCTCAAACTTTACAATCTTGTGAAGTATTATCCCCATTTTAAAGATGAGACAACCAAAGCAAACAGAAGTTAAATATCTCACCTAAGACCACACCAACCATAAGTGGGAGAACTGGGATTTTATAATATATTTTTCTTTAATTTCCTGAACCCCCCTGCAATTATAACAAAAGGTCAGTCCTCACCTTTCTCACATCGTAAAAAAAAAAAAAAAAAAAAATGCCAGAAGAAACCTAAAAACACGACAACAGATAATCAGGCTTAGATGAGGCCAGCATGACCTGGTGTTCCCATCTGGTGAACAAAGTAGGAGGCACTATATGCTCATATGTTCAGGTACCTTGGAAGGTGACTCACAGGAGGTTCCTTTGGATGACACAGCCAACATTAGTGTGCTGCAGCTCTTCAGAAATGTATTGGAAGATCTTTATAAAGCTATCCTTGTTGGGTCAGGGTGCAGTCAGTTCAGAACAAGGTCAGTGAAAAATGATTTCAAGAGCAGCTGTATAATGTGTGATGAATTCCATCGTGTTCCACCAAAATGGAAAAATTCCTGACTACATAAACAAATATTTTCAGCTGTGTTATCATATTTAAGGGAAAATTTTAAAATTTCTCTTGGGAAATAAAAATATCTTCTTAATCAAATTTCTATCAATCAATTAAAAAGAGAAGCCCTGATGAGAAACTATAATCTGCTTCACCATCTACAATTGCTCTTCTAGAATCTTCCAGATCAATGAGAGACATCATGGCTCCTTTTATCATCACTTAGGGCAAGTAGGAGTTGTCTCAAAGAGACATAAGGCAAAAAAATGGAAGCTAACATATTGAAGGAAAACTACCCCAATTATCATTGAGAGAAAAGACTGAGTTGGCACATGATATGCAAGGAGACTTTTCTACTCCACTGTAATTCCTGCGGCAAGACACTGTGATTTTAGTAAAGTTTTGATTCTCAAAATAATGACCAGTAAGGTTTCTAAGAGAGGGGTCTAAGATCTGGCCATCTGTCAGAGCAAGTTTCACTAAAGGTGTGTTCTGACTTCAGCGAGATACCCCAACCCATATGCAATGAAAATTCCACTGCGGTTTTCTAGGAGCTGAGGCAGTTGTGTGTGATGTTCATGCCCTTCTCTAGAGAGAACAGATTCGTGTCTCTTTCAACACTTAAGGCCGTTAACTTATTTAATGAGCCACAAGGAACTCTGCTGTTTCTAAGACTTCCCCCAGGCCTCCCTCCACCTACAAAGGCTCTCCAGTACAACAGTGGATGTACCAGCACAAGTGGAAAAGATTTGCCTGAGCACAAGGATCGGAGAGGATGAACAATAATAAAGGGAAACTGAAGGATGGAAAACCGTACTGACAGAAGAGCTGTGACTCGTCAAGAACAGTTTGCTCTCAGCAGATTCCCGTCCTCCTTTCTCCCTTCTGGTGTCCATTTCCCAGGAGTCAGCTCCCACATGTTTGCAACGTGACTCATGACTAATGGTACAAGAAGTAGAAGGGGTTTGCAGTAAAGAGCTAGATCTTTCCTCTTTGGTAGCTATCTAGGCTTCCACCCAACCTGGTTCTGCTTAGCTTACGTGCTATGCCGATTTGGGAAAAATAAGGCAAACTAAATTTGAGCTGTGCTTTCAGTCTGAATTGCTGAACCACGTTTTCTGTAGGCTTAGCTGACAACAAAGCATGGTTTACTATTACTTACATGGTAATAAAGAAATGATCAAATTTCCCTCCCTTTTTGAGGCTTACTAAAGCTTAAAGCTAGGGATACTAGAAGAAGTTTTCTTTGATGGAAAAGACATTTGCTAACAGGAGTAGAAATGTTTTCCCCTGTTCACCGATGTCAGGCAATCAGTTAAGATCAGTTTGGGCATCTTTACATTCCCAGGCCTTTGTTTTTGAGAAAAGATCAAGCATTTTACATTCAGAAAATTGCTGCATCTTAGAAGTGTGACCTGAGCCAGAAGTACCAGAGTCCAGAAACAAGGCCAGCACATCTGTGCTGTGATTTCTCAGAGGACTCCCAGACACCCATGGAAATTGAAAGCTTAATTCTCTTTTTGCCCTGTGATGTTCTTCTGCCTCATGGTTCTCAGATTTGTGGTTTTTGTCTCTGAATCTCTCTCACTCAGGGTACCCAAGAGACCTACGCAGAGGATATAACATAATGACACTGTCAAATTTCTGTATAGCCAGAGTCCATCTAGTAAAATAGAATATTGTATTTCTGAAAGTAGTCAATTCCACTTGATTTTCTGGAAGGCACAAAACATTCATAATAGACTCAATTTTGCATTTTTTTTCCAAAGTGGGGGAAAGAACTACACAGAAGCAGATAGCCTGAGAAATAATCAGTATTCTACAGAACCCCAGTACCTTCCCTCAGCAAGGCATAAATGGAAAATTTCAGGCTAATATTCCAAGACATTATCAAAAGAACTGACATGAGGAACTTGATATAAATAGTAATAATATACTGCGTGTATTGATGACTACAGCAACAATCATGGCCTACCAGTAGAATATCAATTACCAAGTAAAGATTAAAAAAAAAATCCTCCCATACCTCTGTCCTGTATCTGCCCTGATGGTCACTCTGGGTCCCGGTCTACCCCTGTCTACCTTCTCTACCAGTGAACACCTCTGGGGTCTCTCAAAAGACAAACTCCCACCTCTGCATTGAGACCATATCAGTATGTACCTAAGATGCTCCAGCGTAACTCAAGGTTAGAACAACAGACTCTATGGCAATGTTATACAATGAGCATACTGAGAAGAAAGTGAGCCAAGACAATGGAACTACCTAGTGGCCAGGTGGTGAACAGGTGGTAAAAGAGAATAAGAACTTGCAGACCTAGAGTTTGGGTCAGCATTGAGTTAGGCTACTTCTCACATTATCAAATTAATAAAATTTTATTAAATTCAAACTCATCACTACCTCTGGGCATTTTAGGGACAGTGACTGATCTGGATCCTAAATCTACTTGCTTTAAATTACAAGAGCCTCTAGAATAGGAACAGTGTTCCCATAGAACATTCAGTATGCACAGAACACAATAAGGGCTAACCTAAACTTGGTTTTAGGTGATGCACTGAAGAACCAAGATATTTAGATGTGGGTCTGAGAAAATAAGCATATCATTTCTTATTGATTTCCAGACCCTAAGGTAATAGGTTTTTTTTTTCCTTTTTAAGTTTACCTCATTTGGAGACAATGTCCTTCCTCAGTGGACACAGAGGCTGAAGAGTCCAGAAAGCTAGGTGGTCTCTAAGCCCCTGCATCTGCCTTTTATTTTTTTTGGACAGGGTATCCATTAGAGATTGATTTTCAGATCAGTAGGTAACACTGCTTGGTTTTCACCTTCCCTGCTTCTCCTGTGAACTCAACTCATATCAAGAAGCTAATTAAAAGGAATCACACCCTAATAAAAAACTAATCGCTGATGCACAGCTCATCTGTCAGAAATTAAATAGTGGCCATTTGGCATAGCTGATCTAATAGATGAGCAAGATTCAGAAGAGAACTTCAGGAGAAAATGGTGATGAACCTGCCAGAACAGGGTAGAAAGACGTGTAAGATATGCTGCTGTGCCCCCAGCTGGCTGCTTCTCCCCTTAGCCATTCTTCTCTGTGAATTTACAGCCTCTCCTCTCTTTGCAGGGTCCCCAAAGGTGAGCATATAGGGGCTGCCTTGGGCCCTCTGCAATTGTCCTAGTTTGCTCCGCTCTTAGAATGTCCATCTTCTTTGCATGCCTTCAATGAAGACGTCTATATAATACTCACAAATCTTGCTTCCACTTCTGATTCCTCTCCTCCATATTTAATACTGCATTTCCAAAACTTTCTGGATATCCACTGTCATCTCAAATTCAACGTATTCAGAACCAGACTCAAGATCACCAACTGATTTCCATTCCTTCCTTCTTTCCTTCCTTCCTCCCTCCTTCTATCCTCCATTTATTGGCACTATGGTAGGCCTGAGGCACAGATAAGGATAAGGCACTCCTTGACTTTAAGGAAGTCAGAGTTTGTTCCCAAATTGGAGAATCAAAATTAATGAGTCAGAAAGCATCTACGTGTCCTACCTCAACATCCTTATTTCGTATACAAGGCAACCAAAGCCAAGAGAGATCAAATGGCTTGTTTAAGGTCACACATGCTATTGGCAAAGCCGGGAATTAAACCCAAGACTCCTGATATGGTAATTTCCATGAAAGACATCATAATTCTCCCAGCCACTCTAGTTCAGATCTGAGGAGACACGTGTTACCATGTCACACCCTCAACAACCAATCACAAAGCACTTTAATACCTTTCTTTTGAATATCTCTCACATATGCCACTTCCTTTGGTTTCCAGCCATCAGCAGGCTGACCATCCAAGTCAGCGTGACCTTCACACATCACCCTCAACTTGCCAGCAGAGATGTTCAGTCTCCTTGGTACTTCCTGCACTAGCACAGTTCCCCTGCCTGACCTGCACCACCCTCCCAGCCCCAATCCACCCTCCTCCAATTTGATCCACTCATGTCTACCAAGATAATATTTCTAAAGCATCTGTACACATCATGTACCTGCTCCAAGCCCCACAGTGAGTCTCCAATATACTAGGGATGCTGTGTGGGAGAACAGGTCTGTGGTCATGGGGAAATACTGCTTGCACTCTACCCCGTGGAGAATCATTTTCTCTTGAACTGGTATTTCTCAAACTTATTTGACCACAGAACTTCCTTTTTTCAAGGAACACACATTAACCCCCCTCTGATCCAGTATGTGCAGAAGCGCACTGTGGGAAGCTGGAGCCTGCAGTCTGTAGTTCAACAGGTTGGCCAGGCAGCCCAGACTTCCTCTACTCGCCTTCCCCTCCTTCCATGACTGCCTGACCCAGCAAAACTAGTCCATTCATTGTTATTTAATACTTTATTTTCACAATTTCTCCAACTAGAAATATCCTCCTTCCTTTCCACTTACTTAAATCTTCCTTCCTCCAAAATTCAATTCAGTTCTCATCTCTTCTATAAGTCCTTTCCCAGCTCTCTCATCCAAAACTACTGTAGCATTTATATACTTGTATCAGAAAACGAAAATCTCAACAGCAGAAAATGCATATAGTTCACATTTGCATCAAGAAGTTAATAAAATGGCAAAAATTTCCCTATCAAATAGCTTCAAATTAATTTACAAGGTAAGATTATATTACATTCTCAAGAACTGCATTTCTACAAAACCATTAGGATCTTGAAGGAGGGGAAAAAGGGAGATTTTATATTAATAAATAATTCACTGTTAATAACACTGAGTTCAGCTGTTTTGACTAGAATAAGGAGACACTAGGAAAGTTTCATGCCTTCATTTTCATTTTGCAAAAACTGTCAAGAACCGGCTAATGAATACTATGAGAAGAAAAGAGAATAGTGTACAGAAAAAACAAAATCATTACAGATGCCATAAACACCACTTATACTCTAAGTGAATATTATCCCCTTCCTGTTTCCAGTGATTTTTTTCACACAATATATACAAAATCAGTCTCATTTATTTAAAAGATACCACTTCTGTATATTCTTATTTTTAAAAGATTTTTCTTCCTAATGGTGAAAAGATGCCTTGTGATAATAACACCCAATTCAGTTCCTATCTAAAGTTCAAAAGCAATCATATTAAATGCCACATTTTAACATACATATATCTCCCCCATCTCCATAAGCAGCTTCAAGTTATGGAAGAGCTCATGAAGAGAAGGAGATCTGAGGTAACCCTAGTCTTTCAACTTCCTGAATTGAAAATGTACAAAACTCACCTGTGGGCCTCCCAACTCCTCCTGACCACCAACGTTTGCCATCCCAGAGCCATTCATTCCCAGAAAGCTATGACAAATAGGACAGTAGTCATCAGCCTGGATCTCCCATACCAGCTGGGAAGAATCTTGGACTGTCTATACTCTGGACCTTACCAGCGTTGTCTAAGATTACCATGACTGATTGCTCCTCCCTTGCCTCTGTCCAACTCAGCCCTTGCTCGTTTGGACTTATAATGCCTTCTTAAACTTCTTAACATCTTCTGGCTTGACCTATTATCACAGGCAACTGTCCAATCCTCCCAAGACTATATGTTCATGTTGTTTTAACCTTTAACCATCATATCCGAGGATCCCTTTGCTCAAATGAGCCCTGGACAGATTCTGAGGTGAGAGAAAATTTAGCCTCAAGTCCTATCTCCAACCTTATTATCCCACATTAACCCTTTACTTCAAGCAAACTGATCCATTTCCGGAACCCTGAATTATCCATGCCATACACAAACCCCATTTTGTTTTTCAAAAGCCCTGTCCTGCAAGACCTAATTCAAGGCTCTGCTCCCAAGAAACCTTCTCTAATTTGGCCTATGATAATCACCTCAACATCTGAACTAGTATACTGACTGTCTTCACCAGAGATTCACACAGCAGGTCCTGCAAAACAATAGCCCCAAAGCATGTCTCCAAGGAGAAGGCTCTCTTGAAAATTATAATGCACATTATCATATTAAAAACTTAGACATCTTACAGCAAAGAAACCTTTCAAACAATATTGAACACCCTGTTTGTGAAACTTATTTTTCTGTGGAATCCCCTTCTATCTTCTATCCTTTAAAAAGTTTGGAAGTGCAGACATAAGGAAAACAGGTCTCCACAAGTCAGTGGCATTTCCCACCAGTGATCTTGCATTCTAATGTCCATGTGCCCATATCTTCTCTCCAAATGGTTTGAATAGTAACAATCCAGCAGCTCCAATTAGCTTTGGGCTTTCTCTACTACTACTACTACTACGATGACTACTACTACTATTACTACTTCTTTTTTGAGAGAGAGTGAGCGAGAGCTAGCATGCACACGAGTGGAGGGGGAGGGGCAGAGGGAGAGAGAGAGAATCTTAAGCAGGATCTATGCTCAGCACAGAGCCCAAAGCAGAGCCGGATGTGGGGCTTGATCTCACAATCCTGAGATCATGACCTGAGCCAAAATCAAGAGTTGGACGCTTCACCAACTGAGCCCCCAAGCACCCCAAGGCTTTCTCAACTTCTATTGCTATCTTTACCCTCCCATCATTCTATGCTCGCTAGGTGTTAAGGTCAGGCACAGTGCCTAGCTCATAGTAAATATAGAAGGCATTAGCTACTTTCATTTTGAAGCAGTAGGGAATGTGGTCAAGAGCTGGGTCTGTGGAATCAGACCAACCCTGTTTTAGGTCTGGCCCAGCCCTCACGAGTGAGGTCGAGGACTTGTCTGTTTTGTTCACTTGTGCCTTGTACACATGGAGTCCCTAATATAGAACACACAGTCAGTAACTTTTTATTGAGTGAATTAAGCACAAAGCAGTTCTCAACCCAAGTGATTTTGCCCACGAGGGGAACGTGTAACAATGGCTGGAGACACTGTGGGCTGTCATAATTAGCAACTGGTTGCTAAAGGTCAGGGGTGCTGTTAAACATCCTACAATGTACAGGACAAAGAATTACCTAGCTTTAGAGGTCATCAGTGCAGAGGTTGAGAAAACCTGCCCTAGAGTCAGGCTGGTCAGGGATACATTTCTAAATGCAGACACTGTTTGGCTTGGAGCAAGTTACCGAATTTTTCTGTCTTAATTTCCTCATCTGTAGAATGCAGAACTGGTGATAGAAGGTTGTTGTAAGATAACATATATACAAATGAGATAAACTGAGTAACACACATGAGATGTGTTTAACACAGCAATTGGTGGGGAATGTGACCTGTGAGCATTCTTACCGTTAGCCTTCAGTCACTATCTCATACTGATATGAGGCCTTCAGCTGAAATCTTTATCCTCTCAGAACTCATTATCAATCCCAGAGTGAGTACTTTTATCAAAATAAGCCCTGCATCCCCACTTATGTTTACTGTATGGTCAGATTTTATTTATATGCTCACCAGGGGCTCAAGAGTGAAAATGTTACTCAAGAAGAGCATGCTGTCTGCCTGAACCAGCCTCCTCTGATTCTCAAAGGTGCGGGAGAGAATGGAAAGTTGTTCTCGGAGTGAAGGATCAATAATGCACTCTTCAAGAAGCTCATCGGTCTCATTCTTTTCCTCTTTGCTCAGATCATCACAGACCCTAAAGAAAAGACAGGAAATGAGATTTCTTTTGGTGTTCCCATGAAGAACACTGTAAAGGGCTCCCCCTTCAGTCCATCCTCCTGAAAGTGGTCTCGCCCATCACCCTTAGAGGGTCCCTTTTTGCCGAAAGCCTGTAACATACGAGCTGAATGAACTTGGACTTTAACCTCTCAAGAGCATCAGTTTGCTCAACTTTAGTCACTTCCTTCAACAAGCCCTCCTGGGCTTCCTGTTCTACTCAATGCTCATTTGCTTACTACTGAGCATTTATGTATATTTAGACAAATATTTTCTTTCAGATGATTATGTTTCCCAGGCTGCTTTTTAAATATTTAATATCTACCATGCCTCTCACACTAGAAAAACAATTTTATTTCTTTTTAAACTTACTTAGCCTTAATTCTTTCTTAGCTGTTAGTTACCTAGAGAACAGAATCTGGAACCAGCAAGGACTAGGCTGGGATACTGATTCTGCTATCATTTACTAGCTCTATGACTTTGAAGGTTCCTGAATTCTTAACAGCCTCAGCGCCTTCACCTGTACAACAGAGATAATAGGAGCTCCCCCATCATAAAGACGTGTTGAGGATAAAATGTGATCAAGGACCTGACAGTTCCTGGGACAGAGCAGGTACTCGATGAGTATTGTTTTCTCTCTGTGTCAAGCACAGGCAACTACCAAGCTCTCTAGCTTATAAAATGCTCAAACCACACCTAAAGACACCTCATTTTTTTCTCTCCTTCTAGCTCTTAATATCCATTGTTAAAGTCAGAAAAGCAGCCTTCTCCAACCGTTTCCTCATTGTCCTCACCAAAGCTGTGTTCACATTATTCCTAGTACCTGTTACTTCATCTGCACTTTGAAGACCGGATTTTATCTCCTCCCAGGACATAGGACCATTTTCCCAGCATTTTGCTGATATTGCCAATGGTGACAGACAATTTATTCAGCTAACTGAGTGCTCAGTAAGAACTCTGGGTCACTGAATTCCTGTCCCAGCCCCAACTACTTTCTAAACAACTTCATGCAGACTGTATGTTCAGCAATGCCAAACAACTCTTTTTTTTTTCTCAAAGATTTTATTCATTTATTTGACAGAGAGAGACACAGTGAAAGAGGGAACACAAGCAGGGGGAGTGGGAGAGGGAGAAGCAGACTCCCTGCTGAGCAGGGAGCCCCCATGCGGGGCTCAATCCAAGGACCCTGGGATCACGACCTGAGCGGAAGGCAGACGCTTAACGACTGAGCCACCCAGGTGCCCCCAAACAGCTTTTTTTAATGACTTGGCATTCAGGGCCCTTTGGTCACAGAAGATAAAGAAGTCAAAGAAATGGGTTCAATGTATTCTGTGTCCCAGGAAGAAAGCACCCTGTGCTTCCTTTTCACTGCTAGCTGGAAAGAAGCAGTGTCCAAGGTAACCAAAGCAGCCATCCTTCTACACTGCTTCACAGAGCGGGACAAATAAAGAGAAGTCAGTCCACAGAAAGAAAGGAAACCATGTGAGTGGAATTTATGATACCTACCTTTGGGAATATATCCTGAAGAAACAACCATGGATATAAACAATGACACAGCCAGAAAGATGTTCATCAAAGTGCTTGCAATAATACTAACAAATGTGGGTAAATTTGATGGGAGAGATTAAAGGATTATTTAAACAAATAATGGGAATCATAAACATTCCATTTCTTTAGGGAGTTAATGGGAGTGCGGTATGGAAATAAAATGTCTTATATGGACAAGGATGATACGCTGCATGAACTGATGAATATGATTGATTCAAACCTTACAAAAGAAAACAAAAGAGAATGATAAAAAAAAATAAAAAGAAAAAAAAAGCAAAAGAGAATGAAACAAAAATCCCCAAATGCTCTTCTCCCACACTGCTGGGACTCATGAATCACTCACAGCTACATAATGCAAACGGGGTCATGATGCACTGTATGTCTTCCTCTTTGCCCTCTGATTAGACAACTGGAGCCATGGCTGAGAGTCTAAGAAGGGAACATGAAACACCTTGAGCTGAGCTGACTCCAAAAAGGGCTGCTATAAACCTCAGTCTATTGCTGGGCCATCTTGTCCTGCTGCTATTCATGGTCTCCTACATTCAGAGGTGCTTCTGTTTTACAGATGAGGAAACCTTTCATCAGAGAGCAGAACAACACACTAGCCCTCTCTCTCAGTAACCCATTTTACAAATGGTCTGGTAGCCACTTTCAGGCATCAAGTCCAGCCTGTGGATTATAATGAATGGGAAAGCCTTGTGTCTCAGGTACAGTAGCATTAGACCAGGAATGCTCCCTTATCTTGAGGTGCTAGAGACCCTGCTCCTTTGCAGCACCCCCAAGAAGTGTAACTGGATGCTGAGGAGATTAAAAACTTAGAGCTTTGGCCTTCAAGAGAGAAATACTCTCAGGACCACACTTGGCATGGAAAAGATGAAGTCATCCATCTTCAAATGGACCATGTGACCCTGGACACTGAGCAACTCAGTGATGACTATTCTAAAGTGAAGACTAGGTCTGCCTTCCTGTTTACCAAGTACCATCCAAGTCTTTAGATTCTTGTATCACCCTGGGGACGAGAAGGGACTCCCAAACACAGCTAAGATTAAATTTATTATTAGCCAGGTGTCAGGCTCAAAGCCCAATTAAAACTGATCTATCTAGAGAAAATGTCACTTCCTGCACCTGAATGTTGTGGAATAAATCCATGCTGACAACTTTGTGGGGGTTCCATGGAGGATTCTAGGAGTTCTTGCATAGAACAAATCTAGAATTGGAGCCAAATGCTATTAAACAATGGCCATGACCTTCATGGAGAAATGGGAGCAAAAATCCTCAAAAGTCCATGCCATGTCTCTGAATATAATAAACTGTGGTAAGAATGAGTATGAAAGAATCTTGTAGGATGTTTCATAATCCTCAGGACAAGAGGGAAGAAGTAGAGAGAGATGAATGCACCTTCTTTTTCTAAAGAGATCAATTTCTCTGCAAGTCCCCAAAAAAATCAACAAAGAGAAAGACCCAAAAGATAATTTTTTAGAGGTCCCTATATCTCATTCTGAAGGTTTTAAAAAATGAAAAAACAAAAACAAAACTTAAAGCCCAAAACTTCTTCCTAGGGGGAGTGACATCTTCATTGTTAGAGTCTAGACCCTGGGATTAGCCCAAGGACCTCAAATATGGACATATGTCCTAAGGTTTGTACCAACATGTTTTGTTTGATAGGTAAAGAGTAAGTCATCCTTCTTGGAATGGAAATAATAAACTGCCAGAAAGGAACAGGGTTTCCTATTCCTGATTAAGGCTGGAATTCCTCCACAGAGAGAAGAGATATCCAAGTCTTGACTCAGGTCACATCATCAAGAAGCGGCAGGACAGGGGTGCCTGGGTGGCTCAGTCAGTTAAGTGTCTGACTCTGGGTTTCGGCTCAGATCATGATCTCGGGGTCCTGAGATTGAGTCCCACATCAGGGGCTCTGAGCTCAGCGAGGAGTGGGCTTGAGACTCTCTCTCCCTCTCCCTGTGCCCCTCCCCCCTGCACTTGATTTCTTAAGTAAATAAATAAATCTTTTAAAAAAAGATGCTGGAGGACAAAAACCCCAATGACTAGAATAGGGTCTTGAGGGTATCCATTAAAGTGAACAGCATTTTCAATGCGACCACTGAGCAACTTTCAGCTTCTGTAAAATGAATGCCTTAGGACGAGCTTTAAGCCATATTATAACTGGACAGCAGTGGGCAGACTCTTGAGTCTCACCTAAAAATCTATACTGAGGTTTTAAATCTTGGGTCCTTGGGGAGCTACAAAGGGAAACTTTATTCTCTCAAAGTATGCATGAGCCCATTTAGAACAGATCCTCTCTGTTCCAAGTTGAGGACCAAACTAAATGTTCAGTAAAAGGCAAACCTCCCTGTATCTGTCTTGCTTTTTGAGAGAATGGGCATTCCATGGCTAGTTATGTCCAGTACCAGAATTCATGACGAATAACACGAACATCAATTTAAAAAAATACATTAAAAAATGAAAGTTATGGCATGGTTGGGGATATAACAAGGAACAAGAGAGGCATAAAACAGAAAAGACAACCTGGCCAAATAAGAAATTGGGCATAAATGGCCTATTTCCCCTCTAATTCTATTTCCCCTCTTACCCATCTGGCCCTAGGAAAGGTAGAGTTTGGAAAAGGTAAAGAGCAGTATATTCAATGACCTCTTCACTTAGATCAACCAATCCAGTTTGGAGAAACATGAATTGTGTTGCCATGTGTCACTCAAAGTGAAAATGGAAGTATTCTTATTTAGTCATCTGAACCCACTTTTCAAGTTCATTGTTTAATGGAGGGGCAAAAATCCTAGATGATCAAAGTAGACTTCCAATCACAATTATGAAAATGCCATTCCATATTATTCCCTTGCTACAAAAAAAAATTGCTATAGGACCTAACAGAGCAAGAAAGATAGCAAAGAAAGACAACATAAGAGAAAAGGAAGAATAAGCCCCAGGATAATATGAAAGAGATAAAAGGGTATGAGTATTGGGGGGGGTAAAGTAGAGGAATAAAAGAAAGAAATGTCTATCCAGGCATTGTTGAAATTATATTCTCTATCCCTGGCACCTCTGATAATAATGGGTTTAAGTTCTTCTTGAGTTTCACTGTTGAAATTAGCTTCCTTAAACACTTTTTGGACATTGGCGTGGCATCAGTCATGTGTTATACACACGGTCAAATGCACATAGTTGAAGGTAAAGCTAGCTTTCCTTCTGATAGTGTGTACCCATTCTCCCCAAAAGATTATGCCCACAGGACAAGCAGGATATTGAAACACTGTGTTTCCTGGAGTTTCCCTTGTTTGTACCTGCTCTCCCATTTTATTTTTAAGCATGCTTGGGCCATTCTGATTGTTGGGACACTCGTGAATGGGGGAATCAGGACAGATGGAGCAGTGGATGAGCAGTTTCCTCTTGCCTTTTTGAACTACTGGTATTTCTATGCTATGAGGCAAACTGAAGTTTTTAGCAGGAAAGGCTTTTCTTTTCTCACTTTTTAAAGATGGCACAGTGGCAATCCAGTGATTAAAGCTCATTGTCTGAATGATAAAGCCTCTGGTCCACTGCGTCCTGCCATTGTCAAGGCTCCTTCTGATTCAATTAGGGACAGAACACTGGGGGATTTCTGCCTGGTTTCTGTGGACCTAAGACTTTTATTTTTATCACATACTAACTTGGTTTTAAACAAAGCTTTGAAGCTTCCCAGGGCTAATCTTTAATGAAAATGGAGAGGCAAATAAAAAAGGCTGAAATAAATTCTAATGAAAACAGTGAAAGTGCTAATTCAGGTAGGGTGGAAGGAGATAAAAACGAAAATGGACTTTAAAAGAGGCAGGGATAGATTCAGTAAAAAGAAATATTCAAAATTTAACAGTGATGAGATTAGTTCAAAGAGTTTGGTTTGCCACTTCATTAATTTTCTCCACTGCCTGAAATATTTTAAAAAGTAGAAGATTAAAGATACCAACAAGAAATCATTATTAAATTATATGGTTAGCAGGGATTGAGCAAGGCTACTAAAGCTGAGAATATAAAAGCCATTATATCTAAGCCCTTCTTTTCCCTCATTCTTCATATTTTCTGGAAATATTTTCTCACTGAAAAAAAAATCCACACTGATTCCAATCCAAAAGAGATTATTTTTAGAAACTATGAAATCTGACCAATCTGATTAGGGTTGTGAAACAAAATACAGTCCTGTATGTTAGTTTTGAGAGACTAGTGAAAAATGATATATTTGGTCTTTAAAATCCAGGAGTTTAGCTATTAATAAATTATAACCAGGTTAATATTAACCGGGGATGGACAACACTGTGTTCCACATAGCTCAATTCAAGTTCTTTAAACGAAAAAAAGGAGCATCATACACCAGAACCAAGTTATAAAAGTCTGACCTTGTTTGAGTTGGTTAAAAACTTACCACAAAAGTCACAGATTTTTTTCATAATAACTGAGCTTTGAGTTCCCCCAAATTACAGCATATTGGTGATTTTTCTTACAAACCTATACTTTTCTCTGTCTTCCTCTTCCTGGGTAGCAAGTATCTTCCACTGGAAATGGGCAATGATGTTACTGCGGTTGTGAAGAGTCACAGTTCGTTGATTGGACAGAGATATGTAGGTTTTCTCAATGATCAAGGAATTCCTGTCCAGCCTTATATTCATGTCTATGGCAGCTCCATACAGAGATAAAAAGACTTTTTCACCTAGAAATTAACAAAGTACAAACACACTTTGAGATTTATTCAAGAATGACTACTCGGCTATCTTTTCCCCAAGGTGAAGTTATAGCACAAGCATTAGACATTTCATTATCCTCCCCCCTCCCCATCAATCCAGAGATCAGACATGATCAGAAAACTTAAATATTATGTTTGATGTAGTTATAGAGAATCAAACTATCTTACTTTGGTCACTGTAAAAATCACATAAAATATGAATTGTTATGGTGGGTGTTGCCTTTTCTTCTTTGTAATTTTTTTAAAGATTTTATTTATTTGAGAGAGACAGACACACACACAGAGAGAGATAGAGAGCACAGGGAGAAGCAGAGGGAGAGGGGCAAGCACATTCTGCACTGAGTGCGGAGCCCAGTGTGGGGCTCCACCTCAGCACCCTGAGATCATGACCTGAGCCGAAACCAAGTCAGACACTTAACCGACTGAGCCACCCAGGTGCCCCTTCTTTGTAATATTTTTAAGTCCTACAGCCTGACCATGAGGGCACGTGAGTTCTAGAATTATAACCATGTCTCCTCTTTATCCCAGGCATGAGTTGGCATTCTGATTCTTAAAGTAACTGTACCAAGTATATCTAAGACGAGCTGCTCAGCATGCAAGGATCTAAGTCCAATCAAAGGGGATCAGAAAGAAAGAATTAATAACTTCATTAGTTAAAAAAAAAAACACACAGGGTGCCTGGGTGGCTCAGTTGGTTAAGCCACTGCCTTCGGCTCAGGTCATGATCCTGGAGTCCCGGGATCGAGTCCCACATCGGGCTCCCTGCTCGGCAGGGAGTCTGCTTCTCCCTCTGACCCTCTTCCCTCTCGTGCTCTCTATCTCTCATTCTCTCTCTCTCAAATAAATAAATAAAATCTTTAAAAAAAAAACAACACACACACAACTATTTAAAAGGAATCACTTCCTTCAACAGCAATTAAAACAAAAATCACACACTCACACATATCTAGGGAGTAGTTACATAGAAAGAAAACAAAATAGAAAGACCAAAGCTATGTGTAAATTTTTAAAAATTTAATGTTAAGAACACCTTTATTCAGCATAGTAATTTAAGTTCCTGATTTCGTTCAAGATGCACCAATTCCCTTGATTCTAGGTAAAACATGAGGCCCCTTGGGCTTCCAAGGAGACACAAATGTATAAACTATGTTCTACCTGATTACTGCAATGTCACAGCTGCTGCCTCACTTGGACATCAAAGTAGAAAAAGGAAATACTTAAATACAAGGAACGTCCTGTGGATCTGTGCTGTTGTAATTTTAATCAGAACCCAGAAAGCATAAGCACTTGTGCCTTATTTTTTAGCAAACATTTCTGTTCCACTCACCATTGTATTAACCAAGCAGGCACTTAGTAAATTAATAATGCTTTATACAGCTCAAACATCCTTTATGCTCCATCACTTTGAACACAGAAAAACTTTCCCCAAAATTTAAAGAAAAAGTAGGCATTTGACTCTAAAATTTTAAACTTTTCTGTAAAAATGTATAAAGTAAAATTTTCCCAAATACTATAAAAGCATATACTGTGAAAATAAAATGTCTTCTCCCCTTCACTCAATCCTAGGCCAGCCTTTCAAAGGTAAGAGCTGTTAATATTTTCATGTACTCCCCTCCTAAATAAAAGTATGTACTCTTTCAACTTTCAAACTTTCTGATGAGCTAAATTTAATAATATGATAAGTGAGAAATCATTGTTGTTCTAATTTGCATAGTCTTAGTTATGGATGATGTTGAACATCTTTTCATAGATTAAAGAATTTTAAAGACTTTTTTCTGTGAGATGCCTATTATAGCCTTGTTCATTTTCCTTTTGAGAAGTTTACCTTTTGCTTATTGATTTGTGAGACTTTTTTGATATTAAAAAATAAGTTCTGTCATTCATGTTGCAATTTTTTCCTCCACTAGATATATGAACTTCTCCATGACTTTTATTTTTCTGAATAAGTCTCTTTTCTCTTAGTCCTTATATAGTCTAATTCTTTCCTTTATGGCTTTTAAAAATAAGTTTATAGGGATGCCTGGGTGGCTCAGTCAGTTAAGTGTCTGCCTTTGGCTCAGGTCATGATCCCAGGGTCATGGGATCAAGTCCCTCATCGGGCTCCTTGCTCAGCGAGGAGCCTGCTTCTCCCTCTGCCTGCCACTCCCCCTGCTTGTGCTTTCTCTCTCTCTCTAATAAATAAAATCTTTAAAAAATAAAAAATAAATAAAAATAAGTTTATATTTTTTTAAATTACATTTTTAACCTCAACTTCCATCTTCCCTTTAAAAGTAGCTCCTTTCTTAAAGAAACTAAGGCAACCATAAATAGGTCTGGCTCAACATACTATTTAAAATGAGACATAGGTAATGTTCTTTTTTTAGCAATGATAAAGTATGTTAATAGACTTTCCTGTTAAAATAACTTTAAAATCTGGACAAAATATGAACAAGCATCTTCTTAAGGTCACTTCAGAGCCATCGTGATAGTAAGGAACTATCAGCCCAAAAATTAAAGGAAAATAGGACCAAAGAGATCAGTGAGCATGGAAGAAAGTCTTGACCCAAGGATATGGTACTCTTGGCAATGCTGAGCTATCATTCCTGGGCAGGCAGGAGGGATGGCAATCAAAACCCTAAGTCTACAGAAAGGGGGGCTTAAAACAAACAAAAAGACTTTCTCCACAACAAGCTTATCCTCAGAGGACTGCACCCTCAAGATGAGTTTGAATTAGAAGTAGATTAGCCCTAATTCAGAGTTAAATATTATGCTGGAATTGTCTATGATTGGAGAGAACTTCAGTCCTTGGATTTGGTGATCATGGACTGGTTTCACTCTCAGAAACCTAGCAGGAGCAACTCACTTCTCTTTGGAGGAAAGTACTTATATCCAAAGTTTCAAATTTTTCAACATTTTTAAAAATACACATCCAAACATAACCAGGCATGCCAAGAAACAAAACTCCATTTGTTTGAACCAGCAGATATAAGAAAAACAGAAACAGATTAACAAAGAATTATATACTAGAATCATCACATATAGATTGTAAACCAACTATGTCTAAAGAAACAAAGGATGACCTTGAAACTATATCCAAGGAGTGGGAAATCAAACAAAGATCTAGAAAAGTTGGAAAAGAGCCATACTAGGCTCTTATAGAAATAAAATAAAATCACCTAAATTTTTAAATCTCTATGAATAAGATTAATAAAATAATTTTAATAATTTTATGAAGAGATTAGCAAAATGGAACATGGTTCAGAAAACACAAAAGGCAATATGAAGAAATAAAAATATATGAAAAATGAACAATGGATGACTAAAATCCTAGGCAGATGGAGTGAGAAGGTATAAGTGTTTAATTGGAAACTTAGAAGGAAAGGAAAGATAAAATGAAGCAAAGACAGTATTTCAAGAGCTGATGGTTAAGAGTTTTCTAGGATTGATTGAAATCATCAGTTTACAATTCAAAAAGCCCAAATGATGTCAAGTGGAGAAATTAATATATGAATATATTGTAGTGAAACTAAAGAAAATCAAAGACAAAGAGTAAGTCCTAAAAGCAGTCAGAGGAAAAGACATATTATCTTCAAAGGACCCATGGTTAGAATTACAGCTAACTTTTCAACTGGAGCAATGGAAACTAAAAAAAAAAAAAAAAATGGAATGGCTTCTTCACTGTGATGAAGGGGGAAAAATGTCAACCATGAATTTATAGTTTTTTAGACTTTTTTTGTTTGTCTACAAACATCTTTGTTTTGTCTTCATTTTTAAGGATATTTTCAATAGGCAAAGGATTGTAAATTAGCCTTATTTTTCTTGAAGCACTTAAATAATATCACATTACTGTCTTACGGTTTCCATAATTTCAGCTGAAAAATTTGCCATCAGCATTATTAGTGTGCCATTTAAGTAATGTGTCTTTTTTTTTCTTCTGACTCCTTTTATGACATTCTTTTTGCTTTAGTTTCCAGCAGTATTTGAACTAACAAGGGTTTGCTGAGCTTTGTAAACTGTGAATTATTGTCATTATCCTTTGGGAACTGATAGAATTAAAACATAGTATAAAGTCTCAGTAATTAAGTCAGCATTAAAAGATTGATGGAATAGAATAAAAAGTCAAAAGAGGCCCAAAAACATGCTAGAATTTATTATATTATAAAGGCAGCATCTCAAATCATTGGCATAACAATAAACTTTGTAAAAAAAAAAAAGCACTACTGGGACAACTTGGTAACCATATGGAGAAACATAACTCCCATCTAACAATAGAATAAATGCCAAATGAATAAAATATTTAAGTGTTCAATATGAAACCATAAAAGTAGAACAATACACAGGAAAACTTCTTTGTAACTTTTGAGGGGAAAGTTTTCTAACCATGTCTCAAAATCCAGATTCCTCTAAAAAATATTAAGAAATGTGATTACATAAAAATGAAAAAAGAAATTTTGGGGTGGCTGGGTGGTTCAGTCAGTTAAGTGTCCGACTCTTGATCTCAGCTCAGGTCTTGGTCTCAGGGTTGTGAGTTCAGGCCCCACAGTGGGCTCCATGCTGGGCATGGAAACTTCTTTAAAAAAAAAGAAAAAAGAAATTTTGCATGCTGCAAAAATGTAAGTAAAAACAAAAGAAAAAGTGGCCAAAATATTTGCAACTCATATCTGAGACAAGGGAATTAAGTCCCCAAATATGTAAAGAAGTCTTAGAAATCAGTAAGACAATCCAGTACAAGAATGGGACAGAGTTGTAAGAAAAGAAATATATAGGCCCCCTATATGTGTTAAAAGATGCTCAACTTCTCTCATAATAAAAGTGACACAACTAAAGTTGTATTTATATAACATTCCCCCAAATACATTGGGTAGAACAAAAGTTTGAGAACGTAATCTGTTGCCAAGACTGTGGGGAGAAGGCCCTTTTATACATTGCCATGGGAATGCAAAATGATACCATTTTTCCTCACTCATGGACTAAGTTTGGTGACACGTTAAAATATCTATCAAGCTTACAAAACAACTTACCCTCTGGCCCACTTCTAGGAATTTATCCTGTAGATGAGTTAGAATAAGATCAGCAGAGTAGAAACAGCCAAAGTACCCACCAAGAGAAGACTGGCTAAATACTCTGTGTTACATCTAAAAGTGGAATGCCATGAAGGTATAAAAGTACAGGGTTATATGGAAAGATCTCCAGGATATATGATTAAGTGGAAAAAAGTAAGGTTTAGAACAATTCACATAGTGTGCTATTTTTATGTAAGGAGGGAAAATAAGAACATGCATTCATGTTTGCATCTATGTGCATAAAAACACCAGAATAAAATAAGAGCTGGGTGGGGTGAATGAGGCAAAGTAGAAATGACACCTTTCAATGTATACTTTTAAGATATTGCTTTAAGTTTTGAACACATGAACACATTACTCATCCAAAACTTTAACATAATAAAGGATTATAGGGTCTTCAGGGAAACATTGTAAAGCTGCCAGATAGCACTAGTAATGAGAGAAATATAAAACGAAATACTATCTCACAACCATCAGATTAACAAAAATCAAATAGTTTGGCAATGCTGTTTTGGAACTATATGGTAAGGATGTGGAAAAACAAGAATTTCCATATAGTGCTGATGAAAATACAAACTGGTACAACCACTTGACTAACCAATTTAGTTTCCAGTAAAGCTCAATATACACTTGCCCTATAACACTGCAATTGCACTTCTTAAAATCTCATACAGCTGCACAAGACATATACAGAGATACTCATTGTGGTATTGTTTCTAATAGCAGAATACTAGGAAGAACCTCCTAATATTCAATAGGAGAATAGATTATAGCATGTTCACATGCTGGAGCGTGTTGCATTAGTTAAAATGAATCAGAGCTATATGGGTGTATGTGTTTAGATCTTTAAAATGAAATGCTGAATCAAAAAGTCATGTTGGGAAATGGTATATACAGTATGATACCATTTATATCAAGTTTAAAACTACTCAAGCGGGGTGCCTGGGTGGCTCAGTCGGTTAAGTGGCCGCCTTGGTTTCAGCTTAGGTCATGATTTCACGGTCATGAGATCGAGCCTTGAGTATGGCTCCACGCTCAGCGTGGAGTCTGCTTACCCCTCTCCTTCCCTCTCTGCTCCTCTCCCCAGGCCCTCACTCACGCTGTGTCTCAAATAAATAAAACCTTTAAAAAGAAAAAAAAACTACTTGAGACAATAACATGACTTATGGGTAGATAAAAAAATACCATAAAAATGAACCCAATACAGCTCCTCTGAGGACCAAGCCGTGGGAATTAGATCAGGATAAGTAATGAGATGACTTCAAATCTGTAATCAGTTTAGTTATCCGTAAAATAAAACATCTGAAAGAAACGTGTATAGCAAAATGTTGAGATGTATTAAATATAATCGTGGTTGATTACATTATTTCTGTGCTTCTGTGGCTATTTGAAGTATTTCATTGTTTGAAAGTCTAATGAAGGAGAAAGATCCAAGGGCTTAGTTCATACAAATCTCAGGGTCAGAGGGACTAAAGTCATCAATTTGAGTTGCTCACTGCAAAACTGTTCCTTCCAGAAATACAGCAAAAGCCACTACACTCTTTTTGAAAACCATCTGATATTGATTTTTTTTTTCAATCCATCTTCCAAAAATCATCAGATCCACAAAGTAAAGGAAGCAATAACTCTTGTCTCCACAGCTTTAGGGACTTGCTTTGTACACCCATTCTCATGAAGACAACCTTAGAAAGGGCTCCTAACCCCTAGCTACTCACAAAACTGGTAGGATGAAGGGATGTTATGCCTGCCAGAACAGACAAGTTTGCTGTTCCCCAGCATTGGCATTTTTGGGTCTCTTTGCAGGGCCTGTTCCCACTCGCCTTCCGATTTGGTTTCTGGGGTTGAATGTTATGATCCCGGTAGATGAATTTAGCCACTGTCATTTATAATGTCCTGGTAAAAATACGTTTTGTGGAAGTCTCATTAGCTTTTGTTAGTTTTGCTACTATGAATCAAGCAAAAAAAAAATATGAACAAAACTAAGTTTACAAAAAAAAATGAAGCTAGCTATACAGTGGTTTCAGTACTTTCAGACAACACAGGGCAATAAATAAAATATATGCGTGGAGCCATAGATTCTCTAGGAACTAGCAAGTTGGCAGAAAGAGTGTTTCTCATCTCTTGGTCACAGCAGGGTCAAATTCACCATGCAAGTGAACTGCTGAATCAAACTTCTTCAGAAGTGCTCTTTCTTTGAAGGGTTCAGGAAACAGCTTCTGAGACTTGCTTGGCTGAGCTTACCCAGCACATCAGTGGCAACGTCAAAGTCAGTATTCTCCATCTACAGGGAAGGCGGTGTAGGATTACAGAAAGTATGCTGGCCTTGGAGATGCCAAAAACCTGGGTTCAAGTTCCAGCTTTACTTAGGTGTATAGTCATTTAATGTTTCTGGGCCTCAGTTTACTCATCTCTAAAATAAAGGGTTTTATATAAATGCAGAGAACAATCTGCTGGCTCCAAGAGGTAAGGGGGGAGTGAAGTAAAGGGTATTAAGAGGTACAAACTTCCAGTTATAAAATCAGTCACAGGAATGAAAAGTACAGCAGAGAGAATATAGTCAATGATACCACAATAATTTTCTATGGTGACAGATGGCAACTACACTTGAGCATTTTGTAATGTATATAAATGCCAAATCATTATGTTGTATACCTGAAACTAATATAACACTGTATGTCAACTATACATCAAAAGTTTTTTTTAAATAAAATAATGGAGTTAAGAGATGTCCTCTAATGTCCTTTTAAATACGAGTATCTAATGACTCGAGTCTTCACCTGCTATGTAATTTATAGAAACCTCATTCCAACCTCCTAAACAATCCTTGACCATCCGTGCATCCAAACTTCTGCTATTCCCTATCCTAAGCTATGGAAGAAGAAATGAAGAAAAGGAAACTTGGTCAAGGAATGTTTCCATTGCCTCTGAAGCCATGTTAAAACATTTACTCTTTTACCATAACTATGTTTTGCTAGGTTTTCTAATTATAATAGCACACACTTATAATTAATCATAATAATCACACCATTGAAACAAAGCTTATGCAGGTAAGTCTGCACAGATATATTCAGATACATATTATTTAGTAGTTTCAACTGTAAGATAACATATTGCACTTGATCTTAGCCAAAACCACTCAATTACTTACTATGTTCTATTTTGGTATTCCTTTATTGGCCTTTAGGAGAAAAAAAGAACTTCTTTATGGTTTATTAGAGTACAATATATAACTGACTATAAAGCTATCCTGTAAAGTACTAATATTATGATTACTTGTATCTTTAATAATACATCATGATGCCTTTGGGGGAAAAGAGCCTATTTGCCAACTTCTGACTCTGAATTGAAATATCTCCTCTTCAGTAAGAGACATAATACTTTAAAAATGCTGAGTAAGTGCAACAGCTCCATTTCCTGATTATGCCTGTGGTTAATGTCACCTCTAAGGTGACAGCAACCTCACCAGGCATGGAAAAAAAAACACTTCTATGCTCCTACTTCTAGGGTTCATTCAAGTAACCAAAGGTTTAGTATCTTTTTTCTTAAAGCCTGTTCTAAATACTAATATCTCCTTGAACCCCTAGATTAAAGTTTTTCACTACCCAGTTAAAAAGTGTAAAACTTAAGCAATTAACCATTTATCTGTCTTTCAATAGTCAAACAATATTTTCACATCTCAGTTTTATTGAAAATGATAGAATTAGTATACTCATGTTTTGTTTCTAGTTTTGTTTTATCTTGTTTTTAAGAATGTAATCTTGGGGCACCCGGGTGGCTCAGTCATTAAGCGTCTGCCTTCGGCTCAGGTCACGGTCCCAGGGTCCTGGGATCGAGCCCCACTTTGGGCTCCCTGCTCAGCGGGAAGCCTGCTTTTCCCTCTCCCATTCCCCCTGCTTCTGCTCCCTCTCTCACTGTGTCTCTGTCAAATAAATAAATAAAATCTTAAAAAAAATGTAATCTTGAGTAATTGTGTTCTTAATCTCTTCTGGAAGAATCAGTTTGTAAAAGGTATCAAGTTATTTCAGTTCTGCTCTTTTAGGATATAATAAAAAGGTAATGAAATCATTTCTGGGGTAACATCAATTCCCTAAACAAACTTGGTTTCACCACAAAAAGCCATATACGGAAGAAAGCACGGGAGAGTTATGGTTCAGGTAAATATTGATGAGTAAAATATTAGATATTGGTGAAATTTACACTCAACCTCCTTAATTCTAGAGCACTAGTTCAAACTCTGGTTAATTAAAAGAAGAATCTCCTAGCTGCATTTAATCAAGAATTTCTATACAATGGAGGACCAGCAACTGAAGGGCATAAACACAACTGTTAGAAATGTGATTGAGTGGGGTGCCTGGGTGGCTCAGTTGGTTAAGCGGCTGCCTTCAGCTCAGGTCATGATTCCAGGGTCCTGGGATCGAGCCCCACATTGGGCTCCCTGCTCGGTGGAGAGCCTGCTTCTCCCTCTCCCTCTGTGTGCCGCTCTGCCTACTTATGCTCTCTATCTCTGTTAAATAAATAAATAAAAATCTTTAAAAAAAAAAAAAAAGAAACGTGATTGAGTACTTCCCACTGGGGATTATCAATGTTCCTCCTTCTGGAACATTGTTTGAGGATGTATGAAAAGAAATCCATGCTAAATTTCCCTCCTCAAATCAATTCACACTTCAAACAGCTGCAGAAAGCTCAATCAGATGCTTATTTAGTGAAATGAGAAGGCAATGATCATGGCTTCGAAAAGCTCCATGATTAATTGTGTTTAGAGTCATTACTGTTTTTCACTAATGAAAGGTTATAGGTTCCGGTCACTGACAACCCACAATAAAGATGAAAGCATATTCTTATCAGCAGTTCATTTCATGTAAAGAAAAATGCTACAAGATAGTTTACCTCTATCTGCATCTTTAGGAAATTACTTTGTGAACCAAAGTTGACACCAGAACCTCACAGGGTGGAAATTAACTTTGCCATGGTGATTAAATTTTAATACACAAATATTTGTTTCCTTTAGCACATGACTAAGAATGTAAGTATGGGTGTCAATCCAAATACTGACCCAAAAGTTAAAATACAGATTGAAGACCACTGAAAGCTGTATTTCATAGTCAAGAGATTAAGGGAGTAAAAGTACATAGGTAGTGGTATGAGAGATTGGGGAGATGATTCGCTCTGGTGGAAAAAGCACTGCACAGGAGGTTAGAGTCTGAGCCTGGGTTCTAATTGCACTTCTGCTACTCATGTGACCTTGGGCAAGCCACTTAATTTCTTAAAGCTTCAGTTTTTCATTTGTAAAACCTAAGGACTGGATTTGATTATTAGTTAAGTCTTCTCTCAAGCTTTGATTCTATTGATTTTGAGCACTCTAAACTGTTGGGTCTCAAAACCCAACCAAATAAAATTTTTTGACATTATACCACCACCCTATGTATTTGTTCGTTTATAATTATACTATATACTAGAGTACTCACATGTCAAATGTATTAAAAATATGATTCAAAATATTTAAAACACTGAGCTAAAGATGAATGATTTTTTTTTTACTATGTTCATCACCATACAATACATCATTAGTTTTTGAGGTAGTGATCCACGATTCATTGTTTTCATAAAATCAATGATAATTTGGTATGTTCATCAACAATTAGGTTTACCAACAAAAATTGACAATGCTTCATTTTTTTAAACTCCTGACTTAAAATACCTTGTGATAAAGTAATCCAAACATAATTCTAAGGCCACAATTTTTCCAATACTTAATTTTAGGGGCTGACATAAATGAAAATGATACCTCACAAAGATACAGAGATCCAGATGGAAAAAATATATCACTGATTGAATTTATTAACATTCATATTTTTCATTTTTATCCACTATCAACACTGGCAACACAAAGGCTTTTGTTGAAATTCAAGAATGAAAAAAGAAAGTAAGAAAAGTAGGAAGGTAGGAAGGTGGGACATAGGAAGGAAGGAAGGAAGGAAGGAAGAGAAAAGACACAAATTGCCAATATCAATAATGAAAGAGGAGATTCACTATAGAGCCTACAGACATCACAAAGTTTATGAACATTTTATGCAAACAAATTTAAAATTTTATATTAAACTGAAAAATTCCTTGAAAAAATTTACCAAAAATTACACAAGAAAAAAATAGAAACATCTTAGTAGCTCTAAATGTACTAAATAAACTGAATAACTGAATAACTAAAACCTCCAAAAAAGGCTCTAAGCCCAGATAGCTTGAAAAGCGACTTTTTCAAACACTTAAAGAAATAAGATGAATATTAGAAATGACAACACTTCCAGAGAATAAAAAAGTAGAATAATTCCCAACTTGTTTTATGAGACCAATTTGTTTTTTCAGACCAAAGACAAAGCCATTACATGAAAAGGTGAAATATATGATCATCTCAAAAATGCAGAAGAAGTAATATATGAAAGTCAACACCCATTCAAAATTAAAGGTCTTAGAAACCTAGAAATGGAAGGAAATGTTCTTAATTGGATAGAGAGTGTCCATTAAAAACATCATATTACATGATGAAATAGTGAGAACTTCTGCTCTGAGACTGAGAACAACAGAAGGATGTTTGCCATCATCATTTCCATTAAACCCTGATAAAGGCCTAGCTGTGCAAGAAAGAATAAGAAATAAAAGGCTTAAGGATTGAAAAAGAATAAAACTATCATTATTTGCAGATGACCTGATTGTGTATATACAAAATCCAAAATCATCTACAGATAAACTAGGAGTCACTGAGTTAATTTATCAAGGTTTGAAGACATAAAAGATCAATACATAAAATTCAACTCCTTTTTGATATATCCCCCCAAATTTAGAAAATAAAATTAGAAGAAAAATACCATTCTAGTTATAAAGGAAGTGATAAACTGTACTTCATCAAAATTAAATTCTTTTGCTAATGAAAAGACACTAGTAAGAAAATTAGAAAGATAATCCACTGTTAGGAGATACTTACAATAATTATTTCTGAAAGGCTTGTATTGAGAATATATAAAAAAAACTATGAGTCAATAACAAAAGGACAAACAACTTCCTAAAGAATAGGCAAAAAAATCTGAATACACACTTTAGAATAGAATACGTAAAAATGGTCTTAAGCACATGAAAAGATACTCGACATTATTAGTCATTAGAGAAATGCCAATTAAAAACAAAATATAAAAAAATAAAACTTTTGTTGATATTTGGCTAATAATAACTTTGCTTTTGTTGATATTTGGCTAATAATAACTTTGCAGCCAGGATGACTAAAATTAAAAGGCTGACAATGACCCAGAGTTGATGAGAATGTAGAGTAACTAGAAGACCTATCCATCACCTGGGGGGGCGGGGGTATGTAAAATGCTTCAAGCCACTTTAGAAAACTGGAAGTTTCTCAGAAAGTTAAGCATATACCTACTCTATGACCCAGCAACCCTACTCCTAAACATTTACCTGAGAGAAATAAAAAACATATGTTTACACACACATACACACACACAACCTGTACAAGAATGGTTATTCGAGCTTTATTCATAACCCCAAACTTCAAACAAACTAAAGTTACATTACCAGGAGAACGAATGGACCATGGATAAGCATACAGTGGAATACTGCTCAAGAGTAAAAAAGGGAATTTGATACACACAACATGAATACATCTCAAAAACATAATGTTGAGTGAAAGAAACCAGACACAAAAGAGTATATACTCTACTGAGCACATTTATTTGAAGTCCAAGAATGAGCAACATGACACTAGGGTGATGGGACTCAGAATGTCTAGGATGGGGATGGAGGGACTGACTGGAAAGAGCATGAGGGGACTCTCTGAAGCCAGGGATGTTCTCTATCCTTAATGGAGAGGTCAACACACAGGTCTTGTCAAAACTCATCAAACTGTACATTGAAGAACTGTGCATCTTATTGTATCTAGATTATACCTCAATAAAAAATGTAATAAAAATTACATATGTAAATAATAAACATAAAAAATAATGAATATAGAGGAATAAATCCAACCACAATGTTCAAGACTTCCATCCAGAAAACTACTGCTGAGAGAAACTACAGAAAACCTAAATATATAGAGAGAAACCATATTTATACTATGCTACATAGAGAGGATTTATAAAACAGTAGGGAAGGATGAACTACTCTATAAACAATGCTGAACGATGTGAAAAAAGACAGAGTCAGTTTTAAGCAGCAAATTAAACTGGAGATTGAAATAACTAAAATAGTTGATAAAATATTTTTTAAACTACTTTAAAATTCATCACTAACCCTACCAGAAAATAAGAACATCAAAGTGAAGAATTGCAGGAAATAGTGTAGTGCCAAGGCTGTCTTTTGTCCTAATGGCTTTTGTTAACCCTTAAACTCCTGCTTTAACTACAGAGTTGTATGCATATGACAGGAGATAAAGTCTAGGGCCTGCCCAAAGTGGGGATGCTAACTCCAAAATTCACAAAACATGAAAGAGCATAAGATATGATGAGGTTCAGGACACACTATCGCAAAATATGGCACACCTTGTCACATTGAGTATTTCAAGCTGAAGGAACCTGAGAAATGGTCAGGAAGGATTTTCTGACCTTCCGCCAAAACAGGCTGTAAAACCTTCATGTGAAAAGTGCCTTCCTATACTTAGATGAAAGGAGCACCCTTGTCTGCAAAGACAGAGGGACACTGAGAGGAATCTGAACGAATAGGCCTTGCTGTTTTCCCAAGTTTACCACACTTAGCTAATACCCTTTCTGGTCCTAACATGTTTTTCCACAACTCTCTACTCTTCATCAAAACCTAGCCAAAAAACAACTCAAATTTAACCACTCCTTCAGGTCTTCATTTCCTTACCAAAGCTCCCATCCCTAGAGGAGATAGGGAAACAGAAGGACTCCATAAAAATCTGCTTTTGCTCCTTCTCCTGCTTCTGTTCTTGCCAGGACCTACACCCCCACCCCACTACACATGCCTCAGAATGTCCTCCTTGTAAGGGACAAAGCGTTAATGATTTCTCTAGAATGGATAACATCTAAGGAAGAACCAGGTGAGAATGACCTGAGGAAGCCATCATATGCACATTCCAGAACAGGGCTCCAGATATCTCGATGCCACAGCCCACTGGCTCCAAGGAATAATACCTGGGCCTTGATCTTTGTTCTAACCAGTTCCTGGATGCCTGAGGGGACATGTATACCAGACCCCAACAAAGACAAGACTCCCTCTATTCCTTTCTGATCCCAGAAGCTCCATCTGTATCTGCTCTCTCCATATCTTCACTAAGCTCTGCTCTCACTTCCTGTGGGCTCACATTTGATTTCCATCCTACGTGAAGCCAAGGGCCCTCTTGGCCAATCCTGCGGAACCTTCTGAGTCCCTGGACTCGGCCTGCATGCATCAAAGGAAAACTTACATTAAATAAATTTGTATGTTTTTCTCTTCTTAATCTGTCTTTTGTACAGGGGCCCCAGCCAAAACCCTGGAAGAGTGGAGGAAAAAGATATTCTTCCTCCCCTACAGATATCATGGTTGAAAACCATCAGAAATAATAAACAGCAAACTAAATAAACAGATTTAATATATTTAAATGCTCAGAAAAATGAAAATAACAATACTTAACATATTTAAGAACTAAAAGGGAAATTTGAAAAATAAAAGAGAGTAGTCAGATTTAAGAATAGATTGAATCAAGAACCAAATAAAATTTCAGAAATGAAAATACAATTGAAAAATTAAAACTCAGCAGATGAGACATCATGGAAGAAGGAGAATAGAGGAGAAAAAAGTATTCAGACAAGTTTTACAAAGACAAAGAAATGGAAAAAATAAAATAGAGGTTAAAAGGAATAAATAATCGGAGCACCTGGGTGGTGTAGTTGGTTAAGTGTCTGACTTTTGGTTTCAGCTCAGGTCATGATCTCAGGGTCCCAGGATCAAAGCCCCGCATTGGGCTCCACACTTAACATGGAGGCTGCTTGAGATTCTCTCTTTCTCCCTTTGCCCCTCCCCCTACTTTCTTGCTCTCTCTCTCTTTCAAATAAATAAATCTTTTTTAAAAATGTTAATCTATTATTAAAAAAGGAATAAATAAGAGTAATAATAGACTAAGAAACAGAATAACAGAGTAACTGGTTGGAATTCCAGAACAATAGAAGGGAGAACAGTCAAGAATCCATATAGGGGGAAAAAATTAAACACAGTCCTGGGGTGCCTGAGTCGTTAAGCATCTGCCTTCAGCTCAGGTCATGATCCCAGGGTCCTGGGACCAAGCCCCACATTGGGCTCTCTGCTCAGCAGGAAGCCTGCTTCTCCCTCTCCCACTCCCCCTGCTTGTGTTCCCTCTCTCGCTGTCTTGCTCTCTCTGTCAAATAAATAAATAAAATCTTTAACAAAAAAATTAAACACAGTCCCTACCTCACACATATATAAATATGAAATCAAAGATAAATCATCAATCTAAACAAAGAAGCTACAACTATTACCCTTTTAAAAGTAAACATAGACTATGTTTGTGATCCTTGAGAAGGTAATGATTTCCTAGCAAGGAGGCAAAATGCGTTAAAGGAAAAACATTGATAATGTCAACATTTACAAAAATTAAAAATTTCTGCTGATCAAGAAATATGAAGGAAATGAAAAGGCAAGCTACAGACTGGAAGAACATATTAACAATACATATTGACAAATGATTAGGATTCAAAATATCAAGTTATAAAATATTCTTACAAATTAATAAAAGAAAAAACTCAATAAAAATGAGCAAAAGGCTTGAACAGACACTTCATTAAAAAAGATATATGAATGGCCAGTAAGCACAGGAAAAGGTGCTCAACATCATTAATCATTAGATGAAAACTAAAACCGCTAGAAGACATAGCTTTACACTACTAGTATGTCTAAAATGAACAAGACAATACTATGTAGTAGTTATGTAGGAAAGACGAAGTTAGGGTTCGAAACCGATGGCCAAGAAAGAATTCCTGAGACGTCTTTGGTGCAAAAAGGTGATTTTATTAAAACACGGGGACAGGACCTGCGGGCAGAAAGAGCTGCACCAGGGTCATGAGGAGGGGCCCATTATATACTTTCAAGATGGGAGGGGGTTAGGGATAGTGTAAGTCTCTAAGGAATTTTGGAAGCAAGGTTTCCAGGATCCTGAGAGGGCTAGTTATTGTTGGAAAAAGCTCATTTATTACCGTCTAATAAAACCTTAGTCATGAGACCCTTCAGATGTATATCAGTGAGCCATATGCTTGGGGGATGATTGCCAAAACATATCTTGGAGGTTTTAGAGATAAAGGAAGTTTTCAAAGGAATTTTTATATGTTAAATTAGATTTGCTTGGGGGGTGGTGGTGTTAGGTTAGGAATGCCTTTTGCCCTTAGCAAAGTATTAACATCGAGGCAGCTGAGTCCCTAGAGGAAGGTCACTTTGCCTGTTTCAAGAACTTGTCAATGGGCTGTAGGTAGTAAGGAAATTTAATAATTTTTTTTCTGCCTTTGTTTCCCACATCAGTAGCAGAAAAAAAAAAAAGACAACACTGCACTACATCAAAAACTAATAATGTAATGTATGGTGATTAACATAACATAATAAAATAAAATAAAAAAAAAAGACAACGCTGAGTTTATCAGCAATGATGTGAAGCAATCGGAAGTCTCAGGCTTTATTGGTGGGACTGTAAAATGGCACAACTACTCTGGAAAGATGCACGTTCCTGATGTGTTCTTTTTACCTTCCTCTGTTGGATTATATGGGTCAAAACTTTCCCCTTTTTGCTTAAGCCAGTTCAGGTTAGGTTTGTCTTGCTAGCAGCCAGTGAATTCTGACCTAAACTAAAAGATAAGATACACAGGTTGGACCACTGGACATGCATTGTCGTTACGCTGGGCAACGTGGAACTTGGACCACTTCACCACAGGTCCTTAGGCAAGGACTTGAACTGTCCTGCTCAGATATGTATCCACAAAGCCAAAAACTCTGAACTGTGACCTAGATCTCATTTGCTTCTCTTCCCCTGGCTGTGCACTTGTGTTTTCTGCCTACAATGCCCTTCGATGCAGATACTCTGGGTCAATAAACATGAATGGGTAAAATAGAAGGGAGCAGGAAATGAGAAAAATCATGAAATAATAAATCATGAAATAATAAATGGCAATGGTAAAATATTAATTTTGGCATTACCATTGCCAAAATAAAATATTAATTTAACAACCAACTTTGGAGACTTGCATAATCTACATGCAGCATACATGACCATAAATTAAATATTGGCAAAAACAATGTATAATTTTCATGATTATGTAGACTGTGGCCTTCAAGAAAATGCTGGAGGCAATAGACACAGAACTACATTTAAGTAAGATGATGCACATTCTAAGGATTAAGGCAACTGGATCTTACACAGACTGGTCAGCACACAGGAGAACATTCCGAACTGGGGTTTACATTTTTTAAACGTGAGACAAATGTAGTAATAAATCAAGTGGAAAACCCATGGCCTATTCAGTTACCCTCAAGTTTCATTACATATAAATAACATTAAGCTACTGGTATGACTTCATGGTGTAGTTTCCTTCCTGAGAGCTGTATTTCTAGAGGAACCAGTCTGGTGGGATTTATATCTGGCTCAACATTATTTCTGTGGGAGACATTCATTCTTTGGTTCTTTACCTTGTGGATCTTAGCTTACTTTAATGCAGCCAAAGTAACCATTTCCCATTTTGCTTCACCACATTTTCCATCTGACCTTTCTTAACATGTAGAACCTTTAACAAAGAATCACGCATACCTGTGTCATAATGCACGATAAGTCTTTCACTGTGGCTGCCTACAGTCTGTGGCTCAAACTCCACCTCCAGCTGCATGGACTCTCCCATGTTAAGTGTTCCGGCAGGTGGCTCCACAGAGAAAGGCCTGCAGCACATGGTGAGACACACTATCAGAGCACATTCCTGACTGGTGTGAGGAGACATGGGGGTTCTTGGGCTGCAGCAAAGCTCAGAACCGACACCACAATTTGGTGATTCAGAAGTAAAGTACACTTTCCCCCCTGATGTGAAAGAACTTCGGTTTTAAGGTTAAAATAGCAGGACGAGATCTGCAAGTGTAAGCAAAACTTAAAATGATAAGGTAACGTTGTTTGTGCCCTTGCCGTTCAGCCATTCTTTTAACATTCACGGAGCTATTCCAGTGGTCGGCCTTAAAACATGTATGCAAATACTGTAATTTGCAAAAGATAAATGCCTTCTGAGGAGTAAAAATCAAGTTTTGTGACAGTTCAATGAAGAGAAGGTTTTGTAATGGAAAACTGTATCAGAGTCCCAAAAGATCACACAATCACATGAGGGTAACTTGAGGGCAGCTTAACAAAGGGTCTACTTAACAGGGGGGAAAGGGGGACTACAAATGATACAATCCCCCAGGGTTATAAACAGTAAAGCCATTATGACCTCTAGGCCCAAAGAGCCAAGGAGAAGAAGGAGTGGTTTTGAAACTTGCAGGAGTCCTACTAGAATGCTGCTACATGAGGAGCAAGGAGCTTTAGTCAAGAGAGACAGTCAGCCCAGATGGCCTCACAGGGAAGAAACTATGGGGGAGAGTACCCTAACTTCACATCCTCCTGTCTGATCACCTGCTGGGACTCCCACTGGCTGAACCTAACCAGAAGTCAAAGGCACAGGAGCCTGTTGACCTTTGTCATACAGGTCAGCATCCCGGGTGACAGCAAGCTGGAAACCAGGGGAGAGCATTTAGAAAGGCAAACTGGGGACAAGTTCTGTGCCTTGAAAATAGAATTTGGGCACATAGACATGATGGGGTGATAGGGTGGATTTGAGAACAGGAAATCGTTTCATTTAATTTCCCTAGAAGGAAGTGGCAAGAGAGAAGCTGGATCTGATCATGAGGTACCTTAAATAGCTTACAGAGTTCTTCCTTCTAAATAGAAAACCCAGCCCATTTAATTATTTTCATGGTCCATTTCACTTCTCTAAATTGCTATTTTTCCAAAGTAATGCATTGTACAATGTATCTGGCAGGCTAAGTTTTTTCTGATTATTTACTTCTATCACAATTGTTTTTTAGTTTCATCCCTGAAATCTTCCCTGAGATAATGAACTTAATGTCTGAAAGCCTAAGCTTCCTTCTGTGAGGGTACCGAGCTATGGCAAGGGTAGCACAGGGTGGTACCCGAGATCTTCACTGCAATGCTTCCCACCACGGAAAACTTTCTCTGGGGCTATCTGGATCTTCCTCTACTTTCACTTCTTTATCTTCCCATTCCTTTGTGCTTTTCCCACACCTATAGCACCAATCCTCCAGTGAACCCCAGGCATTGCTGTAGAGGTTCTATGGGGTAGTGGTCACTAGTCTGAAGCCAACTGAAAAAGCTCAAAACTCAGCTCTGCCATGACCCTGGGGCGAGTCACTGAACCTTCAATCTCCCGGTCTGTAAGATGAGGGTAAAGACAGCACCTACTCTACAGGGTGGGAGGGAGGACTAAAGGAACCGATACAGGTAAATTGCTTAGAATAAAGCCTGGCACGTAGGAAGTGCTAAACTAATGTTTATTATTATTTCTGTTATCTCCGCCACTGGCAGCCTCTAGATGGATGATGAGCCTGAGGATGATCTTGGGTGTTTAGATGAGTTCCAAGTTTTTATTATTCTCCTCCCAATCTTTCACACTGCTCTACGGATACTGTAAAAAGAACATCTACAGGTCATAACACATCCATCTCTAGTTCAACACCTTCAGTGGTCCTCATAATCTATGTAATAAAGCTCAAAGTCCTAGGCATTTGAGGTTCCACACGATCTGCTCCCAACTAGATTTTGCATTTTCATTAAACACATACATCTGTCCAAATGTCCCATGTTATCGGTCACATTCCAAATGAGGCTGGGGAGGGACAGGGTGGGAGGGCTCTGCTCCCTTCACCATAACCTCGCCTAGCACTGCACCCCCTCTCCCTTCCAATCAGACTGTGCCCCCTACACAGACATTCCCCAACTGCTAGGGTCACACAAGAATACTTACCATTCTCCATAGGTCATATTTCCTCCAAAGTCACTTATCACTGCCTGGACTCAAAGATACCTCTTATCTTCCTGGATTATATATAACTATTATATATATTATATATAACTATAACTTTGTTTTTACTTCTCACTTCAGTTCACCATGTGCTATAGTTAGTTTTCATGCCTGTTCTTGTTGATAGCTATAGACTCAGGAGATGACAGGAAAGGGAAAGCAAATAAGCGGCCATGAGCATGGGCTCCATACCAGGCACCAACTACACTGGTACCTTACGTACACCAATCCTCTTAATCCTGGGAAGAACCTGAAAAAAGGAGGTATTGTTATTTGCACTTTAGATATGAGAAAACAGATGCTCTAAAAGGGCAAGCGACTGGCCCAAAGTTACCCAGCTAGGTGGTGGTGGAGTGGGGCTGGAAGCCGGCCTGCAAGTTCAAGTTCTTTCTGCCTAACCAAACCACCCCTGAACAGGGAAGCCACCTGATTAGATGCATCTTTGTGTCTCTCACTCCATGCACAGTTCTTTACTCACAGAAGCCTCTCAAAAGAGGTTGTGGATTGAATTACAACCAACTTTCAGAGGGAAATAAAAATATCTGTAATCATTAAGTAATCTTTATAACATCATGGTGGGACAGAAAAGGAGCAGACCTTTAGTACCTGAAGAATCTCTGCCTCCTGGGATGAAGGTAAGTGATCCAAAATAAGTCTCATAGTCTTAAAAGTTCCTTCCTCCCTGATGGCATCATTAAGAATCTTAAGAACTGAAGACTGGGCCCAGTTTCCTGACTTTGGGAACAATGTTCTAATATTTTCTTCTATCTTTGTCTCCCTAGGTCCTAATATTTTTTCTTTTTCTTCTACATGGTACTTTCATTTTCTTTTCAAACATTTCTTGGTAGCAAAAAGAAGAGTTTTGAAATGAATTGGATAGTATTGCATGGCAGAACCTAAGCTAATTTTCTATGGACAAAGAGTCCCTTCTCTAGGACCTCCAGAAATCCAAATTCTATACAGATATAACAGATACTTTTCTGTCGTGCTCACTGTTGGGTTTATATTACACTAAATTTCTTCAGTAGTCACAAAAACCACCTGGGACAATCATTGCTACTTAGAGCTGCCTAAGCTTTCTCAATAAATCAGATGTTAATTGGGTAGAGTGTATTCAGTTCTGGCACTTAAAACATTGTCTATAATTTGATTTTGTACTTCATTTTACTATAGGCAGACAGGCTAAACTGGCGAGAAAAGATCAAGTATCAGAAAATATTCTTAACAAAGAGGTAAAAGGCATTGTTTCTCAAGGGTATAAGGCTGGCTCTGTCTACCAAAATGTTTGGTTTTGATATCATATCCTCATTAATACTAAATGCTTGATTAGGGAGGGAACTTGGGTTCATGAAAAATCATGAGCCACAAGAAAGATTTTGAGTTTTTGTTCAATCCACTATAAACTGCTCTTGATAACTAAAACTCTTCCATCCTTATGAATCGATATTTTAGCAGAAGGCTAAATACTGGCCCTGTTATATTAAATATGGAATTTAATATTAGTATGTTTTCTTCAGACAATCTTTCTTATTAACTGATTCCTGACATGAGGTTTTGGATTTTGAGATTGCTTCTTAATCTTTTCTATTTCACCTCCCAAAATTAATCCCAATTTAATAGTCAGAATTATTCTGGTACCTACTAGACTTTCAGGTCAAACTGGCAATAAACTTGAAGAGTAATGGTTTATGTTCTCTGTATATTTTATAGCACACTGCAACTCCTTTTATTAACGTAAAAACATTATGCCTATTTTATAGTACTAGGAGCATCTTTTTATTTTAAATATTGTACAGGTTTATAGTTGTAGCTTTGCCTTGGGATATACTGTTGGTTAGGCATCCTATAAACATTTATTGAGCACTTATTTCTTCTAGGCACTATATTTGATGCTGGGAAAATAGAAATGAAAATAGATACAACCCTTGCATTTGAGAAATTCACATTCTAATAGGGACAACAGACATAAAAAGAACATTTTATTTTTTATAATTTATATGAACCTAAGCACTTATAAACCTAACCATTAATTCAATCGTTATTTCAATGAAAAGAATATGATGCGTGTTTTAAATAATTTTCTCTGAGATATTGTTTCTGTGTATTGACTTAAAGTGATCAGAGTAAGAGCAGACCCTGGGTTTTTTACTTCAAAATCTCACAGTATATCCATTGCTCTACCATGTTGGCAATCATATTAACTGAAAGACCGGTCCTCACCCCTGTGGGGGCAACACAATCACCTGTGCATTTTTTTAGAATGGCCGCTTGTCAGGGCATCTCCCCCAAGACGCTGATTCAATACAACGTGACCACAAGTTCAATGACACCCTTTCTCATTGTAGCCAGCAGGGTTCTCAGTTGCAAACAACAGAAACCAACTTTGGTGAACTTAAACAGAAAAGGGATTTACTGGAAGGATTTGGGGTCGCTCAAAGAATTGATGGCATTGTTAGAAAACATTCATTTTGTGGAAGGAACAAAAAACTACTATATCATGAATAGATACTATAACTAAACAGGAAAGCAAAAATATTTGCTAACAGGGAATTGAACTGAGAGGTTGATTATACAGAAGATGAGAGAGATGAGAAGCCCAATTTAAGATGATGAAATCGCTCAGGGATTAGTAAAAGCAGTTAGCGATTCTCACCCCTGGGCTGGAGAGAAGATGAGGAGGAAGTGTTACCAGATTCTGGGAACCTGGCAGAAGCTGGAACCATGGCAGGCTAGGCTAGGCCGACAGGAATCAGAACCAGAGAGGAGATACAGCCTCTGCTGGGGGCCTCTGCTGAAGTCAGAGAGGGAGGAGGGGAAATGCCCTGGCTCCTTGCTACTCTGCAATCTCCTTCTGGTAAGATGCACATAGTTTGACTGAAGAAGGAAGCAGGTTAACTGGCCTCCTAGTGGTCAAACTCAGCTGCAATTCAGCTGAGGCAGCTAGGAAAGCTAACCGCCCAGAGATACTGAATGGAGCCTGGGAAAGGCAAGGAGTGGATCCGAGGGTAAGTAAGCCCAGAACTGGCCCATGTTTGTTCTAATCCAGGTTTTGCTGTTAACTCACTGAGGGAACTTGGATAAGTCATTTCCCTTCTCAGGTCTTATTTCCTTCATCTGTAAAATGGGAATGTTGGACTAGAGTTTCTAATGTCTTTATGATTCCTGGCTCGTCCTTGAGTTGGCTCACCGTTTTACCTTGGACGTATTTCTATATTAGGAGAAAATGATTCACATTCATAGTTACACGGATCAAAAAGTTTTAGATCTTTTCCTGCAACTTCACACTATGAAATCTATGGAGTGATTTTACTTCACTTTTGTATGAATGTAGTATATAATAAATTGCCATTTCTATGTAGCTTTTAAGATTCAGCCACAGTCCAGGAAGATATGCTGCCTGCCCTTGTTTTTCTATCTTAGGTGGATTTTCTTTTTCGTAGGAAAAATACAAGTATAACAGGAAGTTTTTAATGTGTATTATGGAAAGTGGTTGTGGGAGGCCTTTTTTGAATCAAAAAGGATTTGTTCTTTCTTACGTCACAGTGAGCCACTTAACGTGCTTCCTTCTCCTTCAATCAAACTATGTGAATCTCACCAGGAGATGGCAAAGGCTGTATAGGCATTTATGGACGAGGTCAAAAGACACTGATCTTCAAAAGAACTTTGACTTTGCTGGTTGATTTAGCTAAATGAGTTCAAGGGGTCTTGCTTCTGCCTGGGATGCAGAAAGCTAGAAAGAGGTTGCCCACCCTAACAATGAAAAAAAAAAAGCCAGGTAAACATAAAATCACAACTTTTCTTGAACCAATTAGAAAGCAAATATTGCAGAGCAAACAAGTAGCCTGAAATCTAAAGATGGACAATCCCCCTGCCCCTAGGAGAGAGGGAAAGGTGCAGACTGCTTCACTTGTGGCAGACAGAACTTCCCTACAGGAAGAAGAAACAGTGAGAGAGAATGGAACAGAAGTGTTTGAAGAGATAATGGCTAAGATTTTCCAAAAATAACGAAAGATCTAGGAAGCATGGAACCTTGTGCAGGATGAAAACCAAAACTAAACAAAAGCAAAACAAAATCCTTAAAACAAAAAAGACAAAAACAAAACCCATGCCTAGACATAGCTTATTCGAATTACTAAAAACCAAATATAAAGACAAATCTTAAAGGCAGCCCAAGAAAAAGACATAATTACATCTAGAGGAACAAAGAGTTTTGGCAGAGATCTCACAAGAAAAATGTAAGCCGAAAGACAATGAAATGCCATCTTTATTCTCCTGAAAAAAAATTACGTGTACACAGAACCGTCAACCCAGAATTCTAAGCTGTAGAGAATATATTTTTCAAAAATGGAGGCAACATGCTTTGTTTCAAATGGACAAAATGGAAAGAATTTCCAATAGACCTGTGCTACAAGAAATATTAAAAGCAGTTTTTCAGCCAGGAGAAATAGGAATCCAGACATAAACTTAGATCTCCATGAAACTGTTCAGAGAGAATGATACTCCTGGGACATTCCTGTAAAGACTAAACACAAATTCCCCCCTAAGGGATGTGCCCTCCACTCACATCACTGGCAGCCCTACCACCTACAATATGGCAGAACAGGTAACCTGAAAATACCTAGAAAGACTGGATAAAATATAACTTACATAAATGTGCAGCTGAGCATGCATTTAAAAAAAAGGCAAATCTACAGGATTTAAAAGCAAAGACAAAGCTAAGAACCAGAGCAGTGAGCCACTGAGCTAATGCTAGGCCTGTCCTGGATTCTCAATAACCCTGAAGCCTGGGTTTTCATAACCCTGCTGGAGCAGGAGAAAACACCTTGGGATTGTCACGTCAGGGGACTGGTAAGCAAATCCCCACATACACCCAGGAAACTTAAAGGACTACAGAAACATTCTCCCATTAGCACAAGGGAAAATGTCTGTCTTGGTTTTAAGTGAGGCAAACAAAGTTTCTCTAGAGAATTCATAACTTTGGACATGTGTCTCCTGTAGGTTCGTCTGAATATACATTATCAGTCCAGGAACCTCTAAGCCAAGAAATTACCAGAAGAGAAGTCTACAGAGTCTAACTTTTAGAAACCAAGCAGAAGCAAATGCTAATCCTTTCTGGAGAGATGTGCCCTTAAACCTCCAAAGAATTCCACAGATAATGCCCTTTTCAAAATGAGTTCACAATCCAGACCAATACACACACTACTTCTTAAAAAGTCATAGAAAAGAACTTGACCTTGCTTCCTGTCTTCCCAAGCTGGTCATTCTTGTTATGGCGCCACTGATCAACCGCCATTCACATGCCCTGTGACAATCGTTCTTGCCTGTCTAGTAAGGGAGTTCCTTGAGAGCAAGGACTGTCTCACCATCTTTGGTGTCTGCCACGCTGTAGCTACTCCATAAATAATCAGAATAAATTCCTTCTCCTTCACTTACTTCTCTGTGCTCTTTAGAAACTTATACAAACTCTCTATGACTCAGTCTTCTCATCTTCACAGCCAATGCAGGTTGAGTTCTACTTGCATCTCAACACTCTGAACTCTTCTGCCTCCCTCTTCTATTTCTTTTCAAAGATTTTATTTATTAACTTGACAGAGAGAGAGAGGGAGCACAAGCAGGGGGCGCAGCAGGCAGAGGGAGAAGCAGGCTCCCCACTGAGCAGGAGCCTGATGCGGGACTCGCTCCAAGGACCCTGAGATCATGACCTGAGCTGAAGGCAGATGCTTAATTGACTGAGTCACCCAGGCGCCCCAACTCCCTCTTCTATTTTAAAGGACCCTTGTGATTACACTGGGCCCACCCAGATAATCCAGGATAATCTCCCCATTTTAAGGTCAGCTGATTAGCAACCTTAATTACATCTACAGCCCGAATACCCCTTTGCCACGTAATTTTACATATCCACAGGTTCTGGGAATTAGGACACAGACATACTTAGGGAGCCATCATTCTGCCTACCACACTGGCAATTCATGTGAAGAAACAAACAACAACAAAAAACCCCACTTGTCATATAGCACTTTATATAGTACCAGCAATTTATTTATTTACTTATTTTTAAAGCAAAATCTGGGGTGCCTGGGTGGCTCAGTCGGTTAAGTGTCTGCCTTTGGCTTGGGTCATGATCTCGGGGTCCTGGGACCGAGTCATTCATCGGGCTCCCTGCTCAGCAGGGAGCCTGCTTCTCCCTTTCTCACTCTCCCTCTGCTCTCCCTCTCTCTGTCTCTCTCAAATAAATAAATAAAAATAAAATAAAATAAAAAATAAAAATAAAAATAAAAATAAAGTAAATCTACACCCAATGTGGGGCTTGCACTCAGGACCCTGAGATCAAGAGTTACATGCTCTACTGACTGAGCCAGCCAGGTGCCCCCTATGTGTCAGCATTTTACAATTATTCATTCATTTATTCCTTACAACAACCCTATGAAGTGATTACTCCACTTTTCCCCATTTTTTCAGCCAAGGAATGTGACACATGAGCCAAAGAATGTGGATGGCCCCTGGAAGCTGGAAAGGGCAAAGAAATGGATTGTCCCTGACGCCTCCAGAAAAGAACACAGCCCCACCAACACTTTAATTTTGGCCCAGTGAGGTTTCTGGTCTACTGAAATATCAGATAAGAAATTCTGTTGCTCTAATCCAGTAAGTTTATGAGAATTTGTTACATTAGCAATAGAAAACTGATAGAGCCAGTTATAAAATTCTCAGTCAAAACATATTATTTATTAATAGATTTCCATGGGCAATTCTCAATGCTAAATAAAAAGATTTGTATCAACGTTTCAGAAAACCACCCACACCCAAACCCAAGGTGACTCTAAGGTCATCTTGAATTTTAGTTTCCTCTTGGACTGAAGAGGAAGTCGGCCCTCACATCAGTGAGGTCTCTCAGCCTTGCGGCTTAAGACTGTAACAAGGAATTCTACCCTGCCTGCTATTCTAGCAAATTGCTTGTGCTGACTAGATTTAGCTATAATCAATCAAAAACAAGAACTGAAGGAATGCATACCTATGAGTTTTCATGTGAAACACAGCATCTTTGTTGCCAATGTTTCGTACCAGCAGAATCTTCTGAGTGCTGTATTTGACAGGGCAAGTGGAAAAATCCAGCTTGTCAGGAAAATCTAGGATGGCTCGTGCACCTCTAGCTTTGATGGGTACAATGAACTTTTCTCTTTCAGTTATACAGGTCAACATATGGGCATAATCCTACAAGAGAAGGGTACAATCATTATTTGTGGAGATGCCAACATGATCAAGGTAACTGTGCAAGAAAAATGGCCATTGGCCAAGTGTCTTGCAAAACGACTTAATGTATTCTGTGAAAGCTCCTCAAGACCATTATAGATGTGCTTTCAATGAGATACTCTTTTCTGAGAGAAAGAGAACAGTTCAAGTGTTAAACCCACAAGTCAGTGAAGAAGCTTATGCTTTGTGTGTTCTCCAGATATTAGGGAGGTGGGATGGGGGCCAGTCAAGGCACATTTTTCTTTAGATCAGACAACGTTCACACTAGTTCCTTCACATCCTCCTTCTAAACCCTATTTATCCTTCAAGCCATGAGATTAATGGCTCCAATTCATGATCTCTCTAAGCCCATTCTCTTAGCATTATGACTTTGCAGCTTCTCCATTATGAGTAGTCTATTTCTCCATCTCATGCTTTGACCAATGGAATGTGGTAGAAATTATGCTATGCCAGTTTCAAGCTGAGGCCTCAGGAAGCCTTGGGCATTTTCAGTCTTGCTCTGGGAGCCCTGCCACCGCCATATGAGTAAACGTTGTCCAGCGCACTGCAGATGAGAGTCCAAATGTCCCAGCCAGGACTATGCCAGGCCAGCCTACATTCCCAGATATGTGAGAGAACCCAAACAAGATGAGCAGAATTGCTGACCCTACACATGAGTGGGCCCAGTCAAGACCAGCTGAACCAGAGTCTTGTGAGCAATAATGTTAATTATTTGAAGTCAATGGGTTTGGGGGTAGTCTGTTACTATATACAATAACAAACTGATACATAGCCCAGTTTAAACCTCATCTCTTGTGCAAAGCCACCCCTGACCATTCTACATAAAAAATGCTGAGGTCCAAGACATGTATCTTCTCCAGTCTTAGGTTTAAATGCAACGAAATGCTGAATTAAGTTACCCTTTGTATCACTTCATAAGATAGAAAAGTAGAACTCTCACCCTCGATATACCAAAGAAAAAGTAAAAATGGAATTCTTACCAACAAACAAAACTAGATATAAAAAGAAAGTATTAATAGTCCCCTCAAGAATAGACCAGAAGCTCAGAAGTTGCTATGAAATTTTGTTTTGTTTTAAATTTTCCCATCATTCAGCTGCAAGGCAACACTGGTAAAAGTAAAGTCCTCTCGGAACTTAAATTTCCTTTCAGCAATCATGTAGTAAATGGTATTAAGAGGTGGAGGTTTTAGAAAAACTCTTTGGGCTTTAGGTGTAGAGTGGGCATGAGAATGTCTGACATATAGACGGACATATAAACCTGGCTAATCACTCAATCTCATGCAACCCACAGGCCCAGGATAAAGCAATGTTCTCCCCGATTAGTTTATTTATTCAATCACATTTATTAAGTGTGCAGGTACCAGGTGCTGAGCTAGGTGTGCAAATACACTGAAGCAGAAAACGAGACATGGATCACTTCAAGCTCACATAATGATGCAGATAATGAAAAAGTAAATAAAACACATCTAATATACATGGTAACACATATATAAAGATAAACTTGACAGGACTGCTCACATGACAGCGCCCTGTACACCTGGAGTCTCTCTGTTTCCCTGAACTCCAGACTCATACCAGCTGCCCAGTCAGCACCTCACTGGAGGCAAGCTGATCGATGCCACTGCCTACAGTTGTGCAGGGATGGAGAAGGAATAGGGGCCGAAATCCAGCCCACTCTGCTGGCTCCAGCTGCATCAGTCCAGAGGGGGAGACATTTTCTCATGCCCACAAAGGCTCCACCATGCAATCTGGGGTCCTGCTCATGGCCTTCCCTCCACCCTCCACTGTTCCCCCACTGCCTCCCCATCTTGGTACCAGCATCACCACTGTTCCAGTGGCCTGGATTTAAAACCCTGGAATGAGGCATTCTTGATCACTCTATTTCTCAATTTCTTAGGATATTCCTGTAGGACTGACCTCCAAAATGTATTCAGAGCACGATCACTTCTCCCCATCTCTGCCCTGCTACCCTGACCTGAGCCACTCCAGTCTTTCCTGGGCTAAGTCAACTCTATTTCCACCCCTGCTCCCTTAAAGTCTATGTTCCACACAAGGGCTCGAGGGGGCCAGTTAAAATATAAGTCAGCTTAGGCTGCTCCTCTGTTCAGTCTCCCAGGCTGAGACCTGGAGGGCCTGTGAATGCTATAGCCTGGTGCCCCTGTCACCTCTCTGGCCACAGCTCCTCTCCCCACTGCTCACTCCACTCCACTGCAGGTATCCCTGCTGCTCCTCAAACAGGCTAGAACCGCTCCTCCTCCAGAGCCTTCAAACACAATGTTGTTTCTGTGCAGAACACACTTTCCTCTAGTCACTCACAGAGCTCACTCCCTCACCTCCTTCAGGTCTTGGTGAAGCTCACTGCTCACTGAAGCCTCTCCTGACAGCCCTGGTTTAAACTTACCCCTCCCCCATCACTCCCCAGCCTTTCCTCCTGCCTTAGTTTCCCTGAAGCATCCAACATAGTCTGTATTTTACCTATTTACTGAGTCCACTATATGCCTGCCCCTAGTATCTCCAACATCAACAGGGACTTTGCCCATTGTACTGACTTCACATATCCAGTGCCTAGAAGAGAGCCCAGGCCATAGTAAACGTTCACAAGATTTGCTGAGGGCAGAAAAATGAGTAATGCTATGTTGGGCAGTGGTGAGCGGTGAGAAATGAAGCATGAGAAGGGGATGGAGAGTGATCGCTTGCTTGTTTACATGGCACACTCGGGAAAGGCCTCCGTGAGCGGTAACATTTCGGCAGAGATCTGAACAAAGTGAGACCTGAACCGTGTGTGGCTGGACGGCATTCTGAGCTAAGTGTGATTTGAGGCCAGTGGTCAGAGGTCAGAAGAGGTTAGAGACACGGCAGGGAGGTAATAGGGGCCAGATCCCACCAGGCCTGGCAAGCCAGTTAGGACCTGAAGATGGCCCAAAGCCTGCTGATGCTCAAAGCTGATCATGACGGAGCTGATTTACATTTTAGGAAGATCACTAGCTGCTCTGGGGCAACAAACTGTAAGAAGCTAAAAATGGGAAAAGTGAGGCAAGTCAGAAAGCCCCTGTAGCAGTCCACGCAGAGAGGCCAGTGACCTGGCCTACTGTGGTAAATGCTTCATCTAGCATTCGGTGAGTCATGAGTACTCCATAAACTCTAGCTGTCATTATTAAGATGTTGTATTAAATACAGTGACTTGTAGGAAACGACAGATGCAGAGAAAGGGGAACCCTCCTACACTGTTGGTGGGAATGCAAGCTGGTGCAGCCACTCTGGAAGACAGTATGGAGGTTCCTCAAAAAGTTGAAAATAGAGCTACCCTACGACCCAGCAATTGCACTACTGGGTATTTACCCCAAAGATACAAAAGTAGGGATCTGAAGGGGTACGTGCACCCCGATGTTTATAGCAGCAATGTCCACAATAGCCAAACTGTGGAAAAAGCCAAGATGTCCATCAACAGATAAATGGATAAAGAAGATGTGGTATATATATGCAATGGAATATTATGCAGCCATCAAAAAGACCCGAAATCTTGCCATTTGCAACAATGTGGATGGAACTAGAGGGTATTATGCTAAGAGAAATAAGTCAATCAGAGAAAGACATGTATCATATGCTCTCACTGATATGAGGAATTCTTAATCTCAGGAAACTGAGGCTTGCTGGAGTGGTGGGGGGTGGGAGGGATGAGGGGGCTGGGTGATAGACATTGGGGAGGGTATGTGCTATGGTGAGTGCTGTGAATTGTGTAAGACTGATGAATCACAGACCTGTACCTCTGAAACAAATAATATATTATATGTTAAAAAAAAAAAAGATGGTAGGAAGGGAAAAATAAAGGGGAGGGAATCGGAGCAGGAGACGAACCATGAGAGACTATGGACTCTGAGAAACAAACTGAGGGTTCTAGAGGGGAGGGGTGTGGGGGGATGGGTTGGCCTGGTGGTGGGTATTAAGGAGGGCACGTACTGAATGGAACACTGGGTGTTATACGCAAACAATGAATCATGGATCATTACATCAAAAACTAATGATGTAATGTATGGTGATTAACATAACATAATAAAATAAAATGAAAAAAATAAGTACAATGACTTGTGTAAGGTATATGGGAAAAACTCAACTTGTATTTACTTTTATTGTTAGGATAATAATAATGAGAATCCTGATGATAATAATACAATAAGATAATTTCAGAAGGCAACAAGGGCTTTGAAGAAAATAAAACATGGTAAAGTGATAATGTTGGAAGGGACTGCTTTTGGTTAAAAGAACCAAGGAGGACTTCCTGAGGAGGTGACCTTTGGATGGAAAGCTGAACAGCAAAAGGAGCCAGTCAGGCAAGACCTAGGAATCTGGAGTGTTCCTGGCAAGGAGAATTGCAAATGTAAAGGTCTTACGGTAGGAATAAGTAATAAAAACTAATGAACAGTATTCATGAAATTTATTAAAATTGAGTTGTTGGACTCTTAGCTCTTCAACTGATTCTGGTTTCTAGATGGTAATGCCAGGCTCAAAAATTATGCTAATCACATATAAGGGAGTACAAATTGTATTAAGTATACTTGATCTTAGAAAATCCCACAGAATTCACCAAGTCTGAATTCATCAGAATCCTAAAGAGATAAGTACTGTTTTCATTTTTTCTTAGTGGATCAAACCCAGCAAGCAAAGGTTTTGTTGGGAATTAGGAACTGGAAAGCTTCTGGCACATATGGAAACTTAATATTAACAGAGGCTTTGAGAGAAAGAACAAAAGACGCTGCTGAATCCAGAATGAGAGGTGATCCCAAAGTAATTTGTCTTATTTTATTCTATATTTACATACTCTCTGCTTTGTTCTATCAGATATTGAAGACAGCTTAAAAGAGTTTAGGAGACTAACTGAAATACTCTGAGATGTTGTCAAACCTTTTCAAATTTCCATATGAGGAAGATTCAAAGTTCGATCTGAATTGCATATTTTTTCATAATCAATTCACATACTCATAAAAGAATATGAAGAAATTCTTTAAATAAACTCCACAAAAATGTATTCTAGTCTCTGAAGTTCTATATTTAATATGACTATATTAGGTTATGTAATATACAATTATATATTGCCCTACTGGCTTACAATTCATTCAGATGTAATGCCTGGGGAGGCTCTGTTAGCCTTCAAGTTAAGCAATTACTTTAGTTTATATACTCCCTTTCCACTGTATTTAGATTAAGAGCAATCAGGTCACCGTTCAGAGACAGAATATTTACTCCAAGCTCTTTCCCCTCTACTATGAGAGACTTAGCCATGAATTACTATCTATCCTAAAATGTTATCCTTTATAATAATGCTCTCCAGACAAAACATCCAGTCTACTTTTTGTCCGTTAGCTTTCCTTCCAACACACCTAGCGCCCAAACTTGGAAAAACAGAGTAGCAGAATATGAAAATGGCAGATTTGACTTTCTGAGAAGTGAAAAGAATGAATCTTGATTTTATATTAGCTCCATGATAGAGAGCAATCATGGCGATAATTCTGTCCTTCACAGCCTCAGGCAAAGGAAGATGGCGTTCTCTCCTGCAGCCAATGACTCTCCAGGCATTCATCAACGGCAAGCGTGGTCAGACCAGTGTGGTTAGACCGTCACAATCCTCCTTCTGCCTTTCCTCCACTCCTAAACCTGATGGAAGAATGGCTAACACAGGGTACAACTAGAACTAGGTTTCATTAGGACTCAGTGAATTTAATATTTGGTGTCCCTGGAAAATGTTATAGATTCCCTAACCACTTGAAGTATTTATTAAATATGATCGTCTCAATCTGAAATTCATCCCTCGAAAAGGAAGAATCAGTTCTGAAGTCCTAATCAGCTTGAAAACAAGACTGGTCAGGCATGGTGGGTCTTACCCTCTACCACTCTGATTCTTCATATGACTCAGCTGGGTTCTCAGCTTCCTGGGGGCAGCTACATTTCCCTGTCTATTCAAAGAGAATGACCTCTGACCTTCAGCGTGAAAAGAGACCCGAGACTTCCAAATGTATTTTGACCATTTTTATCCATAGTGTACAGTGATAATGTGGTTACTTCATGATTCATGTAGAAATTATACACGTAAGGTAATTAATTTCCTCTATAACTTTTTGTTTTCCAAGTTACCCCTGGATCTACTAATCCACCTATACCTCTACCCACCTACTCTGCCTTCACTCCTATTCCTGCTCTGCCTTCAACCCCTGTCCTTGTACAGATCTCAATCCTTTCAGCTCACTCCAGGATTTTCCTGAAGCATCAGTTTTCCCTCTTTACTGAATATTCACACATCAGTATAGTTTCCTCTTAAATATTAAATAATCTACCCTGAGCCCAACATCCACCTCTAGCTGCTGCCCCATTTTTCCAATTACCCTTGACAGCAGAACTGCCCACAGGTGTTACTTATACTCAATATCACCACCTCCTTGCTGTCCATTCTCTCCTCAACCCATCCCATTAGGCTTCTGTACCCAACATTCCACAGAAACTCCTCCTGCCAAGGTCACTCACTAATGGCTTTGACAAATCCAGTGGCCAATTCCACATCCTTATTTTAGTCTACTTTTCATAGCTTTGGACATAACCCAAAGTTGATCTCTCCCTCCTTTTGAAATACTGTATCCATTTGGGATTCCAGAGCACTATAAATCTGGTTTTCCTCCTACTCCATGGCCACCCCTTCTTCCTAGTATCACCTTCTGCAGGCACCTCCTTCTCCCAACCTCTTCTCTACACACACTCACTCTCAACATCAGCTCATCAACCCCTTGGTGGAAAGGATCATCTTTTACATGATTTTCAAATATTTGTCTCTAGCCAACATCTCCCCTTTGCCACAGATAATTGTGTCCAGCTGCCTATTTGGTACTTTCACTTGGATGTCTAAAGGGAAGTTCCAACTTAACGTATAAACACCAGATTCCCTGAATCCTCCTGATGCCCTACTTTACTCCCACCCAGCCTCACAAACCTGCTTTCTCTCCACTTCTCCCTATCTCAGTAAGTGGTGCCACCATTCAGTCATTTGCTGGCCAAAATACTATGAGTCAAACTAGACCCCTTTCTCACACCCTTTATCCAATCCATTAGCAAATCCTGACAGCTCTACCATAAAAATGTGTATCCTTCATCCCATTTCTCACATCGTCACTGTCACTCTCCTAGTCCAAATCATCCTCATCTTTTACCCCAACTATTATAATAGCCTTCCACCTCTGTATTAATCGGGGTTCGGTTCTGCTACATATAAAAGGGAACAGAACAAAATCAGAGCAACTGGGGCGCCTGGGTGGCTCAACTGTTTAGCGTCTGCCTTCGGCTCAGGTCATGAGGATGGGCCCCACGTCGGGCTCCCTGCTCCGCGGGAAGCCTGCTTCTCCCTCTCCCACTCCCCCTGCTTGTGTTCCCTCTCTCGCTGTGTCTCTCTCTGTCAAAAAAATAAATAAAAGTCTTAAAAAAAAAATCAAACCAACTTAAATTAGACAGACAGACGTTTATTTCTCTCCCACAAACCAGTCCAGAAGTAGGCAGGCCGGATTGGTATGGAGGCTCCACAGTGTTCCCAGAGACCCAAATTCCTAAATTCTTGCTCCACCATTCTAGCACACAGCACCTATCCTCAGTGACACCCCACGCAGCAGAGTAATTCTTGGGTTGCCAGCTATTTCCCACAGCCAGGCTGCAGGCCAAAAGGAAAAGGCAGAAGGGCAAAACAAAGCACCTGCCTGCTGAATCAGCTTTCCTCAAGTACACACTTAGAAGTCCTGCTCACATCTCTGGCCAACACACAGACACACATAGCTGCAAAGGAGGCTGGGTAAGTGCAATCTTTTCTTTCAGGCAGCAGTGAATCCAATCCCAATTTGGGATGCTCTTACGAATGAAGAAAGAGAAAATGGATGTTAAGGGTGGGCAGCTAGCTGTTACACCTCACGCTCCCTTCAGTCTATCCGCTGTGCAGCAACTAGGCTGATTTCAAAATGCAAGGCAGAAGGGTGCCTGGGTGGCTCAAATGCTTAGGCTCGGGTCATGATCTCCAGGTCCTGGGATCTCCCCGTGTCTGGGCTCCCAGCTCAACGGGGAGTCTGCTTCTTTTTCTCCCTCTGCCTCTCCCTCTGCTTACGCTCTCTCTCTCTCTCTCTCTCAAATGAATAAATAAAATCTAAAAAAAAAGAAAGAAAAAAGAAAAAAATGCAAGGCAGAGATGTCATTCCTAATCAAAACCCACCATGGTAATTATGTATCCTATCTTTCCTGTATGAGCTACACCTCAGGATCCTCACTGGATCATTACAAAAACAAAACAGAATGACAGACATTTTTGTGCCTCTTGATGTAATACAGTAGAAGTACCAACACCTAAGAATTCATGCCACCCCCAAAATCAAATATGAATCTAATCAAGCCTCTAGATCAAACTACCAGTTATAGGAAACGGAGGGGACAGAGGACCATTCTACAGAACCTGATGGGGATGCACTCAGCACTCAGCATCCCCATTTGTTTGGACCCTGAAAAATACTTATATTTATCTTTATATATATGTCTCTCAACTGGGAAGATGTGAATACTGACTGGACATTTGATGATACTGGGGAGTTACTGTAATTTTTTAGGTATAACAGTATTGTGGTTATGTTAACTTTAAGAGGTCCTTGACAGGGACAAATAACAAAGTATTTACAGACGAAATAATATGATGTATGGGACTTAGTACAAAACCCTCTGAGCAGGAGCAAGATAGATGAAGCAAGACTGGTCATGTGCTGATAACTTGGAAATCTGGGTGATGACGGTTCACTCTGGTTCTACCTAGGGTGCAAGCTTCCGTAATCAAATAATTTTTTTATACTTTCCAGTGGCTTCCTACCCTACTTTGCAGGACTTCTAAGACCTTTTGTGAGCTCGCCCTCTGCAACCTCCTTTCCTACCATTTTCCAGTGGGTACCTCCACTTCCACCACATGCTTCCCTGCACTTCCCTGAGCCTGCTGTCAAGCTTAATTTGGTTCTCCACTCAGTGTTACGTCATCACAGAAGTCTCCCCGATCTCCGTACTGAAAAGAAACAGGAGCCCATCACTCTCTATTCTCTACCATGTCAGTAGCTGACATTAAATTATATATTTGCTTGTTATTCATTGAGGAACATAAGCTCCATGAAGGCCAAAGCTTGTTTTGTTCTCCAGTGGGTCCTGGCTCATAGAACTGGTCCTGGCCCAGAGCGAATGAAAGAATATTACTCATTTTTAATATCTTTATCTGGGTACTAAACTATCAAGGGTTCTTCGCAAAGAGAAATCCCAACATCCTTGTTAGCTTTATTATAAAATGATATTTACCAAGTCCGGAATGCTAAAGAGTAGTGACAGAGACTCACTGAAGATGTGACATAAAATGGAGAGAAACAAGAAAAAGTGAACATCTAATACATTCATGGCACAAAAAGATATTTGAGCCCTTTTTATATGCTTTTGCTTTTATCATCTGTAGGCCATCCTCGAGTTGAAGAAACCTCCTTAGATTTTCTTGAGGTTAACTTTTACTTACTTACATTACTCAACAAATATTTACCGCATGCTTCTTATTTGTCAGGCACTATGCTAGGCACTGGGGTGACAGGGGTGACCCAGACAGACTTAAGGAGGGCTAATTGCAGGCAGGAAGAAGACAAAATCCCTATCACAGTTTTTGCCAACAAAAATGGTTGATTGTGGAAAATTTTATGGCATCTACACTTCAATTAAAAATGTTGGCAATATAATTCATTATCACCATACACCTAGATAGCATAAAATACGTTAACGTTTTTCTAGTCTTCTTGGACCACAATTTTTAAATTTCATAGTAGCAAACCAGGAAAACTATTTTGACAAGTTACAGATTTTCTTAAAACATGTGAGCAATAAAATTGCTCTTCAGACCACCACAGTCACATCCATAACAATTCTATAGTAAACAGATGCTTTCTTAAGTCTAAGGAAGCACCCAGTTTTGCTTTCCTACAAAAGCCTAATATTTTTCATCCTCCTTTTAATAGTAAAGATACAAATTCAAGGGGTCAGGGAAAGTACAAGGCTCCAGAATTTTACAGTGTTATTATGAGAACACTGACTCTTGTATTTCTACCACATTGCCACACACCAGGATTATTAGATTAATAAGATATCCAATCATTTTTTTTAAAGTCTGTGTGACAAGAAGAGATAAGGAAAGCCAGGGTGAATTTGCTGCACCTGTTATCCGGGCGCTTGGCATTCTTAACAAGTTAAAACCCCAGGAAGCCAGATTAAAAGATGACAGGGAAAAATGTAAATTACAATATCATCTTCGACATGCTAATATACATGGGTGCCGAAAATCCAATTGAAAGGGGACTGGCTGATTAAGCCGTGGCATGCTGCAATTTACATATCTCGTCCTCCAGATGTGAGGAGGGTAAATGAGAATGGAGTGTTCTCAGATCAGCAGGGGATAAGGAAGAAAAACATGTGTGTACGTTGGCTATCAATCTGGCCAAGAGAAAGTGACACAGTGAAAAGACTGACTTCTATTTCCCCAAAAATAAACCTGGCTCCTCTGCCACATTCTGGAGCGGCACTACAGACAGCACGACTAATCCGAGCTGGTCATTCTGTGCCTGGCTTTCCAACACTGAGTGACTGCAGATGCCCACACGACCGGCACAGGCTCCTGAGAAGGGACCCTGCTGATGGTGGACATGCAACAGGATCTTGGCAGAAAAGGGGGACCAGAACTAGCAGCAGGAGCTTCCCCAAATTCCCACCATCAGTCCTAGACAAGCCAGCAAGAGGAGAAATCACTATATTTTAGAAAAACATTCTGTAAATTATATTATAGCTTGGAGTCCAAATCCAACAGAAAAATCTTACTGTATTCAAAACTGGCTACTTAAACTTCTCATAGGTAGCGATTGTTCTCACTTGGTGTCTTCTCCTACATGCATGTAGCCTTTGATAACTTTTAAATACTTACAAGAAACAGTAAAGCAAACTTCAACTTAATTTTTTTTTTAACTAGGGGCTTGCCAATACACAGGCAGTGTTGGTGAAATGGAAGGGAAAGAGGGAGGACGAAAGCCGAGCAAGAAAAGCAGCCACAAAATATAGCCAAGGAATAACCTCAACAGGAATGTTAGCACTTCATATTTTTACAGTAAATACAAACATGCCTAACATACATTTTGATTATTTATTTGATGTATAGATAAGCAGCAATAAAATCTTTCTCTTTTAGCTTTTGGTTAGGGAAAGTTAAAAACATACACAAAGAAAACAAAGAAGTATAACAGACCCAATGGACACACCACCCAGCTTCAACAAGTATTCACACTCTGCCCTCCTGGCTTCGTCAATATCTCCATCCAGTCACTCCTTCCGTTGTTGTTATTGTATTTTATAGTTTTTAAGGTAGAATTTAGATATATTAGAAAGCGTAAATATTAAATGTACAATTTTGACAAATGAATTCATCCATAAAACCCACACAGTTGTCACAAATAGAGAACATTCCACTTCCTCAGAAACTTCTGTGTGTTCATTTCTCAGCCAGACTACCTACAGATAGAACAATACATATCCAACAGAAGACATATTTTCTCCAGCACAGAAAAAAAAGTAAGGAACTCCAACTCCTCAAATCCAGCAAGCTTTATATTTCAAGCTGCACAAAGGCTTCCTATCAAAATGACAGTGTAGGAATTTGACACCCAAACTAAATCCAGATGCCAATCTCTTCACAGATAGTATTCAGATACAGAGCTTCAAGAAAAAAACAAGGACTTTGGTAAGAGAACAACAACAGCAACATCAAAAGCCCCTCACTGGTTCTGGAGCTATTTATCTTTTCATTTATTTCAGTAGGACCCCAGGCAAAATTACAGGTCCGTGAACACAACCCAAGAAATAGACAGTAAAATTATAACAGCAGCATCATTACAAGAGAATTTCTACCCACTTCCTAGAGTGATACATGCTTGGCAGACCACCGTATATTCTCTATCCCTGCTCTCCAGGAAAGAAGGAACAGCAGCAGGAATACTAGTAACGGCATTAACAGTGGCTGACACGTATTAGTGATGAAGAAGCAGAGATTCAAAGCTAGTTCTTTCTGTCTCTAACATGCTTTTGTGATTCCAGCCCTAATGGCACAATACACATAAGCACACACTGTTAACATTATATATAACCTGACATTTTGTTCTGCTTATTTGAGCCTTGTTTTTGTCCTCACTCCTTCAATTATGCTGGTAAAACCCCTTTCCTCCTCCCAAGTCCCCACTTTGGCCCACAGAGAAGAAAACTCAACCCACAATTTTGTACTCCTGGAAAAGGGCTGGGGAGGAAGCCTCCATCTGCAGTCCCCCTTAGCTGGTCCTTCCTTCCAGGAAGAACTGGAATTTCTACAACTGAGAAGGGTTTGAGAATGGACCGGCGCAGAGGGCAAATGGCCCATTTTTTAACTTGGGCTCTTTCTGGCCTGCCGAGGCGCAATCAGAGCTGAGCGGACCGGGCAGGTCTCTGCTCTTGGCTCTAGCTGGTGCACTTGTGCTTCGGCGGAGCTATCTGGATGTCAGCCCTTCAGGGCCAGCTATCTGCCATCACTGGGGAGCGGGAGGAGGTCCTCTCTGGGCCTTAGGTACTGGCCACATTCTTTGCCATTAATGAGACTGATACTGTGATCAATACTTGGATCTTGGGTCTCATTTTTAAACTTGTTAGAATTCAGGGAGGAGGGATGCAATTAAGATCCCAAACTTCCCAAGAAGCCATAATCTTTATCCTCTGCCTCGACTCACTGCATCTGGAGCACACCTTTTCCTTTTTTGGTGACCCTCTGGCTCATAGTTGAATATAAATATGCTGAGGTAGGTGAGGGGGTGTGGGGAAGCATCCAGAAGGATAACCCTTCTTTATACCCTGGCTACTTACAGCTCATGGAAGCTCTCAGCGCTGACAATTCCTCCCTCATTCCCAGGGGTGCACTACCCCACTCTCAGCCACCCTTACTGCTCCTCTAACCACCACCACCACTAACACCATCGACACCAGTACCAACCCCCCCACCCTCCACTGCCACCAACACCATCAACTACCTACACCACTGACAACAACACTACCAACACCAGCACCACCTCCATAACAGTTCAGAATTATAACCTGCTAGTGACAAGTAGTCACCCATTTCTTACCTTGTTCTCCTCTGGAGTGAAGAGGATTCGGAATATGGATGGCACTCCTGGAGCAACTTTGTGGCCAGAATCTTTGGGGCTGATGACTTTAAAGTAAGGTGAACTTTCCTCAACAACTTTAACCATCCTTGGAATCTGCAAGGAAAACACACCATGGTGGACATTCTGCCTGTGAAAAAGCAGAAGCAAAAGCACGGGCTTTGCCGTCCACCAGGAAATCTCTGTCTACTTTTCATGAGCCATGCATGACCTTGGTCAAGGCTTAACTTCCGTTTCCTCACCTGTGAGAGGAGATGACTCACTCGGTGCATTTGAGCTTTAATTTTTATTAAAATTATTATTCATTTTATTGTTATTGCAAGCCTTTGTTCATTTTATCACTTAAACGTGACTATCTCCGGGGCACCTGGGTGGCTCAGTCGTTAAGTGTCTGCCTTCGGCTCAGGTCATGATCCCAGGGTCCCAGGATCAAGTCCCGCATCGGGCTCCCTGCTCAGCGGGGAGTCTGCTTCTCCCTCTGCTTCTGCCTGCCGCTCCCCCTGCTTGTGCTCTTTCTCTCTCTGTCAAGTAAATAAAATCTAAATAAATAAATGTGATTGTGTTCAAAGAGGAACCGCTTGATCAGCTAAAACCCCACGCACACAGCGGAGGTAAGCTGGATTTCCCAACATTTGAGAAGTGCTCTGGGAGAAGAAATCACACTTCCTGCACGCCTGCTATGGACCATCCACTGTACATGATGTGCCGCTTAATCATCTCAATAGCTCGGAGCTTCATTATAACCCCCCTTCTACAGATGAGGAACAGGACACTTGTCCTCAGTGCCACAGCTTCACCAAGTCCCAGCCTAACTCCAACTTCCATCTGGAGCACTGTCCTCAGGAGACACCACTGTGAGCAAGAACAAAGAGCAAGCAGTCCAGGGTCCCCAGGCCAGTGTCAGAGCGGCTTCAAACCATTTCCTTCTCTTCAAGTCCTCCTCTGTCCTGCTTGCCTTGCCCAGGGTACGTATCTCTGCTTATCCAAGACAGTCCAAGCAATAAAAGACATACAATTGTGAGGAGAATGGGGGTGGAGGTTCCAGGAACACAAGGAAAGGGAAAAGATTTTTTTTTTTTTTGAAGACTGAAAGGGGGCTGAAGAAAGTGAACTATAGTTAAGGGTGACCAAGAAGCCTCGGGTGCAAAATGAGGACAAAAGAACCCGCACAACCTCTCAAATCTGAAACCCAGATGGGCAAAGGAAGAAGAAATGCAGAGAGAGAATTCAGACAGATCTTAAGACTAGGGAGCAGGGAGGTAAGGAAGAGACGCGTGCGAATCTGATAGGAGTCCAGCTGCCTTTGCTGGTAAGGGGAAGGCACAGTGTCATTTATGATGGACAGAACAACACTGTGGAAGCTTGCTGGGAACACTTCTGGTAAGAGCAGAATTATGGATTAAAACTAAAAAGGAAAATACCAGCAACACTAGTAATAGTCATAATAATAACAATAATAATGGTTTAGTGCTTCCTATGTGACAGGCACTGAGCTGAATACTTTACGTTCATTACTTCATTTAATATTCCAAGCAATCGATTGAAATGGGTACTAATAGTCACCATGGCCCAGAGAAGTGAAGTGACTTACCCAAGGTCTGTAGCTGGGAGACAGCTCAGCTGGAATCTGCCAGATTAGTCTGACTCTGGAGTCTGGGTGCTAATAATTAGATCCTAAGTAGAATCGAGTTGTGGCTTGTAAGAGAGTTCATAGCTTACTCTCACCTTGTGTTGTGTAAGAGATAGAGAAATGACCAAACAGTCTCTGTCTTTTGCATTCAGTGCCAATGAGGAAGCAAGCAAATGGTAAATAGCATAGAAAGCATTTCTCTGTGCCCTAAATCTATCCCAGCAGTTATTTATGAGTCCATGAACTAAGGAAGTAGAGAAGCAGGCTTATATCAGCCATCCAGTACAAGGGTCCTTAGAGTAACTCACCCAAGAATAAGCCTGCCTAGGCTAGAGAAAATGATCTGCTTTTTGGTAGCTGGACTTTCCCTGGATGGGAACCCTCCTTTCATGAGGTCCAACAATGTAGCAGCATCGAACCAAGAGGTGTTGGGTAATCCATGAGAACTTAGTGCCCCTTGGCAGACAAAACTTACACATGCCCTATACCCTTTACTTGCCCATATATACCTACTGGCAATCATTTTTTGTTTAGGGCCAAGGAGAAGTGGTCAAAGTATCCCTTGGGCTAGCTCCTCTCTGTATTTAACAGCCTTAAAATACCTGAGCAAGAGTTAAAAAGTCATGGAGAAAGGGAAAAAGAAAACTGGAAGTGACAAAGGAAATTGGTTGGCAGACTATATGAAAAGAGAGAGTCCTAATGTCTATGTAACATCTCTTCTTGAGGTCTAGGGGCATAATACTGAGCATCTCAAATTCTTTTTCTTCTCTCTGCCTACCCTTTTAACTTCTGTCCCTTGAGCTTCTCTTGCTAACACTCCTGTAGCCAAGAACTAAATATACCATTTTCTCCAGAGTCTGACTTTGTTGTCACTAAATCAACCCATTGATCTCTGAAAGGCATCACTGATTCCTTTAATGAGCGACTGTACCAAATATAACTAAAGTATTCTTGCATAGTCTTCATTTATTTTCCCTTTTTTCTTATAGCTAGAATTTTTGTCTCCACATTCTTGAACTCCTGAGGTATTCCTACGTGCCTTCACATCTGATGTTCAGCATCTCTCAGATGCTTTCCTCCCCAACTGATTACTTTTCACACTTAACTGTGCTTCATGCTGACTTCCCACATTATTCTTTCTTCCATTATTGTTAGATGTCAAGGAAATCTTCAGGCACTTAATACCTTTTCTTGAGGTAAACCATAATTTATCTCTAGGGAAAAAAAGGCATATGGATGGAGAAGAAACTCTCAGTTGCAACCACAAAAGGACAAGGTAGAGAGAGTGGGAGAAACTGTCCAAAATGATCTGTAGACAAAAATCTGAAGGCTATCTACGGTAGAAGGGAGGAGAAAGAAAAAGGGGAAAGGGAGCTCCACTTTTTTTGAAGTTTTTTTAAAAATACAATTTGTAAAGTATAAATAATTTGGCTCAACAACAGCAATTGACATGAATAGAGTTTATACCTTCATTTGGGGAAACAGTGGCTCTAATGCAGAAAACATGAATATATGTTTCACCCCGTCTTGAATGAAAACCTAGCCAAACTGGTCACACATAAGAATTTCACGACATTTGGGGCACCGGGGTGGCTCAGTCAGTTAAGCAGCCAATTCTTGGTTTCAGCTTCCTTCATGATCTTGGGGTCATGAGATCGAGCCCCGAGTTGGGCTCCATGCTTAGAGCAGAGTCTGCTTAAAGCTCTCTCTCTCTGCCCACCCCGCTCCCCACTCACTCTGTCTCTAAACTAAATAAATAAATCTTAAAAAAAAAATTGTGACATTTACCTAGCTAATATTTTACTCAACAAAATGTAACTGCACATGTTGGGAGTTGACCATTGGTGGGCACTGACCTGGGCCTGAACACATATGAATAAATCAACATAGTCTTGTCTTCATTGAGCTTAAAGTCAAAGGGCAAGTTTTTATCTATTTTTCTTGGTCTTTCAAATTAAAGAATTTATCTAAGATCCTATGGGATCCCATATTATTTAATCCCTTCCTATATATCCACAAAAGTTATATCCAACAAACATACTCACTTTGTCATTATTCCTCAAAATGAGTGGAACTTCATAGACTTCACAGGGAGTATAATTCTGAAACACAATTTCTGATGGAAAAGGCTGGAATAATGCCTGATCCAGGTCAATTCCTGAAAACTGCATTGAAAGAGTAAATTCATTATATAGTTATGCAGTGGCAGAAATGACAGGGGAATATATGAAAATACTACATAGACCTATGGATATTAATACTAAAAACATACAAAACACTCAGAAAGGTGTAACTACTATAAGCAATAACTGTTATAAGTACTAAAGTTATTGTGAACAACTTGTTTAATACAAAAGAAAGTAGAAGATTTGGTCCTCAGTTTAAAAAATATAGGCTAATTAGAACATCAACCCAAAACTTCCATTTACAGCAATGATGAATAAGGTCATGATTTCCCTATGAAAATAACAAGAAAAACTCTATCAACAAATATTTGCGTGGAGGCACTGAAGAGCTTAACAAGACAGTATGAGCTAATGTCAAAACTATGAATTATCTCAAGCTATTAGCTTGGGTGGAATCCAATAGGTTTTGAGTATTGCCATGTTTCCTTAAAATTGTAGAATATTCCATGATGCTCTGTGAGTACACAGTTGCACCCTGGGGCACCTTAGTATAGTTTGCAAAATGAAGGTGTAAGCATCCACCTCAATAATTTAGAAAAGCAGTAGCAAACATAAAAAACAAATAAAATCCAAACAAATGGAAAAAATGATATAACAAAAACAATAAAAATTCATAAAATAGAAAGTAACTACAGAATCAACAAAGCCAAAGTCTTTAAAGACTAACAAAATTGATAAAATACCTAGTGAGTATGATCAAGAAAACAAGGCAAAAGGCACAAAGAGCCAATAAAAAGAATGAAAATAGGGGCATTACAATAGAAATCAAACTAACTGAAAAGATAATAAATGGATATTATGTCAAGAAATGTGAAAATTTAGATTAAAAAGTACAAATCCTAAGAAAATACAATTTATCAAAACTAGCACAAGAAGAAATAGAAAATATGAGTAGTTCTATAACTAGTAAAGTGAATCTGTAAGTAAAAACTTTTGATAGAGAAAACCCCAGCCCAAATAACTTTACAAGCAAATTCTAGCAAACATTTAAAGACACAGCACAAATATTATAGAAACTATCCCAAAGGAAAGAAAAAAAAAATAAGTCTCCCAACTCAATGATGTCAGCACAACTTCCATATAACTAAGAAAGACAGTGGGAGAAAGGAAAACTATAGGCTGAATCTTAGTTATATACAAAAGAATGTTTTTAAAAAAGGAACAAAACATTAGCAAACTGAAACCCACAATATATAAAAAGGATAACACATCATGACTAAATTGGGTTTATCTCAGAAATTCAAAGTTGTTTTAACATTAGAAATTGATTAAAAAGAAACAAAATTGTCATTTTCCCCAGAAGAAGAAAAGCTGCTTATTTAGAAAATTCAAAATAACCTATAGATAAGCTATTAGAATTAATAAGTTGCTTATTGGGGCACGTGGGTGGCTCAGTTGGTTGAGCGACTGCCTTCAGCTCAGGTCATGGTCCTGGAGTCCCGGGATCAAGTCCCGCTTCTCCCTCTGACCCTCCCCCGTCTCATGCTCTCCCTCTCTCATATAAATAAATAAAAATCTTTAATAAAAAAAAATAAGTTACTTATCAAGGTCACTGAGTACAAGGGCAACAAGCAAAAATCAATTCTATTTCTATGTACTAGCAAAGAACATTTAGGAAATGAAATTTATAAACAGTACCATTCAAAATAGCATCCCAAAACATAAAATACATAGGAATAAATCTAATGAAAGATGGGTAAGACCTTTATCCAGGAAAACTACAAGACATTCTTGAGAGGAATTAAAGATGACCTACATAAATACAGGAATATACTATGTTCATGAATTGAAAGACAATATTTTAAGGATGTCAAATACTCCCTTAACTGATCTAAAAATTCAATGTAATCCAATTAAAAAAATCATGTAGAAATTTTTTTTGGAAATTAAAAAGCTGATTATAAAATGTATATGTAAAAGCAAAGGACCAAGAATAAACAAGATACATTTAAAGAACAAGATAGGAGGACTTGCTTCATCAGGTAGCAAGACTTATATTATTATATATCATATACTGTTACTTATCAGAGTAATTAAAATAGTGAAGTATTAGCATAAGATTTATCCTAAAAACAAATGTACCAGATTTAAAAATCTGGAAACAAATTTTTAAATATATGGACACTTGATATATTCTTAAATATACATATTCTTAAATATATGGACAAAGGTAACACTAACAAGCATTGGGGAAGAGATACATTCTCTTTAATGAATAGTATTGGGTTAACTGGATATTCCATAGGAAAAATATCAATTTAACCCCTATCACACACCATTCCAAGTGAATCAAAGCTCTCAATATGAAAGGTAAAACAAGAAAATTTTCAGAAGAAAACCAAGAGGAATATCTTCATAATGTTGAAGAATGCAAAATTTTCTTTAATGGGGCACAGAAAATACAAAACATAAATGAAAAAATTGGTAAATTTTGTCATATTGAAATTTAAAACATGTTCATCAAAAGATAGCCTTTAAGAAATGAAAAAGAAGGGGCGCCTGGGTGGCTCAGTCATTAAGTGTCTGCCTTCGGCTCAGGTCATGGTCCCAGGGTCCTGGGATCGAGCCCCGTGTCAGGCTCCCTGATCAGGCAAGAGGTCTGCTTCTCCCTCTCCCACTCCCCCTGCTTGTGTTCCTGCTCTTGCTATCTCTCTATCAAATAAGCAAGTAAAATCTTTTTAAAAAGGAAAAGAAATGAAAAAGAAATCCAAAGAATGAGAGATTATTTGTAGTACACATAATTGATAAAGGACTAGTCTCCAGAATATATGAGGAACTTTTACAAATCAGTAAGAAATAGACAAAACACATAAACATGTGATTTATAAAAGATGATATCCAAATGGCTAATAAACACGAAAAGTTGCTTAACCTCATCAGAAATCAAGAAACTGCAATTAAACCACAGTGTGACAACACTATACACCCAATAGAATAATTTCAATTAAAGAGACTGACAATATTAAATATTAGTAGCAAGCACTTAATACTTAAGTATTAGCAGTTCCAACTGCACAGCTAATGGCAGTATAATAGTATAAACACTTTAGAAAACTAGCAATTACTACTAAAGAGACACATATACATAGCCTATAACCTAGAAATTCCACCTTTATGTATATGCCCATACTGCATATATGCGCACTAAAAGAAATATACAAGAGTGTTTATAACACCATCATTTATAAGAGCCAAAATGTGGAAAAAAACAAATGCTCATCAACAGTAAAATGGATAAATAATTGGTGGCATAATCATAAAATGGAATACTATACAGCAATAAAAATGAATGAACTACCCCTACACACAACAACCTAAATCTTCAAAACAATATATTAAATTAAATTAGCCAGAAATTAAAGAGTATATACTGTGGTATTCCACTTATATAAAGGTTGAATAAAGGAAAAATAAACCTATGATTAGCAGTTCTTCTGGAGAAGAGGAACAGGTACTGACTGGGAAGGGCATAAGAAAGCTCCTTCATCCTAGAAGAATGCTTCTAGGACGCCGGTAATGCTGAAGCTTACATTCCTTCATCTGAGTGGTAGTTATTTGAGTATCTTTAGTTTGTTAAAATTCATCAGGCTATATGCTCATGATACACACACACACATTCAATAAAAATTTTACTTAAAAATGTAGTTTTGTGGGGCACCTGGGTGGCTCAGTCGGTTAAGCGTCTAAGTCTTGGTTTCAGTTCGGGTCATGACCTCAGGCTTGTGAGATCAAGCCCCTCAGTGGACTCTGCGCTGGACCTGGGACCTTCTTAAGATTCTCTCTCTCCCTCTACCCTTCCTCTGCCACTGTTTTTATTATAGATATATAATTCATATTTACAAATATGAATATATATAGAGAGATGAATATATGTATATAGCAATTAAAATACTGTGTTTTGGATTTGTATAAACTGACCAATGGTGTGAAAAAGTCCAGAAACAGATCCTTGTATATGGATCACTGGATATATGACAGAGGCCTTATAGTGCAAAGGAAACAGTGGATTTCAGCATAAATGACAGACCCCAAGATTGACTCTCTGTAGGTTGTAACTGGCAGCTTGAGCTCCCTTCCCCAACCCTCCTGCCACAAATAACCAGGGTTAAAAGAAGATGCCCGGCAAGAACGTCCACGATTTCAGATCTCAGGTAAGGCTTGCACTATACAGATCTCCAGGGCCGGTGGCAGACTCTGATAGGCAAAACCACCAACTCCTTGTTTGGAACACTGAGAGTGGCAACGTGAAATTCCCTGTATGCCATCTGGCACCAGGAAGTAGTAGGGAAGGGAGAGCTGAATGGGCAACACATAAATCTGCATGTTTATAGGAAGCAGTGTGGCACTGAGGCAGGCAAGAAGGGAAGGATTCTGGATGCTAAGGGTCCCCACAAGTCACAACTCTGGTGAAAGGCTAACACAGCTCAGTCCTCCTTCCTTCCTCTCAGCCCTCTTCCAAATAAACACACGCACACAATCCTCCTTCATAAAACGCTATGCTGAGACTCATGAAGGATGCCTGCTGGTCTGGGACACCGCCAGGACCTGCCCCAACAGGAATTGCCTGCAGATCGCAAATCCAGGAAAAATGTCCTTCTTTCCTCCAAAAATGAGTGGTAACAATAACAATAATAGTAATGATAAATCAAGATCTATAAAAAAAATTCAAGGAAAAACAAAGGAATAAAGAAAATGGCAAGTGAAAAACAGTTAACAGGAAAGTTGCCATGAAGCAATGAAAATGCTGGCTACACTGTTTCACTATAAATGCAAAAGACATAATGGAAAAATTCTGAAAGCACAAAGCAAATAATTAAGAGGCAGGGAGGACCTAAGCAATCAAAGTGAGGAAAAATCCATGTGTTCACTCAATAAATACCAATTAATTGAGTTTCCAGTATTTTCCAAATGTTAAGCACACAGTAGTAAACAAAGCCAACAAAGCCCTTGCTGACATTCTTGGGGAAATAGATTAAAAAACAGATAATGGATAAAAAAAAATAAAGAATTGTATAATAATGAGATCAGGCAGTGATTTGGCTATGGAGAAAACTAAAGAACAAGGAGACAGAGTGAATGCAGGTTGTATGCTCTTTTCAATAGGTGTCAAGGGATGGCCTCTCTGAGGAAAGGACATCCAAGTAGAGATCTAAGCAAGTCCTGTAAAGATCTGAGACAATAGCATTACAGTTAAAAGGAATAGCAAGTGCAAAGGCCCTGAGGTGTGGATCATCATTGAGTGTTTGAAGAGCAACAAGAGGAGGGTACAGCTAGAAGAGAATGAGCTAGGGAAGAGTGGAAGAAAAAGAGATCTATGAGGGAAACAGGATTAAATGATGTAGTACCCTATAACTCTGAGGGCAATAGGAAGCTGTTGGATGGCTTTACACATGGAAGTAACATGTTCTAATTTACATTTTAAAAATCATTCTTTCCTTTTTGTGCAGAATTGATGATGGGGCAATGAGATGGAAACAGGGAGACTATTTCAGTAGTCTAGAGGATGGTGGCTTGAACTGGGAGGGTACTGGTGCAGGTGGTGAGAAGCAGTTTGAGTAAAGCTATATTTGTGAAAGTAGAAGTTTACAGCACTTGTCATTGGATTTCATATAAGATGCAAGAAAAAAAAGAGGCATCAGAGATAATCCCAAGGTAGGTTTCTGGCCTGAGGAAATAGATAAATGGGGGTTACTATATACTAGATGGAGGAGACAAAGGAGAAGAGGTCATGTTTTTAGGGAAGGAAAGTAACACATTTCTGAGCTACCAAGCATTCACTGGGCTGAATATGTGATCCTGAGTTCAGAGGATAGACCATACCAAGAGAAATAGTTGTGAAAGTAATCATTTAAAAAGTAGAATTTAGGGGCGCCTGGGTGGCTCAGTCAGTTAAGCGTCTGCCTTTGGCTCAGGTCATGATCCCAGGGTCCTGGGATCAAGTCCCACATCGGGCTCCCTGCTCAGCAGGAAGCCTGCTTCTCCCTCTCCCACTCCCCCTGCTTGTGTTCCTTCTCTCGCTGTGTCTGTCAAATAAATAAATAAAATCTTAAAAAAAAAAAAAGTAGAATTTAAAGCCTGCTCCTAGAAGGGGGTCACCTAAAGAATGAGTTCAGAAGAGAAACAACTTCAAGGACCAAGTCCAGGGGAGCCCCAAAATTTAGTGATCAGGAACAGGAGAGAGATCCAAAAAATAAAATAAGAAGAAAACAACCAGTGAAGTAGGAAGAAAATCAAAGGAATATGATATCTGAGCTACAAGTAAATAAATAATAAATTTTGTACCTACAAAAAACAGACACTGACTGCCTTCAGCTCAGGTCATGATCCCAGGGTCGTGGGATCGAGCCCTGCATCGGGCTCCCTGCTCGACGGGAAGCCTGCTTCTCCCTCTCCCACTCACCCTGCTTGTGTTCCCTCTCTCGCTGTCTCTCTCTCTGTCAAATAAATAAATAAAATATTTAAAAAAAAAGAGAGAGAGACATTGAGTCAAATGCTGTGAGACAACTCAGAAGGGCCAAACTGGTCAAGCTAAAGGATGAATTATAAGAGAAACACATATACACAAAACTCAAAGTAAGTTTTGAGGATAGTCTGATGGATATAATTACAATGAAATGGAAATGAACAGAAAATTAAAAATGGATGGCAAGGGAATACAAGATGTAGAAGGGCAGACAAAGAAGGTCCAACATGTTCATAACTGATATTCCTCAAGAAAAGAACCAAAAATGGCAAGAATATTGGGTAATTCAAGAAGAACTTTCTAGAAGTAAACTAAAGACACACAGTACCTCAGGAAAAGTTTAGTCACATCCTAATAAAATTACTGGATATTAAATTAGAATAAATAGTCTTTGGGCATAAGAGCTAAAAGATTTATGTATCTATAGTGGGGTAAATCAAGCTGGCATCATCATACTTCTGCATACCATTATAAATCATATTTCTGCTTACCATTAAAGCCAGAAGGTAGTGAGGAAAATGACTGCACAGCTTATATGGGGAAAATGTGTGACCCAAGAACTTTATACCTAACAAATCTGAAGTTCAGCATAAAGGCAATAGGCAAATACTGTCAAACAAAACCAAGGAAGTATAATGTCCATAGGCTCTTCTTGAAGATATTGGTAGAAGAGGACTGTCGCCCAACTAAGAACAAATGAAACTCCAGAAAATAAAGTAAAAATAACCAAATGAGTTGAGAAAGAAAGAAGAGAAATGATGAGATAGAGTAAAGTATACTAATTTTGTCATCCTTCATAGCAGGGGTCAAAATACATTAAAACACACACAAGCGGTACATGCAGGAAAATATGCATAGCCTGGTCTCAGTTACACTGTGGGAAAGGAGCAAACAGCTCTTGATCAGGATGAGTTAGCACCGGGAGAAGCCATGTTCCTGCCCTCAAAGAAGAGAAGAAACAATAACGAAAGCCAGCAGTATTCAGAGGAAGAACAAATTTTGTGCAGATCCTATACAGGGGAGGCAATGGGGCTACAGTGAGAGCAAAAGAGCCTCAGGAACTCATTCATCACGTGGGAAAGATCTCTGAAAATCTCTCAGGAATAGCCCGGGGAAGCCTTTGAGAGGAGGCAGATCTCCATCAGTTTGGCTGATGGAGGTTCACCATAATTTGTACATAAAAAGGAAAGCATCTAATTCAAGAAATTAATTTAAAAGTAGGAAATAAGACCTTATTTTATAATCATATGCTTCTAAAGCCCAGAATACATGGTTTACATGAGAATATAGAAACAGGTTAAAATAACTGTTCTTTAGAGACTAAAAGGATACATTTGCTATTGGAAGTGAGCCAGAAGAGACAACAAATGCCTCCTTTAATAAACAATTCCACCTTCTCCGTTTCTAGTGATGACAGCTCAGGGAAGAATGGGATTTCTTGTTGTGTTAAGAAGATGAATTAACTGGATTTGGCTACTATAATCCTTTGAACTACTCCTGATTTGTAAACAATAGTGTCCGGAAGTAGCTAAGAAATGTGACTAGTCAAAAGTTATTTGTACTTATTAATTATAATTCTCTCCATATTAAATCACAGATATCAAGATCAACAGAAGTAGAACAAGAATATATAACACAAACGCAATAAGGAATGAGCCCAGAAACAATAACCATTACTTAGTTCCTGTTGTTCTGGAATGCTCACATAGTTACAGGGCCTGCCTCATAAGCAAGTATGACAGAAGGCAGCTACCTTTTGATGCGTTGTTTCCCCCATATCTAAAAGTTCGATGATCTGTGGTCGGCACATCAAACGTGTATTAGCCAGTCTCTGCTCTGTGGTGAGGGACATTTCCTTCAGGAACTCTGAGGGTGTCAGCTAGAATTTAAAACAAAACAGCTGAAGATTCATAATTGGTTATACTGAAAAAGTGTTTGCATGAGTGCCAGTAATGAATAATTTGTGTTTTCAGCTTTCAGGATAATTCTGGAATGCCACTAAGTTCCATTATGAAATATTTAAATTAAATAATATAAGAGAAGTACCTGTGCACTTTTAAGCTCTTTGCACACTAATTTGAAATGACATGTGGTTGCAGTTTCCTTGTGATTTTGAAGAAATTACACAAAAGTAACTGGGGGTGGGGAGTCAAGAAATTGCACAGGAGGGGCGCCTGGGTGGCTCAGTCATCAAACGTCTGCCTTCAGCTCAGGTCATGATCCCAGGGTCCTGGGATCGAGTCCAGCATCGGGCTCCCTGCTCAGCAGGGAGTCTATTTCTCCCTCTCCCACTCCCCCTGCTTGTATTCCGTCTCTCTCTGTCAAATAAATAAATAAAATATTGAAAAAAAGAAAGAAATTGCACAGGAACATATCCAAAGAGCTTAACATTTACGCTCAGAAGATGCATCTGAGCATACAACTCTGCTTCCAAAATCACTTCTAGTTTTCAGAGCTGAGGAATGTGAAATGCTTCTATTTCTCAACTGAAGCTACAACAAACAAGCAAAGCATATGGGTGTTTAGCTATCCCACTATAATAGTAGGTTAAAGAGGAATCTTGTGAAATGGAAAGGATCTAGGGAGTGTGACTGCACAGCTTAGGAATGAGTTTGAACTTCTTAGAAATCACAGGAGCACATTTTGACCTTGTTTTTTTTTTAATTTTTTTATTTGGAATATGAATTTTATTGTTATGTTAATCACCATACATTACATCATTAGTTTTTGATGTAGTGTTCCATGATTCATTGTTTGTGCATAACACCCAGTGCTCCACGCAGAACGTGCCCTCTTTAATACCCATCACCAGGCTAACCCATCCCCCACACTCCTCCCCTCTAGAACCCTCAGTTTGTTTTTCAGAGTCCATCATCTCTCATGGTTTGTCTCCCCCTCCGATTTACTCCCCTTCCTTCTTCCCCTCCTGCTATCTTCTTCTTCTTTTTTTTCTTAACATATATTGCATTACTTGTTTCAGAGGTACAGATCTGTGATTCAACAGTCTTGCACAATTCACAGCGCTCACCATAGCACATACCATCCCCAATGTCTATCACCCAGCCACCCCATCCCTCCCACCCCCCCACCACTCCAGCAACCCTCAGTTTGTTTCCTGAGATTAAGAATTCCTCGTATCAGTGAGGTCATATGATACATGTCTTTCTCTGATTGACTTATTTCACTCAGCATAACACCCTCCAGTTTTAAAAGAGCCCTAAGCCCATCAGCAGTTTCAGCAGCCACTCATATTCACACTCCCAAACAGGAACACAAAATGCTTTAACACTTTCTAATGTTATGAGAAAAAAATGTAACCTATCATTTAAATAAAATCATTTAAATAACTCAACAAGGCTTATTTACCCAGGACCAAACACTATTATTTGCTTATTGTTGTTCTGGAATGTTCCAGGGTTTACTTTATATGCAAGGGGATGATAATCATTCACAGCAACATAATGCTTAAGTATGTACCCAAGACTTTTTTAAAACATCCAGAGGTATATAATTTAGCTGATTCGTTTCACCTTGGGTTAAAATCAATGCTCTTCAAAATCCCTACAGAATTAATTTCTGTGATTGAATCCATATAAATGAAGGCATATTTCTAATGCTGCTTACTTGGTTTTTTAGGTTCTTTTTGATTGGAACCCAGATTATAATACTAAAATGTTAAGAGGTATCAGCTGTGTCACAGTATAAATAAAAATAATGAAGTCTTGGGGCACCTGGGTGGCTCAGTCAGTTAAACATCTGCCTTCGGCTCAGGCTGTGATCCCAGGGTCCTGGGATTGAGCCCCGCATCCGGCTCCCTGCTCAGCGGGGAGTCTGCTTCTCCCTCTGCCTTCCCTTGTGCTCTCTGTCTCAAATAAATAAATAAAATCTTTAAAAAAAATACTGAAGTCTTAAAAGCAAAAAGTCAGGAGTTACTTTAAATATGAAATGATAACCACCCCAAAGGAGAGGGATGATAGGTTTTACTTTTCTCCTAGAACATAATTTGAGACCAGTTTTTAAAATTTGGTGAATACTCTCTTGAACCCTGTAAATTGTTACTGATATTTTCTATAGCATGTACTTTATAATTCCATTCTCACCAAGTTATTATAACTCTTTAAAGCTAGAAATAAGTTTTATTTTAAAGGACAGAGAAAAATGCATTTTTCTTTGATACCATATAGTCATCATTCTATTCTACAAATATGCAAACAGAAATAATTCTTGCCAAGCAACAGGTAATATACTGTTGAGGTCAAACCCTATGAAATTCTGATACCTCATTGTTTTTGAACTACACAAATGACAGTCTCATAGGGTTCAACCTAACATTTAGAAAACCGTAATAATTTCCTTGCATAGTCTTACTTCAACTGATTAACTTAAGCAATTCAAGTCTCTACTCTGAGGCATGTAATTTCAAAAACTTCCCTGGCTTTTAAGAGGTACCTCTGCTCTGCAGCAAGCTGCCATGTTATCTAAATTGGTATTATCAGCCAGTAATTCTCTGATTTCTGAGAATGCCAAGTAGCCACTGTCACCCTCCTGAGGAGACTGCATTAAGTATTTTACACTTAAAAGTCTCAGGTACATTACCATTCGATTTGCTTCTTCTTTTGTAACCACCCTTGGACTCAAGGGTGGTAGAACCTTGCTTTGGAATCCTTTCAGCATTCTGACTAACCCCATCTGTACGGCCCCCATAGACTCCTCGAGTCTTCTACTGGTCATTTTTAGTTATTTCCTTCATTCACCTAGAAGTGAAAAAAAAAAGTTTTAGAACAAATACAGTTAATTCCTGAATACAGGTCACAATTTTTTTAAAGCTTTCTCAAATAAAAAAGGTTTAGAAAAGACTAATCTTCAAAAATACATCAAATACTTGTAACAAATGCCTTAACTAGAGGAGTCTGTTCCATGTAATCAGTCCAGCTTTAGCCTTATCCCAAAATCTAGGATTCCTTTTAGACAAACCAAGTGATTCTGGACCAAGCTCAGGGAAGACCTGAAAATACAAGCAGTTCCTACATTTGGTACTTTTATCCTCCCAGATAAACAAATAAACACTGCTCAATAAAAACACTTCATAGTTTGCTACTTTATACTTACTGAACAATTCTCTCTCATGACACCCTCCAAACATAAAAAACACAAGGCTTCAGGCCTTCAAGCTGGGCAGAGACTAAAAAAGTAGCATGAGATAAGACAAGGAAACGGAAGTTTCTGGAGAATTTTTGAAGTTTATAGTCATAAATAAGTCATTAAACAGCCACTCCATATCTCCAAATCAAAGAGATAGGACATCTCCCCTCTACATATCTTTCTTTATGCCTTGTAGTAGGACACTTGCAACTGTGGAGGCCCATTTATGACTAAGTGGGGATTTCTGTTTTCAGTAATAGCCAGCTAGTTTACCCAACTCTGTGCCCAAAAAACACAAACAAACAAAAACTAAAAATGCTTGGATACAATGTCAAGTAAAAAACCATAAAAGTCATTAAAAAGCTCACAGGACAATAAGTCATTACCAGACCAAAACAGTGAGGAAAGAGGTGCAGAAAGAAAAATAGATCTGAATGAAAATGTAATAAGGTACACGGAAGTAAAGCAGTAAAACACCCAAGGAAATGAATATGAAATGTTTAAAAAAGAAAAAAAAAATCAGAGAACAAATGATTGAAATAGGAGACAGTCAAAAGAAGACCCAACACACTATAACTGGAGCCCATGAAGAAGAAAAATAAAGTTCTGGAGTGGAACTAATATTTAAAACTATCATCCAATAAAAAGGTTTCCATAAAGAAAAGAAAACATAATGAAAAGGAACTGGTAGGTGCCTGTGAAAACAGACCCAGATGGTCAACTCTGAGTCCTATCTTAGCACAACTATTAGATGTTTAGAGAAATTTTTAAACTCCGCATAGCCTCCAGGCAAAAAGGTAAAATAACTTACAGGGGCAAGAGAATTAGATGTCATTGGACCTTGAAAAAGTAACCTATGAAATGGGAAAATGGAGGACAATGTTTTCCAAAAATTTTAAAAAGTGTGAACCAAGCATTTTGTATAAATCCAAGCTCTCCCTCAATTACTGAAGCTACAGAAAGGGAGTTTTGAACATGTAAAAGCTCAGGGAAAATTGTAAACAAGTTCCCTTCCTGAGGAATCTACTAGAGGATGGGCTTCAACCAACCAATAGGTGACTGGGGAAACTCAGCAAAATGATTGAAAATGAACATTTCATGTATTTAATTGTAGAGCTAACTTTAATAATGAAGTTGAAGACATGAGCAGGAAATAGAATTTAAACATATTTTCTGACAAAGTTGAAAGAAGGCAATTTTAAAAGAAAAGTAAAAAATAGAAATAAAGTCAAAAGTAGAACAAGATCATTAATACCCGTATAAGTAATAGGTAGGAGTCAAACTATTTCACCAGGTAGAATAAAGGGGCTTATGGGAATTATAGTAGAAAGCCCATACGATGGCAGTCAGTGACGCCTGCTTCCAAGCACTCATGTATTTGTGTAAACCCCTGCCCTTGAGTGTGGGCTGTCCTTAGGTATTCTAACAAATATAATACAGCACAAGTTATGGATGTCACTTCTGAGATTAAAGAGACTTGGTTCCATCTTGGGTATCTGGCTCTCTCTCAGATCATTAGCTGCCACATTGGGCAGACACTCAGAAAGCTTAGAGAGAGGCCCATGTGGTGAGGGACCAAGCCTGCTAGCAATGACATGAGTCATCTTGGAAGTGAGTCTTCTGAGGCCTTCCAACAACCCTGTGAATGAGCTTGAAGGAAGATTTGCCAGCCCCATTTGAGCCTTTAGATGACTGCAGGCCCAGGCAACAGCTTGCCGACAGATTGCATAACAGACACTGAGGAGGAGGCACCCAACTAGTAAGCCACACCTAGATTCCTGACCCATAGAAACTGTGAGAACACTAATATTCACTGTTTTAAGCTACTAATTTTGGGGTAATTTATTATATAGCAATAAATTACTAATGTAGCCATTTTAAAGGGTTTATACACCAAAAAACTACTAAACATAAAAGTAAACCTTCCTAGGGGCGCCTGGGTGGCTCAGATGTTAAGCGTCTGCCTTCGGCTCAGGTCATGATCCCAGGGTCCTGGGATCGAGCCCTGCATTGGGCTCCCTGCTCAGCGGGAAGCCTGCTTCTCCCTCTCCTACTCCCCCTGCTTGTGTTCCTTCTCTCACTGTGTCTCTCTCTGTCAAATAAATAAAATCTAAAAAAAAAAAAAAAAAAGGTAAACCTTCCTAAATACCAAAAGAAATTAGAAAAAGCAAAGAAGACATACTAAACAGAGAAAGACAATAAATCAGCTCTAATGCGTATAAATGATACAAGGTAATATGGGAAGTGATGTCACCAACACGGTGGAATAGGTGATTGCCAACTTCAATCTCTCACAAAAAGACCAATGAGAAACTATCCATAGACAAGATGCCTTTGTGAAAATTCCAGAACCCAGGGGTGAGGCTGAAATACCCCCTTGGATCACAGAGACATGGACGAACCTCAAAAACATTATGCTCAGGAAAATAAGCCAGTTAAAAAAGACCCCGTATTCTATGAGTCTATGCACATGAACTGTCCAGAATGGGGAAATCTCTAGAGAGAAAAAATAAATTAGTGGTTGCCTAGGGCTGGAAGAAATGAAGGGATGGGACAGGGGAGGATGGCTAAAAGGTATGGGATATCTTACTAAGATGACAATGTTCTAAAATTGACTGTGGTGATGATTACACATATTTGTTAATACACTAAAAACTGTTGAGTTGTAAATACACCTTAAGGGTGAATTGTATGGTATGTGAGTTTTATCTCAACAAAGTTATTAAAAATACATTTTAAAACACTTAAAAACCAACTCTTTTTTTTTTTTAAGATTTGTTTATTTGAGAGAGAGAAAGCACGCACAAGCAGAAGGGGCAGAGGGAGAGAGAGAATCCCAAGCAGACTCCATGCTGAGTGCAGAGCCCAACATGGGGCTCCATCTCACGACCCTGAGATCATGACCCAAGCTGAAAGCAAGAGTCAGTCGTTCAACTGACTGAGCCACGCAGGCGCCCCTAAAAAAATCAATTCATAAAACTGAAAGTCAACTGAAAGAAAAGAACGTTGCTGTATATCAAGCTGGTGTCATAACCACAAAGAGAAAACAGTTACTCCAACTGAACTTAAAACACAGTATTATGACTGTGTTCATTAAATAGTAGTCTTATTGTTAGTCATAATATTAGTAATAATATATATATATTTTTTGCTCTAGGCCCAACACAGGGCTTGAACTCACAACCTCAAGACTAAGAGTTTGCATGTTCTACTGACTGAGCCAGCAAGGTGCCCCAGTAATAATATTTTTAAAACAAGTAGTTAAAGCAATATTGTTAGGAACCAAGCAATTCAGCTTAAGAAAAAAATAAAACCAAGGAAATTTTTATATTAAGAAACCCTATAATCTTACATTTAAATTGAAACCAAGTGTGGGCTCATGATTATTTTCTTTTAAATAATCTACCTACTGAAGGAGCCTAGAAACAATGAAGGCCCAGTAAGCAATAATAGTCAAGGACATATTGTGGCCTCTAAATACCACTTCCCACTAAAAGGAACCACAGCTCCTTGGAGAAATGGGTAATTTGAGGTCTGAGGCATGAAATGTATAAGATGAACTTGGAACATTGTATTTTACTATAAACAAGGACATTATCAAAGGCCCCTGGGGTTGTGTCTAAAGGACCCAGGAGGAGTTCCCATTCACCAAAGATAGGACAATTTGAATTTTTTTTTTAAGTCTGCAATGGATAAGTCTCTAAAAATTTAAGTTCAAATGATACTAAAAAATCATTGGTCACCTTTGGAAGTTGCGATGGCACTAAACTAATTATTTTGGAAATAATAAAAGGAAAGAACCATTTATCGTGCACTTTTTTGGTACAAACTGCATTGCAAGTTAACCAAATAGTTAAGGAAGGAAAATGATTCTTCATAAAGGAATTCCACCTAATAAACTCAGAAGAAACAACAGAAAAATGATGACCATTATGTAGCCCCTAATGAAACAAAAGATCATCAATGCTAAAACCATTAGGAAAGATGTTGCTGAAGAACTCTATAATGGCTCAATCAGGCTAACAACAGCAGAGCCCTCTGAACCAATCTTAACGTTAAATGCATGAAAACCAGACATACCACGTGCCTCCACACATGATACACTACACAGCACCAGCTATGTAGGGCTATTAACAAAAATCTAATTACACCTCTAAACCTTACCAGCCAGGTTGCAGGAGACACAGGAAATGGAGGAACAAGCATATTCTGGAGGAATACAATTAAGCCAAATCAAGAATGTGGGAAATGTTATAGGAAAATGACCTACTTTATTCAACTAATAAATAGCATCAGAGAGTTGTGGGCAGGGGACGGTTAGAGTATAAATTAAAAGAGTTCTAAACCAACCAAATGCAAGGGTGCACTTCATTTGGATCAGGATTCAAATAAATGAATAATAGATGATATAAAATAATTACTGGTTCTTTGGTAGGATAATGGTACTAGGGGTATGAATTTTTTAAAAGAATGTTCTTATCTGTTAGAGATATGTAGCATTTACAGGTAAAGGGAAATTATGTCTGAGATTTACATTATAATACTCCAGGAAAAAAATGTGTGGGGGGTATATGAACGCAAGCGTGGGTGTGCAAGGGAAGAAGACAGAAGAAATAAGAATGGGAGAATACTGACAACCGTTGAAGACTATACTATTCTCTCCACTTTGGGCATGTTTTAAATTTTTCATAATTAAAAATATCAATACATACAAAATCCTGTGCAGATTATTCATAGCAGCTTTCACAACCCAAATGTCCCTCAGCAGGGGAATGGTGAACCGAACAGTGGTATATGGTAGGGCAGAATATTACTCAGCAATAAAAAGGAACAGACTACTGATAACAGAACGTGGGTGGATTTCAGGGACAAAAAGAAGTGAAAAAAGACAATAATCCCAAAAGTTTGCATACTGTGGGATTCCATTTACGTAAGAGTCTCAAATAATAAAATTATAGAGATGAAGAACAAAATAGTGGTTGCCAGGGGTTAGGGATGGTGGTGGGGGAATATCTGTGGTGATAAAATAGACACATAGAGAAGAAATAAGATGACAGGCAAAATCTTAAGGCTTATAGAGGTGGGATAAATAAGAGAAAACTTGCTAAAGGTAAGTTTTTCAATTCTTTTAAGTGATGAGTTCAATTTCTAGAGCTATTACTAAACCTAATAAAGGAATTTTCTGTACCTTGATTGTGGTGGAAGTTATATAAATCTGCACATGTGATAAATTCACAAGAGAACTATACATATACATTGTGCCAATGACAATTTTCTTATTTTGATATTATGCTATAGTTATATAAGATGTAACCATGGGGGAAATAGGAGGTCCAGGGTACATGAGACCACTCTGTACTTTCTTTGCAACTTCCTGTGAACCTACAGTTATTTCAAAATAAAATTTATTTTAAAAGTTTTTCAAGAAAAAGCGAAAAAGACAGGTAAAACTCATTGTTAATGACGATGTTATAAAGGTGGGCATTCACATGCTACAAGTAGCATATAAATCTGTAACTTCATTTTGGCAATCTTTAAAAACTGTGCATATCCTTTGATGAATAAGTATCTTTTGCTGGCAGATGCACTCTAAGTATGAAAAGATATATTCATGGGGTGCCTGGGTGGCTCAGTTGGTTAAGTGCCTGCCTTCAGCTCAGGTCATGATCTCAGCATCCTGGGATGGAGCCCCCCATGGGGCTCCCTGCTCATCAGGGAGTCTGCTTCTCCCTCCCCTCTGCTCCCCCTACCCCACTTGTGCTCTCTCTCTCAAATAAATAAAATCTTTTAAAAAAGAAAAGGTGTATTCATAAGCTATGCTGTGACTTAAACTTCTATTTCAACAGAAGAGAAATACAATGACTTTCTCTTTATCAAACCAAAATACAAAGCAGTTATCTTGTTAAAATCTGATGACTCAGGTATTTTTTACTAAAACTGATTTCTTTCTATAACTAATTTCTTAAGTACTTTAAAAATCTTGACCATTTTCCTGTTTGTTTTTTTCCTGTTTGATCACTAATACCTTACTATAATTCCAGCCTGCCGTACTTGGATCATGCTTTTGCAGCTCCTTAACTACAAGGGTTAAGGTATTTTTCCCTAAAAATCTGCTCGCACTGCTCCTTCTGACTGCAATGTCCTTTCTTTACCTCTACACAGATCCCTTCCTGATTCAAATGTCACTTCCTTATCAAAGCAACTTCTTTCTGATCTTACCAGCTGGGAGTGATTGTTTAGTATCTCTGACCTTCCAGTATCTTACTTTTTCCTCTCTTTTATGACACCTAAAACTTTCTCCTTTACAGTTATGTGTGTGCTTATTCTGATCTTAATAGACCATAGACTCCTTGAGGTAGAGACTGTAAACCATAGTGCCTTGTATTTAATGGATGCCTGTAAATTCCTAATTAACCCTCAACCAGTAAATTAGACAATATTCAGGAGTGTTATTAAAAATGACAATCACCTAGCCAGCTTTTCCAATATCTAACACAAACCTGAATCCATGCAAATAGGCCAAATGCATTAATGTCTCCAGAATGCCTTGACTCATGTAATCCATCAGTCACCGTAACACCCTGCTTTTAACGACCACCCTCAGGTCAAAAATATGGTAAAAGGAGCCATGAACCAAAGAACTTTTTTTTTTTTGAACCAAAGAACTTCTTAACTGAGGAGGTCTGGATAACAACACTGTTACTAGGGCATTTATTGTACCAGCTAGGCACATCGCCAAATCTTCAGTTTCTACCAAGAAGAAATTTTTACTTTTTAAAAATTAACTTCACAAACTCCTTGAATTCTATTTCAATTAAATAGCCATTATATCTCTTTCCACCCCCCGTTCCCCTGTACAGCCTGCGTGCACATGCACGTGGTTTCCACGATCACTTTCTCAGGCCAGCAGTCCAAGAATCATGCTCAACCCCTTCTGCTCCCCGCCCCTTCTCATGGCTTCACTCTCACCTCTGCAGCCTACATCTCTCAGTTAACCCCGGCCCTGGCTCTGAGCAGTACTGTCAACATCCTGACTCCAGGTCTTGCTGTCTCAGCCAGTAAAACTCCAATCCTGGGTCAGTCCATCTGCTCTTCTCTCCCACCCCCAGGCCATGAGGACTGATGGAGAAAACCACACAACAGCGCAGACCATGTCACTACAAATTCAGAGTTGCTGGCCTCCTCTGGCCCCTGTACACCTGCCGTCCTATTGATTGTCAGCTCTCTCCCAAGCAGCTATTCCAGAGTTCCCCTCTATTCCGTGCCCTCCGGCAATTCTAGAGGATTTATGCCTCCCCAGATCCCTCTGAGCTCCACGCCATTGACCCCACTGCATACAAGATGTCTCCACCTGGGTGTCTCCAGCCACCTCAAGCCCAGCATGCCCCCCAGACCTGCTCTCTCCTGCATTCCTCTGAGAATGGCATCACCATTCACACAATTGCCCACACCCCAAATTCAGGTGTCATCTATGACCGGTCTCTCCTCCAATCAGTCATATAATAACTAAATGTTTACTGAACACTTACTACAAACCAGTGTTCCAAGCATTATGCACTAGATGTAGGTACAATTATTCTCCCCAAATCACAGATAAAAAAACCCAGAGGCACAGAGAAGGTAAGTAACCTGCCCCAGTTCCCATACTAGTAAAGGCTAGAGCTGGGAGGAGAGCCAGTCACTCTGGTTCCAGAGTTCACACACTTAATCATGACATTATTCTGCCTCAACCTCCTGAATATCTCACAAATCCATCTCCTCCTTTTCATCCCAGCCCTCCTTTGTTAATGTAACCCTCATGTCTTGACTAGAACAATCTCTTAACTGACCTCGACTCCAGCATCACATCCTCACAACACTCCCATTCCCTAGCCATTCTCTGCACTGAAGCCACAGTGACCTTTCTAAAGGGAAAACATGGTCATGTCATTTCCCTGCCTAAAATCCTTTAGTCTAGGATATTCTGTAAGCTTCTTAGCATGACACACATACCAGGAACTTGCTCTTCTTGTACTTAACGTTCAACTTGCAGTTCACAATCTCTCAAATGCTCACACACCTCCAGACTTGTACATACCACCTGGAACCCCTTTCCTTCTGCACCCCTACCCCCACCACTAACTTCCATTTGTCTTTCTGGGCTCAGATACCACCTCTTTCAGGAAGCCTTATCTGACCCTCCAAGGCTGCCCCTTCTTTATGGTCTCATGCCCACTCCTGTCATGGTTATTTATTCATCTCCCTCTGCCAATAGACTGTAAGTTTCTTAAGGACAGAAACTTTGTCTTTTCCATCACTGTATTCTCACTGTCCAGTACAGTACCTCATACATATGCTTATTTAATAAATGTATTAAATTAATTGATTAACCCATACAAATGACTTTGGTCCCCAAATATACCTGGCTATTTCATACCTCTGTACACTTCTATAAGCCCATCCTTTCTTCTCACTTCCCTATCCCCATCTGCCTACTAAACTTCTAATTCATCCCACAAAACTCATCTCAAGGGTCCCCAGAAGTAAGGCTTTCCCTAATGCAAACAAAGAGTGTCAGTCATTCTGTCCTTTGCATATGCCTTTATTATTGAAAGTAATACACTGTATTGCAATTATTTGCTTATAAGCCTGTCTCTACCTCCAGAATGTAAGCTTGACTGTAGGGATTATGTGTGAATACAAAGAAAAAAGGCTCAGTTAATATTTGAATTTAATTTAATATTAAATTGCATTCATTAAAAGAGAATTTTCATAAGACTGAAATGTTTCTCAGAAAAACTATTTCTCTCTTTCGTTTTGTGTTCCTTAATTTAAATGTCAACCTTGGGTTCCTTCTGTGTTTCTATGGAACAGAGTCTAGGTTAAGTCACAATATCTTCTTTCACAGAAAAGACAAGAAAATGTATTCTCAGCTAACTCTTAGGAGGGAGACTGGGCAGGATGGGGTTTGCATTAAAGCTCTGCCTTATTGATTTGCAGCACTGGATTCTTTTTAAAAAAAAGTTTTAGGGTATTCTTAAGCACAAAATTAATTTTCTGCACAAAGTTGAGTTTTGTTCACCTCTAGGAACTCACAAGGGAGCTGAGTCTAAAAGTGATCAAATGCAGAATGGGTTGCTGCCTGCCAAGGCAGAATTTCATGACATGTATCATTAAATTAGGGAATGCCCCCAGACACTGTGGGGACATGTATGTGTCACATAAATAACTGTCATGATCACCTGAACTCCACCCCATCCCTCAGCTCTATATCTCTTCTCACTTTCCTTTCATCCTAAATTCTCAAAGACTCATTTCCTCACATTTTTATTCCTACCTTCTTCTTCCATCCCCAAGTCCCTCCTTTGCTGCAAAGTCAAACAAAAAACTGGCATATGTACTCCCAGGTTAAATCTCAGAACAAGTTAAAATCTTTTCTACCCAGTGAGCAACATGGAAGATGAAAACAAATCTCAAAGACCTTCCATCAGAAGCACTACATTTCATACTTATCCGTGCAGTGCAGTAGTCCACATGCTTCTAACACGTTTAACTAAATATATAGGTTGACAGAATAAAAACGCTTTCCCATAGTTTTGAAAAAAATTTTTTTTTTCCTCTCAGAAGGTACTGTCAGTGGTAATAAACCCTGAGAAAGTATTTTGTTTTTGTTAAGGCCAAAGGTTTTGGAGTCATCAGACGTGGGTTTTATTATCTTCCTAAGCCTTAGTTTTCTCATCTGTATAATGGAGATAACAGTAGTTACTTATTACAATGTAATAAATTGCCCCAAAACTTAGTATTCAGAAACAACACAAAACATTTCTCACTTCTCACAGTTTCTGTGATTCAGGAATTTGAAAGACGCTGGTCTAGGTGATTCTGGCTTAGGGTCTCTTAGGTTGTAGTCAAAGATGTAGTCAAGGGTTGCAGCTATCTGAAGGTTTGACTAAGGCTGGAAAAATCCATTTCCAAGACGGCTGGCTCACATGGCTAGGCAGGTGGTCCTTGCTCTTGGTGGGAGACCTCAGTTCTCTCCTCGTGGGTCTCTCAACAGGGCTGCTTGAGTGTCCTTGTGGCATGATGATTGGCTACCTTCAGAGCAAGCAGTCAAAAGACCATGGGCAAAGCAGCAATCGTCCTCTCTGACCCAGAAGTCACACACCATCATTTATACAACATCTACTGGTCCCACTGATCAGCCTTATTCGGTGTGGGAGAAGCCACACAAGGATGTGAATACCAGGAAGGGAGGATCACTGGGAGCCATTTTGGAAGCCAGCTACCACATCTACCCCATGTGTTCAATGTGAGCATTAGATGAGATAATGTGTGTAAAGTACTTCACTTTGCACAGTATTTGGCATATAATTGTTCTTAGTATTAGCAGAAAGTTTGGTTTAAACAAAAAGCAATGAATCCATTCATGTCTTCAATTTCTGCTACTACTATAGTGAGGGCAGGGCAATTATATTCTGGAACATTAATAAATGTTTCTTTACCCCAAAACACCATTTTAGCAGGAAAATATCAAAGAAAAAATTAGGAAAAATGCTCAAATGCAACATGACATTTGTTGTCAATAAGGGGTTCTCCAGGAACTCAGAATAAAAGGACTAATTTTAATTTTTTAATCTTACTTCATCTTTTGTTTTTCTACTGTTTCTAAAGCTGTTATGCTCCTTGGTTTTCTATCTGTTTGATCTCTTTTAAATTGGATTACTTTAGATTTCATAGGTTTCACACTGGCCTCTGCTCTCTTCTCCTTGAAATACTTCCTTAAAATAATCTGTCTCTCCAGAATGTGTGACCTATTATATCTGATGTAGATAAAAGAGACAAACTTCAGAAAAGAATCCTCTTGTTTGACCCATGTTGAAGAAAAGGAAAATGGAAGATGTGTTTTGTTCTGGACCAATTCCAGTGGGGTGGGGAGTAGGGAGGCACTATTCCCTACACAAACAAGCAACTCTCAGGATAAGCTGGCTATACTACAATTCAACTCATTTCTGACACTGTCTACCCAGAGATAGCATCAGATTCCACAGGTTAAGGGTTCAGTCCTACAAGACCATCTCCCCCATCACCACCAGATGCCAGTCACAAGCCCAGAGTGTTACCTATACTTTTGACCAACTAGAGATAAATCAGAGGTTCCCAAGATCCCCCTTCTCAGGTTAGATTAATTTGCTAGAGTGACTCTCAGAACTCAGAGAAACATTTTACTTACTAGATCACTGGTTTATTATAAAAGGATATAACTCAGGAACAGCCAGATAGAAGACATGCAGAGGATGAGATATGAGGGAAGGAGTGCAGAACTTCCATGCCCTCCCCAAGGGCACCACTCTCCCCAAATCTCTACATGTTCACCAATCTGGAAGCTCTCCAAACCCTGTCCTTTTGGACTTTTATGGAGGATTTACTACATAGGTATGATTTATTAAACCACTGGTCATTAAAAACTGATTCAACCTCCAGCCCCTCTCCCCTCCAGCCTCCCCTTCAGCCTTCCCTTCCCAGAGATGGGGGGGGGGGACTGAAAGTTGCAATTCTCTAATCACATGGTTGGTTCTCCTGGCAACCAGCTCCTCACTCTTAGGTGGAGTCCAAAAGTCAGCTCATTACCATAACTAAAGACCCCTTTATTGCTTTCCTCACTTAGGAAATTCCAAAGGTTTTAGGACCTCTGTACCAGAAAGAGTGAAGACCGAATACATTTTCGTATTATAAATCAAAATACTACAAGAGGCAGGGTGAAAACTAATTTTCCTAGGCCTCAAATTACAAAAAGAACTGCTTCTCATAGAAAAATGTCAAGTGCTAGAAACTTGTTCAAACTGTAGAACCAGGCCAGACACAGGCAGGGGAAAAGTCAAACAGCCAAGTATGGGCCATATAGGAAGAAGGCAATATTAAAAAACAAAATTCAGGGGTGCCTGGGTGGCTCAGTTGGTTAAGCCTCTGACTCTTGGATTTGGCTCAGGTTGTGGTCTCAGGGTCATGAGATGAAGCCTGGAATTGGGCTCTGCACTGAGCGTTCAGCCTGCATGGGATTCTCTCTCCCTCTCCCTCCACCCCTTCCCTGCTCGCTCTCTCATGCATGTGCTCTCTCTTTCTAAAAAAAACAACAAAAACAAAAACAAAATTCAACTGAGTAAATTTGAAGATCAAATTGACTTTATTCGATTATTCATGAATTAGGCAGCATCCCGTTGAGCAAAAAGAAAGGAGGTCCAAAAAGCCCTACAAGGATTTTATAGGCAGATGGGGGTAGGAAAAAAAAGTTAAAATAATGGGTTATTTCTGGCAACCTCACCTTCCTGTAGGGGATAGATGGGATCTATCAGGTAGATTACCTCACTCGTGCTACCCAGGTAATTCCAGATTTACTGGTTCAAGGTAACATTCCTAGGAGAGGCTGAAACTGCAATCAGATTAGGTATTAAGGCTGGGTTTGTTGACATGGACTTAGCACAAATGACACCATTTGGAGTCTGTTTTTCTTTTTTTAACAGTAATGACAGGAACAGAGAGAGCCACAGCTGCAGAAAGTTCTTATTATTTGTGAGCCCCAATTCACATCACTTTCATGATTTAAACCAAGAATATACAAGTATTACAGTTCCAAAATAGATTACCATCCCTGAATTCCAAAATGGGAATTCAATTATCTTTCAATTTAATAGAGTATCTACTATCTGCAAAGTACTATATTAATTATAAATAAAATCATATTGGCTTTGAGGAGTGAAGATGAAACTTAGTGATATAGCTTCTAGCATACAGTAACAAGCACCCAGAAATCCAACTGGCTTTTGACTTTGACTTTGCATATCCATCTGCAATCAGGCTTGGTCACATCTCTAAGTGAAAAGCATTGTTGCCGGTTGAGCACTTGATAAATTCTGCTTTTAGTTACAATGAGGTAGATAAAAGATAAAGTGACATTCCCTTTTAAAAGATTTTACTGTGAAATTTTATATACATACAGAAAGGTATCTCCAAAATGTACAGCTCAACGAATTTCTTACAAAGTGAACATCTGTGTAATGATCATCCCAGTAAAGAAACAGAATGTGGTCAGCACACCCACCCCCTTGCCCCCTCCCCCCGCTGCCAAAGGACCCACACATCCCTTCTCAATCACTAAGCTGTCTCTCCCCACTAAAGGCAATCACATCTTCACTTTTGTAGAAATCACTTCCTTGACTTTCTTTTATTACGTAAGTATGCATCCCCAAACACTACAGTTTTGCCCAGTTTTTTTTTTTAATATTTGAAGCAATGGAATCACATAGTATGCAATCTTCTGTGTCTGGCTTCTTTTGTTCTACTGTATCTATTTCATTGCATATACCTGTAATCTGTTTCTCTTCATTTAAGTTTAATAGTCCACTGTTTAAAATATACTATTATTTATTTATTTATTTTTCTTATTTTGTTATGTTAGTCACCATACAATACATCATTAGTTTTTGATGTGGTGATCAATGAATCGTGATTCATTGTTTTCGTATAACACCCAGTGCTCCATGCAGTACGTGCCCTCCTTAATACCCATCACCGGGCTAACCAATCCCCCCTCCCCCTCCCCTCTAAATTATTTATTAATCCATTCTACTACTGGTTAACATCTGGGTTGTTTCCAGTTTGAGGCTATTGTGAATAAGACAGCTAGGAACGGGCTTATTAAATGTCTGCCTGTGCACAAGGCCAAACAGAGTATATATCTAGGAATGGAACTGCTGGATCATAGTAGATGGTAGATAATGCTAAACAGTTTTCCAAAGTACCTATTTCATACTCCTACCAGCAGTGTATGACAGATCTGGGGGCCACCCAAACTTGCTAACACTTGCTAGTAGCAACCTAAATTTTGGCTATCCGGTGGGTGTATCATCATAGCTCACTGTAGTATTAATTTGCATTTCCATGATTACTAATGAGGTTGAGTACCTTTGCATATGCTGATTGACCATTTGGATGTCCCCTTTTAGGAAATGTCTTGTGAAGTGTCCAAGTCTCTTGACTTTTTCTGTTGGGTTGTCTTTTTCTTATTGATTTGTAGAAGTCCTTCAAATATTCTGGATGCACTTTGTCAGTTACATGTCTTTGCAGATGTCTTTGCCCACTCTATGGCTTCTTTGATTCAAGTGGCTTCATAGGCCAAATTCCAGTTCATCCCTATTCCTTTGAAGCAGCCCTTTGAGGTCCAAACTCAAAGAGGAATTCACCAGGCCCCCTCTATCCTTAGCAGGCCCTGGTCACCAATCCCTGCTGCCTTAGCCCACAAAGACTGCCCCACCTTTTGGTCTCCTGGTTTCTTCCTTGGAATCTGTATGCTCTCAGGGTTCTAAGTTTGGCACTCATTTCCCTGGGTCCCTGTTCCTCTTAGAGCTGGCCTGATAATTCTTCACCATCTTGTTAGCCTTTTAGCGCCTTGAAGCAGGCTTCTGTTGATAATCTGTCCAGGTTTTCTAGTTGTCCTCGGCAGGAGGGGAGACCTGTACTACCTAGTCTACCCTTCTCAGAAGCAGAAATCCTCATTTGCCAAGTGTAGACGGTATAAAGGGAGAAAACCTAATCCATGCCTAAAGAATTTTCCAATGCAAAAATAGAACTTTTTTTTTTAATTTGAGGATAAAACCCAAAAATGAAGCACAACACAAAGAGTTTCCAGGACTGGTAGAAGTTACATTAGAGCACTGCTCAGATGTCTGAAATTAACCTGGATTATCCATTCATGCCACCTAATCCAAGATTTATAGAGCTGATGTCTTGACATCATGATTCATTTTAGATATCAGGTTGAGAAACAATTAGTGTCAACTTGTTATATTAACAATGAATACCTACTTGCAGAACTTTAATGGCCAGAAGTAAACATTTTAAGTTTCTCCACCAAGCAACCAAGGACATATTTTCCAGCCCCTTCTCACTTGAAGAACAACAACAAAAGAAAAAGCAATAAATTATTTTGAAAACGTATATTAAAACTGAGACTGAGCTTTAGCTAGATCTTTCAGAAAGAGTCTTAATACATGTATGGATCTGAATTATGAGACACTATTACAGACACCCTCAGATGACATGGCAAAATGCATAGTTCTTGTCTCTGGAATGCCCAGCCTCTCCTTCCAAGTCCATTAACTCTACCAGTATACTCTGGTCCCCTTCAGTCTAGGTTGTCAGGCTGCCCTGTTTACTCTGATCAAACTACAAGGTTATTTAGAGGTAAAATCTCTGGAACTCTCTCCTTCCGTCCCCCTTCCCCGTGCTAACTTAGATTCACTCTACAGGTGTCAGTTGAAACATCACTGCCTCTAGAAAGCCTTTCCTGAAGTCTCATAGCAATTTCACTTTTCACATAATGAGTAAATAATTTGTGTAAGTAGATTTCTTTCTTTTTTAAAGATTTTATTTATTTATTTGAGAGAGAGTGAGAGAGCACGAGAAGGGGGAGGGTTAGAGGGAGAAGGGGGAGGGTTAGAGGGAGAAGCAGTTAAAATTTGTTTCCCTGCTGAGAGGGGAGCCTGATGCATGACTCAATTGTGGGACTCCAGGATCATGACCTGAGCCAAAGGCACCCTGTAACTCAATTTCTATGTCTGCCTTCTTCACCAGAGAGCAAGTTCCATGGGTCAGAGACCTTTCATCCTGAACACTGCCTAACATAATGCCTAGCATGGAGTCAATAAATATTTGTTGAATGATTGGGTGAGTAGCTGAATCATTAAACCACCTATGCTTTCTTTCTCAAAGATATCTTCACCTTTTCTTAGAAAAAAAATTTTTTTGAGACATATTGAGAGAGAATGAGTGTATTTGAGGGAGGTGGGGAAGAGAGGACAGGGAGAGGAGAGGGAGAGGAGGCTCCACACTCAGTACACAGAGCCCGATGTGGGGTTCAATCGTATGACCCTGAGATCATAACCTGAACCAAAATCAAGAGTTGAACACCCACCACATGAGATTATAACCTGAACCAAAATCAAGAGTTGAATGCTTAACCGAGCCACCCAGGTGCCCCCTCAAAGGTATCTTCATTATGAAAATGAATCATTTGTCAGATATTTATAAGTTTTGACTACCCTGCATCTATTTACCCTTCTTCAGGGATCAATATCACTTTTCCTCAGGGAAGCACGCCACTCCTTACCCCAATCCAGGAGTGGCTTATCCCAATATCACATCTCTCTGGCCATAGTGATTGGTTCTGGACATGGCAAATGACTAAAGTCAAACCAATCAGAGCCAGTGAGGCTTAATTCTGACTTTATTGGAACTGCTGAAAAAGAGGCATGCTTTCTTTCCATTGAGGTTGCCAAAAGGTGGGATATGAGCTTGAAACTCCTGGCAGCCCACTTGTCCCTATGAGAGGAGAGAGGCTGTTAAGAATGAAGCCACACTGGAGGGGCACCTGGGTGGCTCAGGTCATGATCCCGGAGTCCTGGGATCCAGTCCAACGCCGGGCTCCCAGCTCAGCGGGGAGCCTGCTTCTCCCTCTGACCCTCTCCCCTCTCATGCTGTTTCACACACTCTCTCTCTCAAATAAATAAATAAACAAACAAATAAATAAATAAAAATCTTTAAATAAAAAAAATTAAAGAAAAGAATGAAGCCACACATGAAAACAGTGCCACGAGCCTGAATTCTGATGACATCATTTAAATCCTTAGATCCAGCCAGGAACTTTTGAGCTATCTGAGCCAATTAATGTTCTTTGACACAAGTGTCATCTGAGCTGTATTCTGCGGCCACAATCTCTTGACAAAGTGAATTCATTATAAATAATTGCAGTCTATCTATTATTTGTATTGTGTAACCATAACATGAATAACTTGAGAACCATTTAGATCAAAACTTGCAAAAGCAGTTTTTGATGGTCTTATTTGATTTTGTCAAATATGCTAATGTAAACATAACAGATAAGTTATTTTAAATCCATGTTTGCTTTATTAAAATATAATAACTTCTATTTTCTATATCATTGATTCTGTTACCACCAGATCTTAAAGACCAGTTGGCTTGCAGAAATACAAACAGAATGCCTCTGACTTCTACAGCTGTTACACATGATAAATGTTCATTTGGAGAATTTGTTTCAATTCACACCATACACACATCACTCAAGGTGAACTATTTTATAAGCTTCTTATGAATGCATATGTATTTATGAATTGTTGCAATGAAGAAGAGATACTTAAATTACCATTCATTGATAACTAAAATTCCTTATTTTGGATTTAACCATCAAATCAATGAGGGCTTACTCATATTTTAATATCAACAACAGATGTAATGGCCCCCTCCTGCTGGTTTATCAAAATTTAAAAATAATTTTTTTAAAAAGCTGCAGTCTACCATTTCTTTGTGACTCTTTTGTGGAAGAAATATAAGCAAAGGAAAATATTGGGTATGTTAATTTCTTTTCCTAACACAACAATCCCTAATTCAACTGTCCTTTCCTCTAGTGTGCTGTATCAATTATTCTAATTGGGGAATTTTCTAACATGAGAAAATAATTTCTCATATGCCCACAATGGGTTTAGTAGATCATTTTCTCAAATCTATTTATCTTACTTGGATTCAAGAAATGCGTACTCAATTAGGAATACTCTCCAACAGCTTTTAACTCCTTTTAATAATCTACTTTTATAAAGGATTTCTTTTGGCTGTCTAGTATAATTCTCCCCACACCCCAGTTCTCCTTCTTCCTGTAAGAAGCCACTGTCCTGTCCAAAAAAGGTAGAGAGACCTGGCCAATCATAGTATCCAATTCTCCTATGCTCTTATTGGTCTTGGGTATGAGCATAGGACTCTAATAATGTCAGTCAGAATCCTTCCCTTTAATGATAGCTGGACAATGAGAAAGGGAATTCTTTTCCTCGGGTTTGCTGGGGTGAAAATGAATTTAAAGCTATTGACAGCCATCTTCCCCACTACATGGAAAAAGCTTTTTTTGCAAAAAAAAAAAAAAAAGCCAAGGAGATAAAAGCAGAAATGTGAGCAGGATGGATAGATGACAGGAGGAAAGAATGATGATTATGAGTGAATTATACTGCCATTAAAAGCAGTTCTAAGGACGCCTGGGTGGATCCGTTGGTTAAGTGTCTACCTTCAGGGGCACCTGGGTGGCTCAGTCGTTAGGTATCTGCCTTCAGCTCGGGTCATGATCCCAGGGTTCTGGGATCGAGCTCCACATCGGGCTCCCTGCTCCGCGGGAAGCCTGCTTCTCCCTCTCCCACTCTCCCTGCTTGTGTTCCCTCTCTTGCTGTGTCTCTCTCTGTCAAATAAATAAAACCTTAAAAAAAAAAAAAAGTGTCTACCTTCAGCTCAGGTCATGATCCCAGGATCCTGGGATTGAGTCCCACCTTGGGCTCCTTGCTCAGTGTGGAGCCTGCTTCGCCCCCTGCCTGCCACTCCCTCCGCTTGTGCTCGTGTTTTCTCTCTGACAAATGAATAAATAAAATCTTTAAAAAAAAAAGAAAAGAAAAAGAAAGCGGTTCTAAACGTTGAGGCCCTGATACAGTTGGTTCATCTTGATTTTATCAGCCATCCTAGTGTCCTAACTAAATGGATTAATAAATTCTTTATTCTAATTAAGCTGTATTGAAGTTTGAACTAAGTTTCTATTACTTGAAACCTAGCACTCTCTAGTGATAATTGTTATATTTTTAGGAATCATACATTTACTTAAAATTTACTCCTGGGGTTTATTAGGAAGACTTGCAAATAAGTAATACGTGATGGTGTGAGTTGCCATTTCCAAAGCCAGTTGAAAATGCCTTACTTCTATTAGTATAGAAGAGAATAAGCTTATACATTTTGCACTTCTATATAATGCATAGACTAATTCATCTGAACCATCAGGGTACCATCCAGGATATACCATCCAGGATGCCTAAAAATCTGGAAATCATGAAAAGTCATTAGATATTTAGATTGGGTAACACAAGACAGGGAATTCCATACACAAATAATTCTGCTCTTCCCAAGTCCACATGTGAATAAAACTAGCACATAGCAAGGTCTCTGCAGAAGTTCACATGGATCCAAAAATTCTGGGTCATCTGGGTCCAGAAGAGATAACTAGAAATACTTCATTTCATACTTTAAAGAAGTATATAACCCTATAGAGGGTTATAGGGAAAATTCTTTACAGAAAACTGGTACATTTTACATGCATTTCCTCTAAGTATTAACAAATTAGAGTTCTTTGCAAACATTATTTAAAAGTGATCTTATTTGAGCCAAACTATGGAAAGAGCCTAGATGTCCATGAACAGATGAATGGATAAAGATGTGGGGTGTGTGTGTGTGTGTGTGTGTGTGTGTGTGTGTGTGTGTGTGTGTGTGTATGCACAATGGAATATTATGCAGTCATCAAAAAATGAAATCTTGTCATTTGCAACAATGTGGATGGAGCTAGAGGATATTATGCTAAGTGAAATAAGTCAATCAGAAAAAGACAACTATCATATGATCTCACTAATATGTGGAATTTGAGAAACAAGACAGAGGATCATAGGGGAAGAGAGGGAAAAATGCAATAAGACGAAACCAGAGAGGGAGACAAACCCTAAGAGACTCCTAACCTCAGGAAACAAACAGGGTTACTGGAGTGGAGGGGGGTGGGAGGGATGGGGTGGCTGGGTGATGGATATTGGGGAGGGCTTATACTATGGTGAGCACTGTGAACTGTGTAAGACTGATGAATCACAGACCTGTACCCCTGAAACAAACAATACATTATATGTTGATTAAAAAAATAAATTAAAAAAAGTGATCTTATTTGTTAACCAAATCCCTCTGACAAAAATAATGTCTGGGAATCAAATTTCCTTTCACAAAAATATTTAGAATCCCTTTAAGAAAGCCAGCCATACATATTAGCGCAAACCTGGATTCACTCATTGACCCTTCCAGGGCTCCAAGTAACATCAGTGAAGAAAGGGACCAGGGCTTTCATCAATCTCTGCCAGCCATTAGGGATGTGGTAATTCCCAGGAGCAAGTTATGATGAGCAGCAAGTTAGCTTGACCCTGCTCAAACTGAGTGCTTTCAACACTAATCACTGGCTCATACATCCTCCCCAGCAGCTACTTGTTAAATGCTTTATGTCTACCTTTTATTAAAATGTCAAATGTAATTCTTTTAATTCATACTGGATGGCTGCCATAACAGAATTCAATAATGAAAACCAATGACAGAGATTGGCTGCATACTATAAAACTGTACCTGAGCTGTCTGGAGTATAACAGGGTCATTTTTCTTCTTTCATTATCACATTGGTAAATACTGACTGGGAATTTCTTAGTGTGTTGGTGTCACAGAGCTTGGCCAGATCGATTTCCATTACAATAGTAAGAAAAATACCTATATCCAGCCTACATTTCTAATAAGGACAAAAATAAATTTTTCTCCTAAAATTAAAGAGGACTTCCATTTCCAGTAATGGCAGATAACAGTTGGTTGAATCAACGATTCATGTGAATACTACTAAAAACTTTAGGTGAAAAAAATGTTAATTTCCCTAAAAGTATTAAAAGGTTATCAATATAGTGAGCAATTACCAGACCACAATCTAAATGCAATCAAACACCAGAGAAGTAAGTGAAGCACTAAAATTCCATAGCTGCTTCTGCCCCAGGGCATTTGCTAATCTTGAAAAACTGGGGCTTTGTTTGGTGGCCTTGCTGGGCAATGAGATAGAAGTCAATGATTAGAGTCTGCTCAAGATGGGAAGTATAATGAGAAATCTTTTCACCCTAGGCTGGGACCCAAAATTAAAACTGGCCACGCCATCACCATCCCCAGAAAGCCACAGTAGAACTTGTCATGGTGCTAAGCAGAGAAAGAGAAGAAAAAGAAAAAGAAAAAAATCCCAAAAGTTGAGGCCACTTCTGACTCAAAATTGCAGCCCATGTCCATCCACTAAATTGGCCAGAGAACTTCAAGCCATGAGCTAGCTCTAGGGTAGTCCCAGATTAACAGATCCTGACGTGCCTGACAGAAGCAAATATAATTCTATCAAGGAAGGCATCATCAATACCAGACCTCAAAAACTACAAATCCCTACAAATAATATTTTAAGGACAATGAGGAACAGAAATAAGCAAACAAGAAAACTAGACACCATAAACAAAATTAGCAGAAACTACAAATGTCAGAAAGATCATCAAAGTTTCATATAGGGAACTTACTAGATACAGACTATAAAACAACTGTGTTTTTACCGTTTGAAGAACTAAAAGATAAACCTGAAGATATCTTCAGGGCACATGAATCCATTTTTTAAAAATTACAGCAATTCTATAAAACAAGTGGACTCCAAAATGCCAATGTCCTGAAAAACAAAACCCAACAAACACCCCACCACCACCAAATGTCAAGGGAACTGTTCTACATTAAAGGGAACTAAAAAGCTTCATAGTTCAATATAGCATACAATCCTTGACTGGATCCAGGATTTCATTTTTTAAAACCACTATAAAAAACATTATTGAAAAATTGGGGAGGGACGCCTAGGTGGCTCAGTTGGTTAAGCATCTGCCTTTGGCTCAGGTCATGATCCCAGGGTCCTGGGATCGAGTTCTTCATTGAGGACTGCTTCTCCCTCTCCCTCTACCCATCCCCCTGCTTGTGCTCATGAGGGCACTCTCTCTAATAAATAAATAAAATCTTTAAAAATATGGGGAAATACGAACATGGAGTGTATATCAGACAATACTGTATCAATTTTAAGTTTATAGACTGTGATAACAGCATTGTGGTTACGTAAAAGAATGTTCTTAATCTTAGCAAATACCTGCTAACTACATAAAGGAGCAGTGTCATGACCCCTCCCTCTGTAAGTCATATATTGCTTTCAAATGGTTCAAAAGAAAGAGAGAGAGAGCAAAAGCAAATGTGAAAATGGTAATGACAACTGATGGATCCAAGTAAAGGGTATTTGGTAAAATTACTTTAAGTTTTCTTTAGGTTTGAAAATTTTTTTAAATCAAAATGCTGTTGTGGGGGAGTTGTACAGCAGATTCGAAAAAGATTCAAATAGGATATCTAGCAATGAAAGATACAGAGACTAAATTTAGAAATTTCTTCAAAAAAGTAAAAAAAAGTATTTTAAACAGCTGGAGAGAACATGACTGAACTAGAAAATGGATCAGAAGAATTAGGCAGGTCAGTACTTGGAGTGACAGAGGAAAATAAAACACACAAAGGAGGTCAGAGACATGAAGGACAGAGACCTGACATCATGAGAGCCTCGAGTGACAGGAGAGGAGTCAGAGGTGGTAAGTGAAAACTAATAGCTGGGAAATCTATTGCAATGTTGGAAAAGACCAATATATAGGTTCAAAAAGCCCATCAAATCCCAAGCTACATAGATGGAGAAAAAAAATCCATACCTGGACTCATCTTTGAGAGGGTGAAGAAAACCAAAAATAGAGAAAAATTAGTAAAAGAGCCAATAAAAAAGATTGTTTTCAACAGAGCCATGGTTACATTGAGAGCTAATTTATCAATACAGTGGAAGCCAGAAGATGATAGAATGATGAATTCAAATGTGCTGGAAGAAAAAACTGCCATTTTTTAATTCTATAACCAGCAAAAATATCTTTCAGGAATAGGGGCGAATTAAGGACAATTTTAGACAGACAAATATGGGAAGTTCACCCTAGCAGATCTCCTTCACACTTAGTTAGCACTGTCTGTGAACTTAAACTGCCCTGAAATGTGAGATTCAGCTCTCCAGCATTCTGCTGTTTCCTCCACCAATCCTTCCAATAATGTACAACTATGGGATGGATACAAGAATAACGTACAACCATTGCTAAAAATGAATCTGAAACAGTTAATATGCCAATTTACCTCATGTGAAGTCTCCGTACAAGTTCACAAATACACGTACATCTATATTGATGTTCTACTTTTTCAAAATGAGGAACCAAAACAATCTGAACTCAGCAGGAATCTCATTGTCCCTGGCTCATAATAATATGGCTGTCTTATGGTTCTCTATTAATTGCTTTACAAATAGAAATATCATTACCCATATATAAATTTCACTTCTGAACAAAACAAAACAAAACAAAGATCCATGAGTGGTGACCTCCAGCTGAACTGGTTAAATTTAGGGACTCATTTGTAAAGGTCAGTGTCCTTTGCTGCAAATCTGCTTCTTATGCAGATGAGAAGATGAACCTGCCCTATGGCACTGGGCATAATTAGCCAGCTGCACTCCCCTAATAAGGTGCAGATGGTTAATTACCCCAGCAAATAACTGCTTACTTGTGGGCACAAAAGCCTGTACCTAAAATCATTGAAAGTATATTTGGGCCTATTTGTGCTCGTGCAAACAAAACACTTCTTCCAAGGTTTCATCTGTGAACAGAGCACCACAGGCTCAAATTGCACTGCTCTGGGGGAGACCCATTAACACTGCTGGGGGCTGGTTCAAGGGAGGGACCAGTGGCCACAAAGCTATATTTAAAATGGTGAAATATTTCACAGGGTGCTGAATCCTTGTTGAAAAAATCTCCTAAAGTTTCCTTGTTGTAATAGGAATCGTAAATGAATCAGAATTTGGTTTTCCTAGAATCCAAAGTAAATTCTGTATTCTTTAGATAAAAATTCTGAAATGAATTTTTTCACAAGCAAACACGTCAACATTCATTGTCTTAAGAAAAAAAAAAAGTCTAATTTTCCTGTGCCTTTGAGGAATTTCATGAGCTAGCTGAGCGACCAGAATTTAGAAAGCCATGTAAGATATAACACATCCAATGGTTGTTAGAAACTGTTCCAAAGATCCCATTTAAGAACAGAATCTATCAGGGGCACCTGGGTGGCACAGTCGGTTGAGCGTCTGACTCTTGGTTTCGGCTCAGGCCACTGCCTCAGGGTCCTGGGATTGAGCCCCACGTCTGGCTCCGCGCTCAGCATGGAGTCTGCTTGAGATTCTCTCTCCCTCTGGCCCTCCCACTCATGCTTTCTCTCTCTCTCTCTCTCAAATAAATAAATCTTTTTAAAAAATAATTTAAAAAATGAAAAATAAAAACATAATCTATCAATCTCCCTATGGCAATAGTAGGATTCAGGGAGAAAGCAGAGAAGGGGTAACTGCTTCCTAAAATCCATGTTTGGAAGTCCTCTGCAGCTGCAAAGCTCTCAGTTTGCAGGGGCAAGATGACAGGGCTGGGGAACAGAATACTAATCTACTTGAATCTGCACAGAACCTTTCCTCTGAAGAACCCATAGGGTGTGTGATTCCATTCAGTTTAATTGTATGTTGGGGAAGAGGAAAAGCTGCTTGCCATGGTTTTAATTGCTAAGAACATACTATCTTTTCAGGAACCATCTGTTTAATTATAATTACAAGCAGTGATGTAAAAACACAAATGCTTAACAAGTACAAAACTCCCCTAACACTAACAGTTCTAACATGATGAGCCATATCATGGAAGAGTATGTTGCCTTTTCCCTCTACAATATTTCATGATTTAGCAAATGACAGCCTACCATTTATTATGGAATCTCATTCTGGTAAAGCAAAAGTTATTAATTACTATTCTTAGATTATATCCCTCTGTTACTCCTTTTTATTAAACTTTAATTCCCTCTGAGAGTGACAGGAATTATATCAGAAATGAAATACATCAGGCCCCCTTTTTTCCCTGCTAAAATCTTTGAGGTTCCATATAATACACATCACCTATAATTAATTACCAGGGACATTCCAAAGTATTGCAAGACTAATTTTTTGGCTTTCATAAACACAAACCTCTGCCTTCCTGGTTTTGAAATATGCTTACAACACTGTTATTATTTTAGGAGCCACAAGTATTGGTAATTGTTTTCAGGCATGAATAAAAATAGCTTAACCTTGAAATTTATTTTAATTAGGGATTTTTCAAAGCCACGGCTACAAACTTGGGTGGATTGTTTATAATAAAAACAAGCATCAACAACATAGTTGTACAGAACATAGAATTAGGCAAAGTTATTTAACTTGAGCTTACAATAGTGGTTTAAAGAAATAAAAACAGACACAGACGCAGTCAGATCGTAATGTTATTAGAGCAACCTCACATTCAGGACATTTTAGGTAGCCTACTAAAGCAAGAAGATGCCAAATAAAATGCAGGAGATTTATGAACTGCCAAGAAATCACAAGAGATTTCTTCCTTAGTCATTTCACACTAACTTTTCTTTAAAGTCAACCAAGTTGACTCTATGGTATTCATCGTAAGAAGATGATCACTACTTTGACAAGATCATATACTTTCTGACAAGCCTTTCAACCAAGCAAAGAACATTTTTTTTAAGTCAAGAACATTTTTTAAAAGCCCACTCTTCTTTCCTACCATCATAAGGGGTAACTATGACTCTTAAAAAAAAAATCAGAACTTAAGCACTTTAAATCCTCAAAGAAATGAAAAGACTGCACAGTTTTTCAAATGAAATCACAGTGGAGGCATCTGGTGATTTGTCAATTTCTCACTTACCCTTCTCTGCCCTAACTGAAATCCTCCCAGCCATGATTCGACAATCATTTTTGCCTATTTCAAGCCCTCATTCCCCTTGCAAGACATTTTTATATAAGAGCAACCAAATGTTAAGTGCCTCTGCAGTGTTAATGTGGGAACAGATCTTGGAAGGAATCATTTGAGAAGAGACTGCCTGCAGGAAATGGTTATTTCTTCACTTTCAATGATAGCAACCATGATCGAGTGTATTACTATCCCCTGTGCTCTGACATGTGCTCATTCTAAACCAGTAATCTTTGACCTTTGAGGTCTCAGTCCCACTAGGAATCAGATAAAAGCTCTGAACACCGTCCCCAGAAGAGATGAACATAAACATAAAATCTAAAGGTCCACATTCCCAGGGTCAAGAATCTCTACTTTACACAGATCCCAAAGTGTATCAGTTAAAACATGACTGCAGTACTCACAAGCTATGCGGGCTTCTTTCAAATTTGATGAGAGTTATCATGTTCTAAATGTTTTTGCTGCTAATGTGGAAAAACATTCTCAAAACTATTTTGAAGTTTGTGAAACTATTCCACTAATTAATAACAAATAACTTCCCCTCTACTTTGTGGTTGGTTATATGAATCATTCTCACACACAAGTCAGAGGTATTATACCCTCCCCAAAATAAAGCTAAGTTTGCTCATATACAAATAAAATAAAATGAAATAACAAAATAATAAAATGATTAAAATGAAATAATTTTAAAACAATGAAAATGAAATAAAATGTAAAACATAAATCTATCAAACTTTGAGGAGAAAACAGAGAAGAAAATCGGTGTCACCTTGGGTTAGGCAAAGAGCTTTAAACAGCATAATCCATGGAAGAAAACAGTGATAAATTGGACTTCCTCAAAATTAAAAAAAAAATTGACTTCAAAAGACAACTCAGTAAGAAGACAACCGAATAGGACAGGGGCAAATGATATGAACAGAAACTTCACCAAAGACAAAAGAGAGTAATAAGCACAGGTTGTTTAACATTATTAGCCATCAAGGAAATGAAAATCAAAAACAGACTGAGATATCATTACACAACTACAAGAATAACTAAAATTAACAGAACTGTCACCTGCTGGCAAGGTTGTAGAGCAAGCAAAACTCTCGTACTATGGTGGCAGAAGTGCAAAATGGGACAGTCACTTGGAAAACAGTTTGGCAGTTTCTTATAAAATTAAACACAAACTTACCACAGAACCTAGCAATCCCACTCTGGGTATTTATCCAAAATAGCATAACATATGTTGATACAAAGACCTGTATGTGAATGTTTACAATAACTTTATTTATTCATAATCACCAAATGCTGGAGGCAACCCCAAGTCCATCGACTGGTGGTACATCCATTAAACTGAATAGCACTCAGCAATAAGGAATGAACTACTGTTACATGTGACAGCGTGGATAAATCTCAAAATCAATGTGTTAAATAAAACAAGCCAGACAAAAAGTGCTATATATTTTATGATTCCATTTACATGATATTCTGGAAAACTCAGAAACAGAAATCAGATCATTGGTTGCCAGGGGCTGGAGGTAGGGAAAGGGGATTGACTACAACTGGGTACAAGGGAACTTTTTGAGCTAATGGAATCATTCCATATATTAATATGGTTACATGACTATATATTTTTCAAAAAACATGGAACTGTACACCTAAAAGAGGTGAATTATATAGTATATAAATTATACATCATCAACCTGACCTTAAAAAATAACTAAGAACATACTAGGAGAAAATACTAATTTAATTTATATTTCAACATAGCCTACAAAGTATCAATATCCAGGGTGTGTACAGTAATTCTACAAATCAATACAAAAAGGACAGATCATTTAAAATGGGGAAAGATAAAGACAGGCAATCTCCAGAAGACCAGTTATCAAGAGTCAACAGACATAAACCGCTCGATTTCACTGGTAATCTGGCAAATGTGAATTATAACAAAGTGATAACCATTATTTTCCCATCAGAAAGGCAAACTCTTCAAACACTGGAAATATCAAATGTTGATGCCTATGCAGAGCAAACACAATCTCTAAAACGAGACCCCAAGAGAGTTACATCAATGGGGATGATGGAATTTCAACTATATTCATACTCAGCTAAATCAAAACACAGAAAAATAATCCTTTAAAGAGATGGGTGGTTAAAAAGAAACAAACTAATAAAAATAAAATAAAGAGCTGGGTGGTTGTCTTTGCTGTTCCGGTCAGTGGGTGGGAGGATGAGGTGAGACAGTCCGGAAAATGCTAGCGTCGGCGCCATCACTGCTGGAGCCGTCTGTCAGTCCAGTGCGCACTGGGGACACCATGGAAGGTACCATGAAGGATACTAAGGATTTACCAGCCCAGTAAGCAAAGAGGGATGTCCAGGTAGCCCTTCAAACGGAGCCGGCCTCCTCAAAATTGCCAAGAAAGAAACTGAAGTATGAAATGTGGGCCACAGCAAAATTTAGAATAAAGACACAATGGACTGATAAATTTATCCTTCTACTAATTTATGGAGACATATAGGAAAAGTTTATAAATTAGAATTTTAAATATTCTCAGAATGAAAGCTTTTCAGTGGCTCAATTTCTGAATTGGATTGCTGGAGGTGATTTAAAGGGACTGTGCAGGGATATTTTTGACTGCATCCAATTTTGATCTTAGCACTGACTTCTGAACCTAATACAGTAAAATGTGACTCCACCATATAACCTCATCAAGGGCACATAGATCCTGTGGGTAACAGTATTTTTTTTCTTTCCAGCAAAACACCTACCTTAGTCCTGGACATGAAGTAGGACTTCAGTTACTTTACGGAGTAAAGAAGAGTGGGGAAGAATCATCTTGATAAAATACATAGTATTTGAAATATTACGAAACAAAAAGGACAAGACCCAGTAGAGGAAAGGAGCAAGAAACAAATCCAAGGTAAACAAGTGAGCACACACAGAGGACAATACACCTGGTATCCAGCATAGGTGGTGATTAAGAGTCTTAGCAACGACCACTCACTAGCTGTCATCATGCCACACTCTCTGAACCCAGAATGCTCCACAGTAAAGGCCGACTAATCATTAAAATCACTTCACAGGACCATGGCTACGAAGTGTAACCCTAGAGGAGAAGTACACCTGAGGGTGCATTGGTCAGTCATTGATCCTCACAGTCTTCCTGGGAAGGAAATGGGGAGGGAATGGAGGGGTGGAGGCGTGGCACCCTAGCTGGGCGAGAAAATACGGAAAATGATTGGCCCGAGGCCTCGCGGCTAAATAGAAGTTAGGAGCAAAGTGAACACCAAGGTCGGAGGTTCTGCTATTTTAACCGGAATAAGAAGGGGCCTGGGAAGGCTGAGGAGGAGCGGGGTCTGGAAAGCTTGGGGAACCCCTCAGATGAAGGGTGGGAACATGAGGAGGGGATGCCCCGGCCAGTCCCTAAGCCCCTCGCACTGTGACCCCGTGATCACCGCAAGGACCTCCAACCCCGGTACTGCGACTGCCTGCCCATTCTGTGTGCTGTTCCCCACCAAGACCCTGTGTCCAACTCACAGGCGCCGCAGCCAAGGAGCTCCGCACCAGGCTCCAAGCCGACGGCTCTCCTCCAGCGTCCGGGACGCAGCTGTTGCCATCCGTTGCCACAGCAACCACGGTGCACCGGGCAGCCGAGCAAGCCGCAGCGTGATTGGAGAAAGCAAGCGTCCTTAGCAACTGCCGCGCAGCGCTATTTGGTGGAAATGAACTTGGTTTTCAGGAATTCTTCAGACACCCTCTCTCCCTAAAGGCACCCTCCAGCAGGCACCCGTCCTAGCTCTTGAAAGGTGCTCCATGCATTATCTCATAAAACATCTGTCTCTCTTTGTTACTGTGAGGGTTCTCATTTCCACAGAAATTTTTAACTTGACGCCAATTTTATCTTCAGGTAAAATGTCCATGAACTCCTTTAAGTTTATATGTAAAAGTCTATGTCCACTTACGCAGTAGGATGGTCCATAACTATAGATTCTCAGAGGAGCCAGAACCAGAACCCCAGACAGTCCAAAAGAAGAATTTCTATTTGCATTAACATCATCTTCCTTCCCAGAGACCACCGATTATTAAAAACAGTGTGGTTCCTCCCAGACTTCATTTAGACTGTGGCCTCATTCATATCCTGCCTTGAGATATCTCCAAAAGACTTTAACTAACTCTTGACTTTCTTTCATTCATTCATTCAATAAATATCTATTGATCACTAATTATGAGTCATACAGTTGTCATAGAAGCGCCTTTCTAGCCACTGGAGTAGAGCAACTGTGAAGACAAAGTCCCTAATTTCTTAAAGAGTTTTCCTTGTGGTGTGGGAGACAACAGATGAATAAGCAAGATCGTTTCAGTTTATGATAATAAATAAAATGTTGTGATAGGACAGGAAGTGTCTAAGGTAACATGCCCCATAGACAGGGTGGTCAGAGAGGTTCACACTTGAGGAGATGGCATTTGAGCCAAGATGTGAGAAGACACTGGCTAGAGAAGAGCAAGGAAGACAGCAACACAGGCAAAAGAGACAGAAAGTTAAAAGAAATGAATTTGAATGTTAGAGAAAATGAAAGGCCAATGTAGCTGAAAAGGAGACAGCTTGTAGGACCGTGGCAAGAGACGATCAGATTGCCCTTCCCCTGGCTCTTCAAAGGCCTGGCAACTTCTTCCTCCTCCCTTACCCGCCCATCCCCGGTCACACCCTATTACATCACTGGTCTTTCCTTCACAGCCCTGGTGACTCTGTATTGTCTGTGAGCTCCCTGAGGACCCAAACATTACTCAACACAGGATCCCCAGCACCTAAAATAACTGGCCCGGCGTGGACACTAAATAAGTATTTGTTGACTACGTGAACATCCGTATCACAAAACTAGAAACTACAGTGGATCATGGGGACCAGACAAAGACACCTCTGCCTTTATGAAGCATAAATGCTTGTAGAATAAATGAATTTACAAACTATGTGGGCTAACTAAATGTATGCAGAGTTGAGTGATTTAGACTATGCTATGGAAAGCTGTTGAACAATTCCCTGGATAATTTCTTCATTCTATTATATTTCAGTTCAATTTCACAAATATCTAGTGTTTGGCCTATGGTATATAGTAATTACCAAGAAGAACACCAGTCTTACCCATAGAGCTCACGGTCTACCGCTGTGCTGTCTATTACAGTAGCCACCAGACACTTGTGACCATTGAGCACTCATTTGTGGCTGGTCCAAACTGGAATGTGGAGCAAATATATAATTTCCAGATTTCAAACACTCAGTGCAAGACAAGACTGTAAAATAGCTCCTTAATAATTTTTAATATTGAGTTCATACTGAAAAAATAATATTTTGGATATATTGGGTTAAACAAGATTATTATTAAAAATTATTTTCACTCGTTTCTTGTTTTTAATCTAATTGCTACAAAATGTTAAATTATGTATGTGGCCTGCATTATATTTCTATTAGACAGCACTGGTCTAGTGGGAGCTGAATGCTAGTTGAATAAACAAGTGATACCTTATCACAGATATTAAAACAGACATTTCAGGGGCGCCTGGGTGGCTCAGTCATTAAGCGTCTGCCTTCGGCCCAGGTCATGATCCCAGGGTCCTGGGATCGAGCCCCACATCGGGCTCCCTGCTCTGCAGGAAGCCTGCTTCTCCCTCTCCCACTCCCCCTGCTTGGGTTCCCTTTCTCACTGTGTCTCTCTCTGTCAAATAAAATCTTTAAAAAAAAAAACAAAAAAAAACAGACATTTCAGGGGGCGCCCAGCTGGCTCAGCTGAAACAACATGTGACTCTTGATCATGAGTTTGAACCCCACACTGGGTGTAGAGATCACTTAAAATAAATAAATAAGTAACTTTAAAAAAATAAAATAGACATTTCAACTGAGGAAGGGTAGATAGCAAACTTCAAATAGAGGAACTAGATAAAGAATTTACAAAGAAAATAGACAACTCTTAAGTCTTTCACACATGAGAAATAAAAGGGTCAGGAGTTGGTGATTGGGGAGGATTTCTTCAAAGAGAACTGAGCTGTGAGCCCCATCTCCTAAGCTTCAGTCAAAAAACAAAGGAGGCTTTGCAGGGACCACCAGTGAGTTTAACCTATCAGGGGGCTTACGTCTGACTCCCACCTGGAAGTTCTAAAGGGCAAGAAATGGGTGAACTAGTCAGCAGACAGCCGAGCAAAGCAAAAATTGGTTGGTTGGGGACAACCTGCCCCCCTCCCCCAGGATGTATCAAGGTAAAAAATGCATGAGGGTTTTCTATAGAGCAGGTATGGGCCGCTCAAGAAAGATGTGTAGGGTCATTTTGGATCCTTTCTAAGAGGAAAATCTGGTGGGACTGACTTTAGCAGAGGGAAGCTGAGAATATTGTCAGGTTCCTAGGGGCCAAGGAAAAGCAAAGCACCAGGCAAATGAGAGATGCGTTTGGCCGCATTAAGAGAACAGTAGGGTACAGATGCCTGGTGATGAGGATAAGCTTTCTGAAAGACTCTGGAAAGTAACCCCCAGGTAGAAGTCCTCTTAATCACAGCAGTATCAGACAAATAACAATGTTCTTACTGCCTTCTTCCTTCCTCCCTCTTCATGCTCTAATCCAAGTCAGACCAGAAAACAGTTGCCCAACTTGGGGCACAGGTGTGGAGGTTGGCGACGAGCCCAAGTAGAAGACAACAGGAAAGAAGAAGGTGACCCTGCTTTCATTCCCTGGATGGAGGGTTCTTACTTGCAGCAGCCCAAGCTTAAAAAGGAGGGAAGCCATGACTTTCAAAGTTTTGATTATCACCTTGGACAGAACATTTTAACAACTGTACTGAGACTGGATTTTGACACCTAAGAGGGTCCATAAAAGTCTTGGCATCTGACTGAGTTCAGCCACGGGCAGGGAAACAATCTGTCCCCTGGAGACATTTTAAAGAGAAACTAGAAGACAAAAATCAAGTTGCTTTATGATGCAGCCCACAAGTCATGCTTGTCTGACTTAAGGGATACAGAAGAAATAAGAGACGGGCTATAAATATAAGCAGGAACATGTGTTACTTTTGAAGTGTACGGAGCAGTAGAAGATATATAAAGTTAAGGATTAGAGTGCATGTTATCACAGGGAGAAAAACAGATTATCTAAAGACAGAGCACCTCGGAGCCAGACCTGCGACTAGCATTTAATCTCCACCCCCCAGAGGCCTTTCTGGGGCTGCTGAGAACTGCTGCTCCTTCAGGGTCCATCTGCAGCTACTGCACAGTGATGAAAGCCTGGCTTGTGCTTCGTGCCAGATGGACAGGTGGGCAGGCAACACAGGAAAAAACAAATGCAAAAAACAAAACAAAACAAAACAAAAAAACCATGCATCTAGAAATGGATATCCCACTGAAAACTAATTATGGTATTCATAAGTAGATCACATTTGGGGATCTTTATTAACTTAACGTTTATTTGCCTTCAACAGGAAGGATGAAGACTGTCTCTATTCTAGATCTGCCTCACCCCTATAGAACCTCACACTTGTATTGGATAAGAGATGAGGCCAGGGCCTGTTCTTTCTAAGGTGTGAGCAAGTAATTGGGTCAATGAGCAGTGAAGATTGAGCCTTCCTTTGACTTCAGAGTGGTTAAGTAGGCCTGTTACCCTGGAGCCTCAAGCCACCCAGCCTACCTCAGCAATTCTGGTCCGTGGGACCCATGCAGAGGAGGGCCATGGTCAAGAACTTAGGGGGCAAATACCCAGAAATCATGGATTCACCATTGTAAAGAGCTGTAGAGATCAATGTGTATAAAACTTTCAGAATAATATGTGAGCAATGGGTGCACCTGGGTGGCTCCGTCGTTAAGCATCTGCCTTCGGCTCAGGTCATGATCCCAGGGTCCTGGGATCGAGCCCCACATCGGGCTCCCTGCTCTGCAGGAAGCCTGCTTCTCCCTCTCCCACTCCCCCTGCTTGTGTTCCCTCTCTCGCTATATCTCTCTGTCAAATAAATAAAATCTTTAAAAAAAAATATGTGAGCAATGATTTTTCTTACTATTCTGACATGACTCCAGTTCTGAACTTACTCTCTGTGTGGAGTTTGCTACATAACCTCTCTGTGGTTAAGGGACCACATCTGTACAATAGGATCAGTGAGGATGAAATAAGATAATAACATAAACCAAGGGCTTAAGAAAGGAAAGCTATCATTCTTATTAACATTTTACCATCCTTCAGTCCTGGTTTTCTATCTCTTTGACATCACCTCCAGATAGTTGCTCAGTGCTAAAGACTAAATGTTTGTGTCGTTATTCAAAATTCAAAATTCACTAACCCCCAGTGTGATGGTATTAAGAAGTGGGGCTTTCGGGTGATTCGATCAGGAGGGTGGAGCCCCCATGAATGGAATTAGAGCCCTTATAAAATAGACCCCAGAGAGCTCCCTAGAGCCCGTCCACCATGTAAGGTTACAGCAAAAAGATAGCTTCTGCAAACCAGGAAGAGGGCTCTCAGCAGACACTGAACCTGCTGACACCTTGATCTTAGATTTCCCAGCTTCCAGAACCATAAGGAATAAATGTCTATTGTTTAACCCACCCAGTGTAGAGTATTTTTGTCATAGCAACCCAAACCAACTAAGATACTTAGCCTGTGTTTAAACTCCTGCTCTTCGTCTTCCCTTTACCAAGCTTTGACTGAGAACCCACTAAGCCTGAGCTTATGTAAGGCACTGAGCCTACTCAGCAAGTAAGATGCAGTCCCTGCCTTCAAGGGGCTCAGTCCTCTGTCTGCTTAGGATGCTAACTTTCCACGCTTTCCCAAACCTAAGATCAAGCATCATGACACTCGATTTTTGAACAGCAAAAATTTTTGAAAACTTCTTCCTGAAATCACACAGAATGTGACTCCTATGTCTCTTTTATGTGACAATTTTTTCCAGCTTAAAGACCATCCATCGTGGTTTTCCCAGTCCTCTATTTTTCAGATTAAACTACCGGAGTCTCTCCAACAGTTTCTCACAGGGCATGAGTTCTAGTCAGTCCCTTTGTATCCTGACCATGCTGGGCAAATCCCAGAGTGCTCTCCTTTACTAGAGCTCAAAATGAAACACAGTTCTCTCAAGTGCTCTGAGGAGTATGTAGAATGGGATTACTGTGGGGAAAAAATTTAATTCCTCACATTTTGAGACAGTTTTAAGTAAAAAAAAATAAATAAATAAAAAAACTAATCAGCCTCCTTTTGTGAGTAGCCACTGCCAAAATTTCCTGTTGATGCTTGGGTAGCATAAATCACAGCCTTAAGAAGACTGAAGGTTTGCCAAAATTGAGACCCATCACCCCACCCTTCTGCTATTTCACCTTCATCAAGGCTCTTGGCTGTAAATTAAAGAAACCCAGTCCAATTAGTTTAAGCCAGTTGGAGAATTAATTGAAGAATTCACCTAAATCATAGATCCTGAGGGCAGCTGGGCTTCCTGGGGGACAGGAACCAAGAAGTGGAAAATTAAACAGAACCAAAGCAGGGCTGGTCCCTCTGTCTGCCTATCTTTCCCTGGGCCCAAATGTCCCTACTTCTCAATAGATACCTGTGTCATTTTTCCCCTTCACCTTAGACCTGTCTCTCTCTATCCTCTACCAAATCTTACAAAACAGTCATCCCAGTGCCCCGCATACCCATCCTCTTAGTGCCCGAGCATCCCTAAGTCTCCAAGTGTGGTGGATTAAATGGTGGCTTTGAAAAAGGTATGTTCACATCCCAATACCCATACCCTGTGAATGCTATCTTATTTGGAAAAAAAGGTCTTTGCAGATGTGATTAAGGGTCTTGAGATAGGAGATTATCCCAAATTATCCAGGTGAACCTTAAACCTACCGACCCTGTAAGAGACAGAATGGGAGAAGTCATAGACACATAAAGAGGAGATAGGAATGTGACCGGAGAGGCAGAGATTGGAGTGGTATGGACAAGGAAGCCAAGGACAACCACCAGCCATCAGAACTGGAAGAGGTAAGGAAGGGTTCTCTCCAGAGCCTCCAAAGTGAGTACAGGCCTGCCTGTCCCTTGATTTCAGACTTCTGGTCTCTAGAACTGTGAAAGAATAAATTTCTGTTGTTTGAAGCCACCTAATTAGTGGTAATTTGTTGCTGCAGTCATAGGAAATGAACATGCTAAGTTTTAATTCCAAATTCTTGCAAGAGAAAATCCAACTGGCTTAGGCTGACTCAAGTGCAACATACTCCTCCAGTTGAATCATCTGTTAGAGATGAGTCGCACTGAATGGTATGGTGGCCAGGGCCACTCCTGTATGAAGGACTATGGTCATTCTCAAGAAAGTGAGAGTCTGGGGCACCTGGGTGGCTCAGTCGTTAAGCGTCTGCCTTCGGCTTAGGTCATGATCCCAGGATTCTGGGATCAAGCTGCGCATCGGGCTCCGGGCTCCGCAGGAAGCCTGCTTCTCCCTCTCCCACTCCCCCTGCTTGTGTTCCTGCTCTCGCTCTCTCTGTCAAATAAATAAATAAAATCTTAAAAAAAAAAAAAAAAAAAAGCGAGAGTCCTTAAAGCCATCTACCACATGGGAGTTCTCCAATCTTCCAGGCCCCAAATTTCATTTTCCAGACCTCTTTTCTCCATCCCCACACTGGTCCATTTTTGGACCAGTTTTCCCTGATCCAAATTTTTCACTTCAATTTTTCACTTCTCCACATATTCAAAATTTCCCCCTTCTTTCCAATTCCCTGGCCACTAATCTGCCTCAAGCTGGCTTCATATCTTGCCTTGGTCTAGCGCCACAGTTCTCAAACTGTGTGCTGAGGCACCTCAGGGTACCACAGTGAATTCAGAGGGGTGTCTCTGGATATTTTACATTTTCACAGGAATCACAGCAATATCTGTGGGAAACTGGTAGCTTGAGGTAAGTCCACAGTTTCAACACTAGATTTATACCATTTCCAATGACCACATCACATCAAAGCAGGGTTTCCAGTGACTGCTGGGATGAAAACAAGCACCACTTGAAAATCAGTATGGCACAGAAATGAGGATGGTTGTGGTGTGTGATATGCTTCCAAGGTCTGCGAAGGTGTGCAGTGATCAATAGGCATGACTTTGCTAGGACATGTGTGCTCATTAAGCTATCTGGGACCTGATTACTTAATAAATGGAAGAGTTGGCTATTTCTTTTGGCCCACAGATACTGTGAAGCAATTACTAAGACACCACAAATATTGTCCACCTTTTTATTCTTATTTTCCATGAGCAGGAGATAGCACTGAGTCCCATTTCAAAGATGAGCCATGTAGAACGCATCACTAATGCCCCCAGAGAAGAAGACTAGCGGGACATTCCTGAATAGAATGGGTGAGACCATAGATTGCGTCACTTAGAAAACATAAGCTCGTTTTGCTTCCTCTTGTGAAAATGTCTAATATGTTCAAGTCATGTCAAAAAGCATATATTGGGTACTGACTGGTTAGTTTGGAATAAAAAGCACAAGAGCCGGTAAATCTAGGTTGGAGGCTTAGTTCTACCCTCTATCACCTCTCCCAACCTCAGCGTCTGCAGCTGCTAAAAGGCACGATTCAGACATTCAAAAAATATTATTTATAAGCCTATTCTGTGCTCAGAAGTATTCTATCCTGTAAAGCAGTGTTCTCAACCTTTTTTTTTTCATTATTGCTCCACTAAGGAGACTTTTTAGACACATCCGTTCTAATTATGCCTCCCAAATTTTAATATCATGTATACACTGCATATCAGTCTATATACTATATATAAATTTGTGTTCTATACATTAAAAAATGAAATTTGAGGGTTTTTTTGCCCCTTAAGAACCAGTTTTTGCCCCTTGGGGATGATATCACCCCCAATTGAGAACACACGCCCTAAGGAAACAGAGGAAAACATTTCTGCTTTCACAAGGCCCATGTTGTAGCATGCGAATTTGGATAAAAACAAACAAATAAAATATCAGATGTGAAAAGTGCTATGAAATAGTAAAGTAGGATGCTATGATGGAGAACAGCTGAGGGGCTGAGCCAGAGGCCCCTGTGAAAGGTGACCCCAGGGGCGAGATCTGAATGACCGCAGGGGCAGCTAAGCATCTACAAGGGAGGAGCTGCTAGTGCAACAGCCTTGCTAGGCACCAATCTGGGGAGGGGCATGAGAAGGGTGGAGCGTGGCAAGCTCAATGACGCCACCATTAGAGAGAGGGTCGTTTTGAAGACTGAGTATACAGCAAAGAAAAACACTTGATAAAGAGTACATTGCTAAATGAATGGGAGGGGTTATTATTTCCAAAACACTGCTTTTAGGCACTACAGCCAGAAGATGACTTAGCTCTGAACCCTGTTGTCAAAAAAAAAATAGTTGGTTTTGAAAGACAGCTGAAGAGACTGGATTCTGGAAAAAGGCTTAAATAACCAAAGGTTATCAGATAGCCAGACATCTAGATAGACCTAGAAGAGAAAGAAATGTTCGAAGAAATGGTACCTAACATTTCTGAAGTCCTTACCCTTTGCTTCTCTACAGAGTGCTTTACACATATGGATCCTCAGAAGCCCATTATTCTCTTCATTTCACAGATGAGATGCTAAGGCTCCGAGAGCACAAGTGACTTGCCCAAAATCACCCGGGCAGTATGTGGCAAGACTGAGGTCTGTCTGGCCTGAGTCTAAGGTCTTCACCAAGATGATGTCACCCTGTTTCCTCATCTAATTCTATATACACTCCATCTTCTGTGCCTGTCCCTTTGCTATAAGCGATTTCTATTTATTCAATTTGAGGAGCTGGACTTCTCCTGCTAGGACATCAGACTCAACTCAACAATTAGAAGACTAATTATAATGTTCTTACAGGGCCTAGGAATAAAAACTGTCAGCACCATGTTTAATTACCCACTGTCTTGCTTGTAGGGGGGAAATATATCTTTTCTCATGTCCTGAGGATTAGTCAATATAGACTATGTCTGGGTTGGAAGAGAATTTAAAAGCAGACTTGATTCTGTTTTGGACTTCCTAAAAATGCAAACCGAGAACTGCCAACAGGACTGCACTGCCTGTGATTAACTGTCAAGAGAAGACCCAGAGAGAGATACTTGTCATGAGGAGACACCAGACACTTGGCTGTGTCTGGCAGCTATGAGTCATAATTTAAGTGGTAGTGGATGTGAACACCCAGGATCAGGGATTGATTCATGATATGAAAGTGTCATATGGAACCAAGAGCACGTGGTTGAGAAGACCTATAGTTTCAAAGGGATGGACCGAGAGCTCATCTGTGAAAAATTTTGCCTATCATCAGGTATGTATGGTTTTAAGCAGAGGCTTTCATTCTTGTCAATATGTGGGCAAAATCAAAATTGTCTCCTGTTAGGCAAATACTTGATAAAGCAGTGTATACAATTACAGATGCACTTACGCTTTCTTCCCCTTTTTGATGAAAATCTCACAAAATAGAGTTCCTGTATTTGTACGGCCCACAGGTATAGCAGAATTACAAAGAGTGAATAGGTCTGTGTGTGAGGTAGCACAAAACAATATACATGAAACTAGCAATAATTAAAAACACCAATTTATACCAACCATCCTAGAGAAAAGACTGAACTATTTTCTCTAGAAAATGATACTACAAAATCATTGTTATATGAAGAAGCAATCAAAGATTAGGCAGACAAGTGTATAGAAGAAAATCATCATAAAAATGTGGCAGGCAGCTAATGAATAAAAATCTTATTTTTTTATTTTGTGATGTGTGTGGTACTCATCAGTTTTTTTAATTTATAGTTTGTTATAACTCATCCCCCCAAAAAATTCACTTTTGTATTGAGTTTGTATTTGTACTAAAGGGCTTCCAAAATTGTATAAGCTTCAAACCCCATAAAAATTAGCCCCTGGATGAAGCTTGCAATCAAGGGGAGACGGGGCATATAAACACAAAAATTAATATGCAAGACATCACAAGATAAATAGCACTGTATTAATCTACAAAAAGATTCACTAATACAAGAGTGGTTAAGAAGGGAAAGACTGGTTGGCTAGAGTTGTCAAGAAAGCTTCAGGTGAGGTTAAACTTGAAGTGATTATTGAAGGACCACTAAAATTTTGACTCACTTATTAATGTGCTTTGATGGATTCTTCAGTGTACAGAGTCCTTGCTCTAGGGCAGATCGTGGCAGTCACAGCGGGAGTGGGGGCAGGGCACTGAAACTTTAACATATCCAACAGCTATTCATGAGTTCTTCTTCCATGCCAGGCACTGGGGATGCCAATGGGAACCAACAGAGCCCTAGAGAGCAGAGGGAAAGGAGGGATGAAGCTTCCAGATATGGGGCTGCATACCACATCCCTGTAAACAGCTCATCAGGGCTTAGCCATAGTGAAGACGGCAATTTCTGAGATAAAATGTAATCTTAGGTGCTTTGGAATGAAAGACTGGAGAGTGACAAAGCCAGGAACTGCACAGAGGAGAAAATGGTACTTTAGAGGGAAAATGAGACAAGTCTCAGATTCTCTTTCTGGCAAAATGAGGAAGGACGTGTGAAATGACTAGATGACCTGGAAGAGAAGAAAGAAATGTTTGGGGGTGCCTGGGTGGCTCATTCAGTTAAGCGTCCACCTCTTGATTTTGGCTCAGGTCATGATCTTTGGGTCATAAGACTGAGCCCAGGGTTGGGCTCCATGTTGGGTGTGGAGCCTGCTTAATATTCTCCCTCTGCCTGTCCTCTCCTCCCCCCAAAAAAAGAAAATGTTTGATTTCAGTCCATATAAAAATTCTGCTCTGATGACCATAATATCCTGTAACAGAAATGGAGACAAATATATAAGAACTCATTCATTCATTTAAACACGTATTTCTCAGACACCTATTCAAGAGTGTATCAGCTGTGTCAGATACCAGGGACAAAGAGAAGAAATTTTTCAGTTGTTTATTTTCCAGCCAGACTAAACATAAAAGGTAGAGCTTCTGCAATAACGTCATGGGAAGGGGCCAGAAGGAGGCAGACACTGAGCTAGTGGTCTTTCGTAAGCTGACCAGACTGAACCTTAGAAGTAAATAAGAAAGCAAATTTAAAAGCTTTCTATTGCCCTCATCTTCCCATTAGACCAACCCTGAGGCTTTGGAGAGTCCTCAGGCCCCTGGCCTCATTAGAAAAGCAGATGGACACATCAGAGGGGTTAATGACAGCCAGGGATGACCCTGATATGATTAGGTCCTAGTTGCTGACCCTGTAGAGATGGTTATGACTTTGAAATTTGAGGGCAATGACTTTTGATAGGCAATGAAGTGCAAGGTAAAATCTAAAATTATGTTAGGATTTAAGAAAAATAATCCCCCCTATAGGAAGGGGGGGAAGGAGAAATAAAAATGAAAATTGGGTAGCAGCAATATCGTCAACCATTTATTAAATCAATTTTAATACCAAATACCAAAAGTGAGTATTTCAAAATATTGTTAGCATTAATGAGGGAAAATTGGGAGCCTAGTGGAGGAACATGGCTGACATATACCTGGGTGGATAGTGAGTGTGTATGTTTCTAAGTCCACATGGATATAGTGGAATTACATGACATGTTCCATCCATGTGTTCTTCCTATTTCTGACCAACTGTCTTGGTCTGTCAGTGTCTGCACCTTGCCACCTAAACCCTTAGTAAACAGTCTTTATTTCTGCTGCAGGCAACACAGAGTTATCCGGAGTCATGTAAAATGGAAGTGTTCTACACCGTGGATAAATGAAATTCAAAGAGTGTGAAAATATCAGTGGTTTGGTTACAGTTGCTGCTTTTATCAGATGATCTGTGGACTTTTTCCATCCCAGAGTAATGGCTCTTATTCCACTCTCAGAAAATAATTTCATCGTTTAGGAGCTCAGAAAATGAAAATAGTTTCTGAATCGGTGTGACTATTTCTGCACAGTCTCTGCATTTTCCCATAACACAGCTTTGCTGAGCTGCTAACAGCTCAATATTTACAGGCATTCAAAGACAGCATTAATCTTCCTGATTAATTAATTCAATGACTTCTCCAAAATCTTTCCTGTGAGCACTCCTGGACCCATGGTTCCCACTCTCTCCACTCTTGTTTTCTGCCCCTGTTAGCCTTTCTCTTTGTCTAGTGCTGGGCATAAAAAATGGTGCCTGGTCTAGACTGCTTATGCATTCCTCAGCAGGCACCTAAGAGACTTTCATAAATTCCTCGTGCACTTCTAAACTTTAATAATGAAGATCGTGGACTTACATGAGTAATTGGCAGATGGAATTTGAAAGCCAATTTCTTTTGCTCATTAAAATTTTGGACAGCCATTAGGACAGACACTCAAGCACAATGAAGGAATTTAATGTTCATTTAAACACCATTCCTGGAGTGTGACAAAAGCTCACTGAGTTATAGAAGTTGAAGCAGGTGAGGTTTAGCCAGTGAATTCTAGAAAGTGTGGCCCTGTGGGAAACCCGGAGCCAGCTAAGTGGGGCCAGGACTCCAGACCCACAGAGAATGTGGGAGAACAGAGATTGTAGTTCTAGCCCCTGAGGAAGGAAAACAAGTAGAGGTTTTGTTGAGCATGCACGCGTACAGACACACACCCCTCTGGGCCACTGTATTTTCTCCTTACCTTCTTTTTCTCTCATCTTTTCTAACTTGATACAAACTATGCAGCAAGTGGACCCATCCTATTCATACCAGACTTTAAGCCATGGGTAGCTCTTTTTCCCAGAAGAAGTTGTGGCCTGGAGAGGTACACATCACCAGTGTGGTACACACGTCAGAGACAGACAGACAGACAGACAGACAGACAGACACACACACACACACACACACACACACACACACACACACCCCGTTTCATCTACTCTAATGGGGGGAAATTTACTTTTAGAAAACATTTAATTATTTTTGAGATAAATAAATTCCCAAAACCCATTAACTGTAAGAGTAAGGGAACTAATATTTACCATGGCAAATGAGGTTATTTGGAGTTAGCACTAGGCGAGCCTTGAATTCCACACTAACAAATTTAAATATTTTTCCATATTTGATGGGGAACCATTCTGGGATTAATGAAGGCAGAGTTGATGTTAGACCAAGAGTTAACCAAGAGTATGAGGAGGAATTAAATCAGAGAGACCAGGTAGGGGGCTAGGGTAACAATTTATGGAAAAAATAACAGAGTTAACCAGAAGCAGAATAAATGAGAGATGGGAAAAAAATTACAAAGCAACAGGGCACTGGTATCTTAGTAATTGATAAGTATGGTCAGTTGGATGGAAGATGGAGAAGAAAGAGCAGATGCAATTTGTAGACTTCATGACTGTGTATGTGATGATGCCATTAACTGAGATATGAAATACAGATAGGAACACAAAATTGAGGAGAGGGAAGACTTATTATTTGTTGACATTTTTTAAAGTTGGCTTATACTCTTGACATGACATGACGAAAATGACACCTTACCTGTGATCCCCCTCCCCCAAAACTGTAACCCCATTCTAATCATGAGGAAAACATCAGACAGATTCTAATAGAGGGACATCCTACAGTCTATGACCAGCACTTCTCAAAACCGTCAAGGTGATCCAAAACAGGGAAAGTCTGAGAAACTGTCACAGCAGAGAAAAACCTAAGTCAACATGAAAACTAAATGTAATGTCTTATCCTGGATGGGATCCTGGAACAGAAGAGGCATTAGGTAGAAGCTAAGGAAATCTGAATACATGATAAACTTTAGTCAACTGTTCTAAAAAGTAAAATCAAACTTTTAGAAATCTGTTTATTAAAGCTTTTGATACCTGCTAACCCATAATGGGAGCTGGGAAGGGCAGAGCACAGAAAATAAGTAAGTTCTTGTGCCCCATGCACAAATACTCCATTACATGTTAGATCACATCACTGAGAAGCCCATCACCATCCCACCACCCACTCAAATGAGAATGCTAGGGTGAGGGAAAGCAACTTACTACTTGCCCTTAAAAGCTAGAGTTTGTGGTACTAATGTTGAAATGACAAGAAGGGGCCCATATGAGAAATTAATGTGACAACAGAGAGGAAAACTGGCCTAAGAAAAGCATCTTTTTGATCAATGCTACATTGGGGTTGCAAAGAAACTATGATCTTATACCTTAAACCTCTGTGCTTTTGGATGTCATCCAACAACTGTACCTTCAGCACCTACACAAGCCGAGGACTGTTAGCTGCTAGGGATGTGATGAATAATACACCACGGCTCCTGCCCATAGGAAGCTCACAGTCTACTCTAGAGATAGGATTGCAAATAATTCCAGTATCTGTTAGAGCAAGGATATTATATTTAAAAGAGAAAAAAATGTTTTGGGAATGCTGAGGAGGAAACAATTAATTTCCCTTGGATACGTGGTCAGGGAGGGCAAGGCCAAGGAGACAGCTTTGAAGCGGGCCATCAAGGCTAAGTTGTCTCCTGTCGTGCAAAGAGGGAGTATTCAGCATTTGCAAAGACATGGTGAGAGTCAACAGTACAGTGTGCTTGGGGAAGTGGAAGCCAGGGCTTTGAGCACGGACTTAGGTCAATCAGGACTAAAAAGGCCAGAGTTAGGGACACCAGGTATGAGGCCACTATGATTCAGGTTGGAGATGCCAACACACTATAATTAGGAGGAAATATTTTAAAATGCCTCATCTCTCCTCTCTTCTCATGCCTCCAACATAGTCAAGCAAAAGAACCTTGAGTCTCCAGAGTCTTCCGCTCTTGGCAATGCAATAAGGCCTCACATCTGTTTCTTGAGCAGCCAGAGGCTAGAGGGCGTCAGTGTCCAGGCCTCCTCTCATTAGAGAACCCTGGGGTACAGGCCCATGCCCATTTCAGCATACACTGGGGAATTCCATGAGCAGCTGCACCATCTGCTAAGAAACTCTCCCTTCTGCCCCATACAAGTCCTCTCAGCTCCGCTGTTAGACGGAGGCCGTGCTCACAGCCTGCCTGGGGGCACGGTGGCATTGCTTCAAACACTGCAGAGATTACCAACTATCTTACTTGTTTCCAGAAAGATGTGGTGAAGGCTGTGGAGATGCAGGCTTCTTCTTCCCCTGAAAGTAGGTGAAAACAATCTATGGCAGATACTTTGCTCGGAAACTGGGTGACCTCATGAACCCTCAGAGGTTTGGTCTCAAGTTCTTATCACTTTTGTCGACTGATACAGCTCAAAGAACTCAAGTTCTGTGACCAGGAGCAGTAGGTCGTGCTGCACTCGGGCCCTGCGGCTTTGCTGCGCTGGTTGGTACAGAGAGGCATGTGTGGGATGGTATAGGGCCCAGACTCTGAAGCACACAGACTTGGCTTTGAACCCTGGCTCCATCACATACTAGTGATAAGACCTCCCTATCCGTTTCTCCTTTTGTAAAAAGAGGCACAACAGTACCCACTACAAAGGGCTGTTGTGAGGATTAAACATTATATTCTAGGTGAAGCACTTGTATACAGCCTGGCAGGTGGTGATCACACTTAGCTGGGAGATGCCTTTCACAGGACCAGCCAGTAGCAGCTGCAACACGCACCTCTGGGCGTGGTACACCAAAGCGGCAGGCACACGAAATGCCTGCTGTGTGTGCCAGAGGCTTGCGATAGCAGGACACAGTGGTCAAAGGATGGGACTCAAAAGCCGGGGTTGGAATCCCAACTCCTTCACTACCTAGTTTTGTGGGCTCCAGCAGTAACGTGCCCTCTCTGCCCTCACTTTCCTCAGCTGCAAAATGAGAGTAAGAATAAGAGCCACCTCATCAAGTTACTGTTGAGTAAATGAGATTCATCCAGTGTTGCACATAGTTGGAGTTTATTCACCCAGTTTGCTATACAGTGTACATTTTGTGAATATTCTAAGCTTTATTTATCCGTTCTACTCTCGATGGAGATTTCTGTTGATTCCAGTTTGGGGTTTTGACAAGTAGTCCTGCTCTGAAATTTCTTATACAGAAATATATGTAAAATACGTATGTATAAATATATGTAAAAATATGTAGACAACTTCTGGGTCAAGTAGAATTCTCAGTTGAAGGGTATCAGCTTTAGCGGACCCCACCAACATGTTTTCCAAAGTGGCTGTTCTGATTTAAATCCCTACAAGCAGTGTATGAGAGTTCAGTTGCTCCACATCCTTACCTTAATGTTTTCATTTTCACCATTCTAATGGGTTTGTAGCATTAGCACCCTGTAGCTTCAATGTGTATTTCTCTGGTGACTTAATAAAGCTGAACACCTTTTCATGTATACATTAAACACTGTGTCTGGTATAGAGTAAGCATGCAATAAATGTTAGCCATTATCATTATACTTCTTCTCAGGTGACCAAAGCACAACTTTTCAAGTGGGGGCACAGAGATTTCTGGAAGCTTCTAAACATTTTATACTCTCTTGATCTACCTTCCATCTCTCATGTATGCTTTTCCCCATGCCTCCCCCTTCTCTTGGTTAACTTCCCTATAAATAATATTCCTTGACTCTCCCTGAGTCCAGACATGTTGAGTAAGAAAAAATGAAAGCCAGGTGAGACTTCTGACCTCCACCCCAAACAGATTTCCACCCTTGTTCAGATGTGCCCAGTCTAAGAGAAACAGAAAGGATCCTTATTCAGAGCCTCTAGGTCACCCGGAGTCTCATCCATCTGACCTGACCTCCCTCTAGTTCTTTCTTGATAAATGGCTTTGACAAATTTCTCATTATTATGGTGTCTGGTCTAAATCAGACTTGAATCTTTAATGCTTCCCATTAGGAAAAATGCATCACTTGATTTTTAAGATGCAGACACAATTCCCCTTGCAAAGCCAGTATCCTGAGGGGTTTGCTAATGCATCAAGCCATGTACCTCTCAGTAAAATTCCATGGTCTCCCTAAAACAAGAAGACAGTTAAGCTCTGTCCTTAGTTTAGCCCTTCCTGATAAACTCCAGGAGAAAAGAACAAAAAATGTGTAATTGGGGGTGGACTTATACCTTATAAGATCTTGGGAGAGAGAGAGAGAAAGAAGACAGCTTAATATTTTCCAAACCAAGTCAAAAATTTTCATCCATGTTTGTTCAAAATATTCATTATGTAATGTAACAGACACGATTTTATTCTCTACATAGCTGGGTTAAGATTTTCTCTTAGATGAAACCCACCTTTGTTAAGAAATTTCATGGTATTCCCCCATGGGATAAAATGTGGGACCCCTGCCACCAAGGACCTTGAGAGGCAGAAATACCCTGGATGAGACAAAGAAATCAAAGCTGCTGACTGCAATAGATGTTGCAGGGAAGAGAAAGAAAGAGGGACACTGAGCAGCCAAAGACATGGTTTGCGGCTGTTAGGCAGGGCATATGCAACCCCTTAAGTCTTTGGGAGAGCTGCTTACTTTATTAAATGCAGAGTGCGAGGTGAATCTTTTGTGGAAAACCACAAAGGAACTGGGAGCTCCTTGTGCAGGTCAACCAGGGGTGGAACTGGAAAAGCATGAACACAGAAGCCACAAGGGGGAAGGTGGGGGTGTGGCACAGAAGAAACAAGCAGGCTGGAAACAGCCTGATGTTTGGCGAGGGCTCCTGACTCAGTCAAACTTGGGGCAACCAATGCACAGCGGTCTGTGCAGAACCTTTCCGATATTAGCATTCCAAGGATGCCCTCTGGTCCAGGCCAACTCTAGCAGGCTGGAAAAGTGAGGATTTGAATCAAGTTTCCCTAAACTTCCTAAGGCTAGGGAGGTCCCAGTTGACAAGTGAATTATAATTAAAAGAGCACATATACTAACTAACTAACCTTTGGTTTCTGAGTGTGACAACTTCCAATACACAAACATAGACAGACACACAAGTACCAAGAGGATATGCTAAAATTAATAAAAATGTCTCCTGACAAGTTAAATCCCCCTCCTGATCAATAATTTCAGTTTTTCACCTTTGTTTACTTAAGAGCTTGCCTTCCTTTGTGCATTGAGGAAGATACACAGCTTTGCCTCAGCTCCTATGTAAGCCCTCAAAATCAGCTGCCTTTCCACTTGAAGATTGTCATTCTGATCCTATACTTTCACGAGGGAGAGAAAAAGCAGCAGAGCAAGAGGCTCACTTCTGGGACTTCACTCGCCCCCATTTTCTGCCCCCCCACCAGTGTGCACACAACGTGGAAGAACTGATCAAGGGAGGACATGGGTGCTTGCAAAGTCTGGGCCCACTGAGCTCCTCAGCTAAGATTAAGTTATGTTTTCAATAAATTTCACTCAGAATTCTGTTTTTGTAGTCTTAAAAACCAGTAGAAATAAATTGAGAATATGATCTCATCTCCAAACATTCACTCAGTCCACGGTCTCCTAAATTAGAGTGCAAATTCCAAGAGTCAGAGCAGAATCACCTTTCAGGCTAATAGGATTAGAATAGAGCAGCATAATCTAGCTGTGTTTTAGAACAAGGCATGCCTGGATTTTAATTCCAAACCTGGTCAGGAGTCCCACTAAGGCCTTTGGTCACAGTCCCTGTGAATGAGGGTGTGAAAGAGGAATCAGGGATCTGGACCTGAAAAACTAAAAGGGTGCAGAAGTTACAACTGAGTGGTGCAGGCTGCAGGTAGAGCAGGCTGAGGGAGAAAGAACCAGAGCTGGGTAGAAGGTATGGTAAGGAGAGAGTTCTACACTGAAATATAAGTTTGGGAGTCATTGACGTACAGATAGTATTTAAAGCCATGACCGGATGAGATTACTAAGGGAGTAATGGCAGGGTGAGAAATGTCTGTATGTCCATGGGTGTACCACACCAGCCAGAAGTTGGCTGGCCACCACTTTCCCTCTCCCCCACCTACGTTCAGTCCATCCATCACAGCGGAAGTTTCAGCGCTCTACCGCATGAAGCCAAAGTGGTGTAGGACAAAGTGTAGGAATTTAGGGCTTGGAGATAAGAGGGACTTGGGTTCAGCTTGGCCACTTCCAAGTGTATTACCTTGGGCAAATCACTTAATCTCAATGAGCCCCCATTTCCTCATCTGTAAATTGGAGATCATCACCTCACTCTAGGATATCTGTGAGTGTTAAATAAGTAGAATAAAAATAACTTGTAAGGGGCACCTGGGTGGCTCAGTTGATTAAGCGACTGCCTTCGGCTCAGGTCATGATCCCAGGGTCCTGGGATCAAGCCCCGCATCAGGCTCCCTCCCTCTCCCACTCCTCCTGCTTGTGTTCCCTCTCACGCTGTCTTTCTCTGTCAATTAAATAAATAAATAAAATCTTTAAAAAAAAATAACTTGTAAAATACTTTATCCTTTACAAATCATTATCATGCATCTCGTTATAATCTCTGATAACTGAGGGGAGAAAATGCTGTGCTTCTATTAGTGATTACATATAAAGTTTAGGACAGTATCTACCAATGTTTAAAATGTACATACTCTTTGATGAAGCAATTCCAACTACCTTACAAATACAGCTGCACAGGCATAAAGATAAATGTGTTAGGCACTGGTAATAATGAGAAATTTGAAAAAATATCTATCAGTAACAGATCAGGTAAATAAATCATGGCATATTCATACTCTGGAATGCCAGTTGTTAAATATAATGAGAAATTTTATGTGTATCGATATGAAAAGATGTCCATGATATTCATGTAAAATAATAAATTGCAAATAATATAGAGAGTATGATCCAATTTGTTTTAAATTTATCATATATTCATATTTCATATTTGATACACACATGGCATAAAGACTAGAACTGTTGAAAGCGGCCACTATGTGTGGCTAAGGAGTTCATGTCCCTCTGAGGAATGCGACTGATGTTGGAGAGAATGGCTTTCACTTTCTCCTTTTTACATTTTGAAATCTTTGAAGTTTTATAACAAACAAAAGATATTTTAAAGACACAACTCCAAACTAATCCCTGTGCCCCAAGGTTTTTAAGACAGTGGTGCACCAGGAACATAGGGCATATATCCAAGTCCAGAAAAAAATGTCTCTGTTGGGTTCCTGGTCATATTTCAATTCTACAAGCCATGGCTTTCCTTCCCGCCAGTCCATGTGCTAACACAGAAGCAGTCCATGAGGGGGAAATACAGGTCCCAAAGTAGGGACACGTTGGGAAGGAAAAAGGAAATGCAAATGTATTCTGAAAACAGATGATGTCTGGAAGAGAAAGTGTGTTTGGCAGGAAGAAGGAAAATCACAGGAAGAGGAGAGAAAAGCAGTAAAAGAGAAACAGCCAAAGGAGGTGGTAATTAAGTGCGAAGCTGAAGATTTCCAAGGGATTTTTCAGCGTTGGCAAGAGTTAGGCCTCTGGACAATTCTGCCTAAGTGTGTAGACATTATTTTACATTTCCTTTTTTTTATTTTTTTTAAAGATTATTTATTTATTTATTTGAGAGAGATAGTGGGCAAGAGAGAGAGAGCACAGGAGCAGGGGTGGAGGGAGAGGGAGAAGCAGACTTCCCGCTGAGCAGGGAGCCAACTTGGGGATCATGACCTGAGCTGAAGGCAGACGCTTAACCGACTCAGCCACCCAGGTGCCCATATTTCTTTTTTTTTACTAAAATTATTCCATTAGAGCAGTAGCTCAAGACCATGATATCCTGACACTATTTGCTAGCAATGTTCCAAGGATTTAAGTTTTTTAATTATTTGCTTAATTTCATAGTTAAAGAGGACTTGAGGTTAGCCCTCTCATTCATTTTGATATGTTTGGGAGATAAAGGGTAGTGTCACCGCCAGTGGTGAGGAAGTTGTGTATAATCCACAGACTGTGCCTCTCCTCCTAACACTGTCACTCTTCTTTTCTAGGCTCTGGAACCTCCCATGGGTCACTGGTTGAGTAGGCATGTTGGGAACCATGTAGGCATGGGAACAACCATGATGGGAAATGCCTGTGATGATCAAGAATCATGCCACTTCCCACCTCATTTACAGTCTGAACCAAGACACAAGTGTCTGAAATGTCCAATAACAAAGAGATTAATTGATGGATTCTTTTGCACTAAATTGCTTGCTGTTACAGCTGCTGAGAAGGTCAAAGAGCACCCAGGAACTTGACCATTCCGGCAGGGAACAGCTGTGGGGGTTAGAGGCCAGCCCCCCTTCCCCAGAGCAGGACAGAAGAACTGATGTCTGTATCAATCCTTCCTGTCACATCCGTGACAGTTCACAGACAAGATGACGAAAGACAGGTTTTGCATTTGGTCCTAAATAACTTTAACATCACAAAAATTGAACCAAAGCCAAGAACACGTTATGATGTCTCCAATGATCAGTTCTATCTTTGGAATAAGATGTACACAATACCCGAAACTCAGGGTCAGGAAACAAGTTCTTCTCCTCTAGACACAGTCAAAACTTTTCTGGGTCTCATAAAACAAACAGGGCTTGTGATACAACTTAAGTTTAACAGGGAGCTTTTCGATTACATGAGCTCTAGATGTTGGATGTAGAGGGCTGAGATTCCAGACACTTATATACCAAGTTCTTTCATATATGTGTGTGTGTTTGTACATGTATGCATATGTAGACAGTGTATGTATACATTAGCATGCACACAAATGTATATAGAGAATAATAAATTATTTACATAGTCCTTTCTACCTATATTAGTATCTCATTTAACCACTTTGAAATCGTAAGGAAGCTACAAGGGCTGGAGTGGAATAAGCAGAGTGAAGAGAGAAGAGAAGGTCGAAGGAGTCATGTGAAGGTCAGAAGGGACAGAGCACCACTGCAGGCCATTTTAGGGACTTGGATTTTTACTCTAAATCATGTGGGAAATCATCAGTGATTTTTTTTGGAAAGAGGAATGACTTCATACAACTTTCATTTTAACAAAATGGCTCTGGCTGCTGTGTCGAGTACAGAGCGAGGGGGAGCAAAGCAGAGACACAGAGACCAGTGAGGAAGCCATGTAATGACCTGGGGGGAGATGCTGGTGGCTAAGACAGGGGGATAGCAGGAAGGGAGGGACCAGTGGCGCACTAAGGACAGCTTTAAAAGTAGAGCCACCACGACTTGCTTGAAGGACTAAAGATAGGTATGAGAGAGAGAGAGAGAGAGAAGTCAAAAATTGTTCTTAGGTTTTGACCTAAGCAACTAAAAGGGTGGCTCCATCAGCTGATATGGCAGAGACTATGAGAGAAGCAGGTTTGTGGGAAGTTGCTCAGGAGCTCAGTTTTGGTCAAACTAGGCATCTGTTAAACATCCAAATGGAGAAATCAAGTGGGTAGTTGAATACGTGGTTCTGGAGTTTGGGAGAATGGTCTAGGCTGGAGACATATATTTGGGCATTGTAGTAGGCAGAAAAATGTCCCCCCAGAGATGTCCATGACCTAATCCTCAGAATCTTTGAATATATTACTTCCCATGGGGGGGGGGGGGACTTCACAGATGTGATTAAGGGTATGGAATTTGAGATGGAGCGATTTTCCTGCATTATATGGCTGAACCCAATCAAATCAGAGAGGTCCTTAAAAGCAGAGAACTCTTCTTGGCTATGGTGAAAGAGAGACAGCTGATGAAAGAAGAGGGTCCAAGAGATAAGACATCGATGGCTTTGAAGACACAGGAAGGAAACCGCAAGCTAAAGCATGTAGAAAGCCCCCAGAAGATGCAAAAGGCGAAGAAATGGATTGTCTACTTAAGCCTCCAGAAAAGAATGTGGCCCTGGTGAGAGGTTGTTTGAGCCCAGTGAGACCAGGTCAAACTTCTAACCTAAACAACTGTAAGATAATAAATCAGTGTTGTTTGAAGTCACTAAATTTGTAGTCATTTGTTACAGTAGCAGTGGAAAACTAATGCAAACATCATCAATATATCAATAGTATTTAAATCCGTAAGGGTGGATGTTGGTGGCAGAAAAGGGAAGAAGCCGGACTGAGCTTTGGCAAATTTGAAAATTAAGTCAGGAAAATGAGGAAGACCCAGCAGAGATGGCTGAGAAGGAATGGACATGAATAGAAAGAGAAGAAAGCAATGTTCTAGAAGCCAAACGAAGAGTTTGTGTCCCATGTTGCTGAAAGGTCAAGTAAGATGAGGAAAGGTGATACCCAGCTGACACACAGAGACAGGATGTACACAGAAAGGAAACAGTGGACTTGGTCCTCACCACTCAAGCAGCTTGGATGGTGGAGACGCGTGAATGGCACCCACCCAGAGCACCCATATTTTCACACACAGTGATTCTAGAGTCTCTAGCCAACTTGGCCCAACTAGAACCCTGGAATGTTTCCAATCAGATTAGCATTCTTTTGCCTGCGGGATGGAAGGAGTGAAGGTCAGTAGCAAGAGGAGGAGAGCAGAAGAAAAAGAACAGAAGGACTTTCAACTTTCTCTTACAGACCTGCATGATTGTCTTTCCTTTTACCATACAATACAGTCCTAAGCCCTCCAAGCCCCAACTTGCTAAAAGGCATAAACCCTAAGGCCAAGAGTGTTAATATAATATCTCAAGACCAGGAACTAGCTTTTTTCTTAGAAAAAACATGACCTCACCAAAAAAAAAAAGAAAAGAAAAAACACACACACACAACCTTCTAGGACCTGACATTTCACTTCAGCCACAGCTTCAGACGACTTTCTGTATTTTGCCTTCCTTCACCTCAAAACTCAAGGTTAGGTGACCATCTATAGAAGACTGATTGAAGTCATGCATGGAGGATTCTTGGAGTCTGAGACAAATATAGCCTATGTCACTTTGTCTCACACTGTTATAATTATTTATTTACCTATTTATCTTTTTCAATAGACCCAGAAGTCCTCAAAAAGGTGAGACTATGTCCTTGCATCATTGAATTGTAAAAACAATAACTCATTAACTTTTCACTCACTCAACTAATCATATGTTTCTGACACAGTGTAGTTTTTAGGCATTTAATCTTAACACAACCCTATGAGATGGGTATTATTTATGCCACTTCCCAAATAAAAAGATTGAGATTCAGAAAGGTTAAGAAACTTACTTGGGATGCCTGGGTGGCTCAGTCGGTTACGCGTCTGCCTTGGCTCTGGTCATGGTCCCAGGGTCCTGGGATCAAGTCCCACATTGGGCTCCTTGCTCATCAGGGAGTCTGCTTCTTCCTCCCCCTGGCATGCTCTCTCTCTGACAAATAAATAAATAAAATATTTTTTTAAAAAAAGAAACATGGGGCACCTGAGTGGCTCAGTCATTAAGTGTCTGCCTTCGGCTCAGGTCATGATCCCAGGCTCCTGGGATTGAGCCCCGCATCAGGCTCCCTGCTCTGCGGGAAGCCTGCTTCTCCCTCTCCCACTCCCCCCGCTTGTGTTCCCTCTCTCGCTGTCTCTCTCTCTGTCAAAAAAAAAAAAACTTAAAAAAAAGAAACATACTTGATGGTCATGTTAAGTCATGCAAGTGGCAGAACTGGCCAATGCCAAATTCTGTGCTAAAAAACGGCCCCTGCAAAGATGTCCACATCCTAATTCCTAGAACTTGTGAATGTTACCATATATGGAAAACAGGACTTTGCAGATGAGATTAAATTAAGGGTTTTGAAGTGGGGTGATTATCTTGGATTACCCAGATGGGCTCAATGTAATCACAAGAATCCTTATAAGAGGGAGGCAGGAGATCATACTGAAGAGCAGCAGATGTAACAGCAGAAGTTGTCGTTGATGTGATTTAAGGAAGGGGCCATGAGCCAAGGAATGCAGGCAGCCTCTAGAAGCTGGAAAAGTTTAGGAAACAGATTCTCCCCTAGAGCCTTGAGAAGGAACCCAGACCTGCCAATACGTTGATTTTAGACTTCTGAACTTCAGAACAGGAAGACAAGAAATCTGTGTTGTTTAAAGCCACTAAATTTGTGGTCATTTGTTAATGATAGCAATAAGAAACTGACACAGTGCTCTCTGTCTTCACATGGCCTTTACATCCCCAGGACCTAAGACGGTTAATAGATATTTGCTAATTACTGAAGGAGGAAGAGATTCTCCTCCAGGGTGTCTCCCACCTGGCCCTATCTGAACTCCGAACAGGAAGAATCTAGCCTTCCTCAGAGACAGGGAGGCAGAAGCAGCCCAGGTGTATCTGGGGTGGTAAGTTTTCCTAATTTCTAAGTTGAATGGATGGTGCTAGTAATAATGTGAAGCTCATTCTATGTCAGTAAGCGTGCCCTTGGAAGACATGACAAAATGCAACTCTAATTTACAGCTGTGATTTAGAGCCATGAGGAGCTGGAGGGACACAGAGGAGGAGGGGACTTAGCTATTTTTAGGCCACCAATTTAGGCTTTTTTCCCCATGTCCTATAATGGTGCATTAAATACCACAAATGATTCCACTGAAATTATAAGCAGCATCAGTAAAAAGATGACCTGAGATCATATTTTATAATCTAATTCCTTAAATTATTTCGTGACAAACTGGACCAATGAATATACACATGCATACTGCAAATGCACAAACTCTACCTTCCTCTTTCTCTGAGATCCTCATGGCCCTTTCTTAAACAAGGAAGATGCTATCAATAAGGAAACAGTTTTCCGAATTAATAAATTCAATATACTTCACAGCTTAGCTGCTTAAGAAATGAAGAGCTGGAAATCTGAACATTGCTTAGATTTTGCAAATGGCTTACCATGCCATGAAGGGTTATTCCCCCACCTGCATCCCAGTTTCTCTAGCCAAGTTAAAATCCTATGCTTTGAAAGTAAAAACTTCAAAACAGCTTTCGATCTTTTGAGAACAAGTACTATATAAGCAAAAAGATGGTTACAATCCCAACTAAAAACAGTCATTTACAACTGAATCTCAAATTCACATATGCTTGTGTTCCATAATCTACATGTAGTTGACATAGAAGGTAAAATAAATTGGGTAGATCTAAGGTAAAATCAGTCACTGCCCTTGGTCTAGACCTTCTGATTAGACTGGCAATCCCCATGGCGTTCCCAGCTTGCTGGGTTTGCAGCCAAGGTTCCCAAGGGTCCTGAATAGCTTCGGAATCTGAATAAATCACACACTAGGCGTCCATTGAAACCACCAGAAACTCAATTTATTTGTGAACCAAGACAGGATTTTATTGCTTCTCAGATTAACAGTTAAAAATGTTTTGCTTTTCTGCCTCAGGGGTGTTAGTTTGATGTATGAGGCAGGGAGATTATTAAATCTTCAGTGCTTCCAAAGATGTAAATTAAACCATAGCACCTCCTTAGCCACCTTCCCTGGATGAGCTGGAGATTTATTATTAACTTGTCACTCCTGCATGCTCATCAAAACAAGCAGACCATGAGTAATTACATCTGTATCTTTAAGGATACCTGTCGTTTCAATTTTTTGCAGACAGGATGTTACAAAGTCTCCTGATTTCCTCACAGAGCGATATATAGCATGAGGACTTTTAGAGGGGAGAAGAGAATCACTGTCCTCTCCTAATCATTTCCATGAATATATTTGAAAGAAAGGTGACATGTATGTAACTGTATATTGTTCTTTTAGTTTTAAATGAAATTGCACTTCATTTTGGCTTCCCTTGTCTGTTCACAGACATCGCATTGGCTGATTCTGTTCATCTGAGCATCTTTCAAAGACTTGGAAGAGGTCCAGCACTAAATGGATATATAATTCTAAAATTCTCTTTTCAATTCTGTCACTCACAATTCAATTCAACAAATACAATATTTATTAGGTTCCTTTTATGTGGCAAGAAGCAGATGTGACTTTATTCATTCATTTCTTCATCCAATATTTATTTCATATCTTTTATGTGCTAGTAATGGTACTAGGTATACCATTTTTCTATTAAAAACAGTGAACAGTTCTTGCCCTCATGGAGTTCATAGCCTTGTTACCACCCCCCCAATATAAGTTTGCACAAATCCCTTCTAACAGAAGTTTGCACCAGAAAAAGGAGTGCATCCCTTCTAACATAAGTTTGCACAAAGTAGACATTAAATGGAATCAGCATTAAGACATCATGCCCTCCTCCTGGTCCAGTGTGGCTAGCAGGAGTGGACTGCATGGAAACCGTGGTATTTCACCTCTTTTTCTTCTCCCTGTACCTAGCATAGCACCAATTACCTGGTTTGCTAAATAATCATAGAAGCATAGAAAGTTTTCAGAAGTTTTAGGCATGCCTAGCTGGCCTCTGATCAGCCATAAGAAAAAATTCACCTTTACCAGTGTAAACTAGAGGATAATTATCCTTTTTTTTTTTTTTAAGAACTATGTTCCTTATAATATCCTTGTCTCTTTTTAAAATTTTTATTATGGGGCGCCTGGGTGGCTCAGTTGGTTAAGCAACTGCCTTCGGCTCAAGTCATGATCCTGGAGTCCTGGGATCAAGTCCCGCATCGGGCTCCCCGCTCAGCGGGGGGTCTGCTTCTCCCTCTGACCCTCTTCCCTCTCGTGCTCTATATCTCTCATTCTCTCTCTCTCAAATAAATAAATAAAATCTTTTTAAAAAATAAATAAAATAAAATATTTATTATGGAAATTGATAAAAATAGAAAAAGATGAGATAATAAAATAATGAACCCCCATGTCCACGTCACCTAACTTCAGTAATTAACATTTTGTCATTCTTGTTTTTATCCATCACATTTCTCTCCTCTTCACCTCTTTTTGTTTTTGAGTATTTTAAAATAAATTCTCATTGTCATACCATTTCACCTTGAAATGCATCAGAATTTATCTCTGACAAATAAGATTTTTTGAAAATCTATAATATCATTATAATACTTAACAAAATCACAATGTCTTTAACACTTCTAATATCTAGCCCATGTTCAAATGTCTCTGATTGCCTAACAAAAATCCTTTTGGAGTGAAACAAGTCTACATATTGGGTTTGGTTGATGTGTCTTTCATCAACTCCTTTTCTCCCTAAGTCCTTTTGAATTTCACCAGATCAATATTTTAGTTTTATCCAGGATAAACAAGTCCATCCAAACTTAACATATGCTCCTGGTGAAGCCTCATTTATGTAATATTTTCAAGGACAGGGTGATCATTTATCATTCAAACAAAGAAACTCTTGAGTGAAAGGGTGATGCTATTAATAATTATACTGGTATAAACCAGGACAAATAGTCACCCTACCAGTAGCGAAATCAGGAATAAAAGGGAAGATACAGTTTCTGGTTTCTTTGTGGGTATAGAGAGCTGGAAAAGAGCTAGAAAAGATGTCCCTCCCATGCTGACAATTAAAAAACAGAAAGAAAGAAAGCTGAACAAACTGCAAGTGAATAACTTTTCCTGGATCCAGCACAATTGAAGTTGAGGAAATGCCAACTAGTCCCAAATCTGGGTTGAGACAAGTGCCTACAGGGAGACACTGAGTGCAAGCACTTGTTTACTTGGGGCAGGTGAATACCAGGAAGAAGAATTCACCTACAATTATCAACAGAATAGTGGAGGCTAAGTATTGGCTGGTGGCACACTAGGGAGCCCTAAAGACTACAGATATAAGGGGAGTTAACACCACTTGCAGGCTTCTCTCACTATAGATACCAATGGGTACTCACAAAAAATATGATGGAAAGAGTCCTGAGAAAGCATCCCTCATGCATGGTACAGGCTTAAGGGTGAGGAAGAGCAGCTGCTGTAGGAAGGCCATGGAGTCCAGCCCAGATTCTTCTCCATCTCCCTTATAAAAATAAAAACAAAAACAAACAAAAATATCACTGGTGGTGTGGTGTAAAAAAAAAAAATCAAGGGAAATAACTTCATAATGCCAAGAGACAAAACAATCAACAGAACCAAGCCCATATATAACACAGATGTTGGAGCTATCAACATTTAATTTAAAATAAATAAAACGTTATTTAATTTAACAGCCAGGGGACGCCTGGCTGGCTCAGTCAGAGGAGCGTGTGACTCTTGATCTCAGGGTTGTGAGTTCAAGCTCCACATGGGGTGTAGAGATTACTTAAAAATAGAATCTTTTAAAAATAACTACGAAAACACGCTAAAGGTTCCAATGGAAAAAGTGAACAACATTCATTGTCAGATGAGTAACTTCAGCAGAAATGGTAACTAAGAAAAAATCAAATGAAGATGGTGGAAATAAAAACCACAGTGTTAGAGATTCAGATTGTCACTGGCTGGTTCATCAGCAGACTTAACAGAACTAAGCGAAGAATAGTGAACTCAAAAATACCCAAACTGAAAGAGAGAAGAGAGTAAAAGATAAAAGAGAATATAGCAGGGGCTCCTGGGTGGCTCAGTTGGTTAAGCGACTACCTTTGGCTCAGGTCATGATCCTGGAGTCCCAGGATCGAGCCCCACATCAGGCTCCCTGCTCAGCAGGGAGTCTGCTTCTCCCTCTGACCTTCCCCCCTCTCGTGTTCTCTCTCTCATTCACTCTCTCTCTCAAATAAATAAACAAAATCTTTAAAAAATAAAAAAAATTTTAAAAAAATTTTAAAAAAAGAGAATATAGCACCCAGGAAATACAGGACAATACCAATGATCTGACAGATATGCAATTAGAATTCCAGAAAGAAAAAAAGACAGGGAACTGGATAGAATAAATATTTGAAGGGATAATGGCTAAGAATTTTCAAAAGTAATGACATCTATCAAACTACAAATCAAACTATCAACCAAGATAAATATCCAAGCCAGAGACAGACGTATCATATCCAACTTCTAAAACATAAAACAAAGAGAAAATCTTGAAGGCACCCAAAGGGGGGAAATTATTAAAGAGAAATAAACATAAGAATTGTAAAAGCCATCTTGTTAGAAACATGCAAGCTACAAGACAGTAGGGGGACATTTTTTAAGGACTGAATGAGAGAGTAACATCATCAAGATGGAGGAGTAGGAGCTTCCAGACTCCATTCCCCTGCAAAAAAAACAATTAGACACTTATCCATGAATAAAAAATAGCTCTGGGAGAGTTCAGAAGTCCACTTAAGAAAAGCTTCAGCAACAGAGGTGTCTGTGTGGTACAGTTGGTTAGGCATCCAACTCTTGATTTTGGCTCAGGTCATGATCACAGGGTTGTGGGATTGAGCCCTGCATCAGGCTCCCTGCTCAGCAGGGAGTCTGCTTGAGATTCTCTCGCTCTGTCTCCCTCTGCCCCTCCCCCGCTCAAACAAACAAATAAATCTTTAAAAAAAAAAAAGAAGAAGCTTCAGCAACACGATAGAGAAGAAAAAAACCCTGAGAATAACCATACAAAAAGGGTAGGAATAAGTTTAATTTTGCTTGCATCATCCCATCCCCCAGGCTGGCACTGTTCTGTGCCAAGAGGGAACTCCCCAGCCCAAGAGAGTTCCCCATACTGGTAAAAGGAAAGCAGGGTGAGCGACAAGCTGCCCCAGCCTTTTGGAGCAGTGCATAAAGAACACATTTCAGTTTCACCCTACCCAGAAACCAGCAAAGCTGAGACCTCTAGAAATGGCTAAGAACAGAGAACAAGGGCAGGGGCTACCAGTATCAGCCACACACTGTGACCAACTGTGGTTCTTAGTGGACTGCTCCGGAGAGGACCACAAAAATCTTCAGTGCTAAGGACCTCAACAGCACCTGCAGATGCTAAGACCCCATCCCTGGCTTTCATCACTGAGAATCTCATTATAGACCCGAGCACCAGACTGCTTCACACAGGACTCCAGCAGCTTTTTGCTGCTGAGGAACCCAATGGCTAGCACAGCCACTGCAGACCTCCTGCAGATTTTGCCAACGAGATTTTTACCCTACAGGTTTTCATGCTCACAGATACCAGCTACCTGAGTCCCTCCCCACCAAAACCCAGGATCCACACTGCCAGCCTCAGCCTCAACAGCTATGTGCATGCAAGATGGCAGCCTAGACCCCCACAGCTGTTCCCCATGGTTATGCATGTACCCATGTACCTATGCACATACTGCAGCTACACAAGTCCATGTAGACAGTTAAGGCCCCCAGAATTGCTTGTAGACTCAGAGATGGCCCTGACTCCAGTCACTGTCTACAATGCCACAGGGGAGCCCAACATAGGAGCAACTAAACAGATAAAGCAAATATTAACAGACATAAAGGGAGAAATAGACAGCAATACAATAGAAGCAGGGGACTTTAATACTCTATTCTCATCAATGGCTAGATCATCCACACAGAAAATCAATAAGGAAACATTGGCCTTAAATAACATATTAAATCACATGGACTTAATAGATATATAAAGATCATTCCATCCACAAGCAACAAAATACACATTCTTCTCAAGCACACATGGCACATTCTCCAGGACAGATCATGTTAGGCCACAAAATAAGTCTTAATAAATTTAAGAAGACTGAAATCAGATCAAGCATCTTTTCCAACCACAATGATATGAAACTGGAAATCAATTACAAAAAGAACACTGGAAAATCCCAAAATTGTGGAGATTAAACAACATGCTACTAGACAACGAATTGATCAAAGAAGAAATCAAAAGAGAAATCAGAATATACCTTGAGACAAAATAAAATGGAAATACAACCTATCAAAACATGAGGAATACAGCAAAAGCAGTTCTAAGAGGGAAGTTCACAGCAATAAATGCCTACCTCGAGAAACAAGAAAAATCTCAAATAGGGCACCTGGGTGGCTCAGTTGGTTAAGCGACTGCCTTCGGCTCAGGTCATGATCCTGGAGTCCCGGGATCAAGTCCCGCATCGGGCTCCCTGCTCGGCGGGGAGTCCGCTTCTCCCTCTGACCCTCTTCCCTCTCGTGCTCTCTGTCTCTCCTTCTTTAAATAAATAAATAAATAAATAAATAAATTGATTGATTTGCAAATAAATAAATAAACAAAATCTTTAAAAAAAAAAAGAAAAATCTCAAATAAACCACCTAATCTTAAGCCTCAAGGAATTAGAAAAAGAACAAATGAAGCCCAAAGTTCGTAGAAGAAAGGAAGAAACAAAGCTCCTAGTGGAAATAAGTGAAGTAGACTAAGAGGACAACAGAAAAGATCAATGAAACTAAGAGTTGTTTTTCTTAAAAAATAAACTATATTGACAAAACTTTAGCTACACTCACCAAGAAAAAAAAAAAAGAGAGGGGGCTCAAATAAAATCAGAAATGAAAGAGGAGACATCACAACTGATACCACAGAAATATAAAGGATCATAAGAGACTATTATGAATAATTACATACCAACAAATTGGACAACCTAGAAGGAATGGATAAATTCCAGAAACATACAACCTACCAAGACCTAATCATGAAAAAAGAACATCTGAACAGATAACTAGTAAGAAGACTGAATCAGTAATAAAAACCATCAAAAACAAACAAAACTCCAGGACCAGACAGTTTCACTGGTAAATCCTACAAAATATTTAAAGAAGAATTAATACCAAGTCTTGTCAAACTCTTCCAAAAAACAGAAGAGGAAGGAACACTTCCAGACTCATTTCATAAGGCCAGCATTATCCTGATACCAAAACCAGACAAGGATGACTATAGGCCAATATCTCTTATGAACATGGATGCAAAAATCCTCAATAAAATATTAGCATACCAAATTCAACAATATATGAAAAAAATCACACACTATGATCAAATGGGATTTATTTCAGAGCTTCAAGGATGGTTCTACAACTGCAAATCAATTCATGTTTTATACTACATTAACAAAATGAGGGTAAAAAAACATATGATCATCTCAACAGATGTAGAAAAAACATTTGACAAAATTCAACACCGATTTATGATCAAAACTCTCAACAAATTGGGTATAGAGAGAACATACCTCAACATAAGGGCCATAAATGACAAGCCCACAGCTAACATCATACTCAGTGGTGAAAAACTAAAATCTTTTCTCTAAGATGGGGAATAAGACAAGGATGCCCACCTCCACCACTTTTATTCAACGTAGTTTTAGAAGTCCTAGCAAGAGCACTTGGCAAGAAAAAGAAATAACAGTCATCCATGGGACACCTGGATGGCTCAGTCGGTTAAGCATCTGCCTTTGGCTCAAGTCATGTTTCCAGGGTCCTGGGATCTGGCAGTGTTGGGCTCCCTGCTCAGTGGGGAGTCTGCTTCTCCTACTCCCTCTGCCCCTCCCCCTGATCACGCTCTCTCTCTCTCTCAAATAAGTGTTAAAAAAAAAAAAAGTCATCCAAATTGGAAAGAAGGAAAACTGTCACTATTTACAGATGACGTATTATATACAGAAAATATTAAGACACTACCAAAAAACTGTTAGAGCTAATAAAAAAATTCAAGAAAGTTGTAGGATACCAAATCAATATACAAAATACTATTATGTTTCTATACACTAATAACAAACTATCACAAGAAAAATTAAGAAAACAATCCCATTTTCAACTGCATCAAAAAATAAAATAAAATACCTAGGAATAAATTTAACCAAAGAGTTTACAAAAGACCTATATGCTAAAATCTATAAGACAATGATTAAAGAATTAAAGAAGACACAAATAAATGGAAAGATATTCCATGTTCATGAATTGGGAGAAAATATTTGCAAATGATATATCTGGTAAAGGGTTAATATCCAAAACATAGGGGCACCTGGGTGGCTCAGTTGGTTAAGCATCTGCCTTTGGCTCAGGTCATGATCCCAGGGGCCTGGGATCAAGCCCCGCATCTGGCTCCCTGCTCAGTGGGGAATCTGCTTCTCCCTCTCCCTCTGCCATTCCCTCCACTTGTGCTCTCTGGCTCTCTCTGTCAAATAAATAAATAAAATCTTTTAAAAATATATCCAAAATATATAAAGAACTCCTACAACTCAATAGCAAAACAACCACCACCCAATTAAAAAATGGGCAGAGAATCTGAATAGACATTTTTCCAAAGACATACAGATGGCAAACAGGTACATGAAAGATGTTCAACATTATTTATCATTGGGGAAATGCAAGTCAAAACCACAATGAGATATTACCTCACACCTGTTAGAATGGCTATTATCAAAAAAAAAAAAGAAGAAGAAGAAGAAGAAGAAGAAATAAGTGTTGGTGAGGATGTTGCACTGTTGGTGGGAATGTAAACTGGTGCAGCCTCTATGTTCTACTCCACTGAAACAGTATGGAAGTTCCTCAAAACATTAAAAATAGAACTACCATATAATCCAGCAATTTCACTTGAGTTTTTAATCTGAAAGAAAACACTAACTCAAAAAGATATCTGCACTCTCATGTTCACTGCAGCATCATTCACAATAGCCAAAACATGGAAACAGCCTAAGTGTCCACTGACGATGAATGGATAAGGAGATGAAATATTCAGCCATTTAAAAAAAAAAAAAAAAAAAGGAACATCCTGGGGCGACTGGGTGGCTCAGTCATTAAGCGTCTGCCTTCAGCTCAGGTCATGATCCCAGGGTCCTGGAATCAAGCCCCGCATGGGGGGGGCTCCCTGCTTGGCGGGAAGCCTGTTTCTCCTTCTCCCACTCCCCCTGCTTGTGTTCCCTGCCTCCCTCTGTCAAAAAATAAAATCTTAAAAAAAATTTTTTTGAAAAAAATAAAAATAAAAAAGGGACATCCTGCCATTTGCAACAAGATGATGGACCTTAAGGGCTTTATGCTAAGTGAAGTCAGATGGAAAAAGATAAATACCAGATGATCTCATTTATATGCATAATATTTGAAAAAATTTTAAACGAGCTCATGAATACAGAGAACAGATTGGTGTTTGCCAGTGGCAGGGTTTTTTTTGTTTTTGTTTTAAGATTATTTATTTGAGAGAAAGAGCAAGAAAGAGCTGAAGCAGGGAGGAGAGGGAGCTGAATGTGGGGCTCCATCCCAGGACCCTGAGATCATCACCGGAGCTGAAGGCAGATGCTTAACTGACTGAGCCACCCAGGCGCCCCAGTGGCAGGGGTTTTATATATACATATACATGGTTAATAACACTGTGTTATATTCAAAAGTTCCTAAGAAAGCAGATCTTTCTCATCATAAGAAAAATATTGTAACTGTACAGTGATGTTAACTAAACTTATTGTGGTGATCATTTCACAATAAATATATATATATATTGAATCATTATGTTATACACCTGAAACTAATGTTATATGTCAATTATATCTCAATTTTTAAAAGTAAAGCAGAAATTGAGGAGTTAGAAAAAAACAGTTAAGGGGCGCCTGGGTGGCTCAGTTGATCAAGCGACTGCCTTCAGCTCAGGTCATGATCCTGGAGTCCCGGGATCGAGTCCCGCATCGGGCTCCCTGCTCGGCAGGGAGTCTGCTTCTCCCTCTGACCCTCTTCCCTCTTGTGCTCTCTGTCTCTCATTCTCTCCCTCTCAAATAAATAAATAAAATCTTTAAAAAAAAAAAAAACAGTTAAGTAAACCAAAATAGCTGGTTCTTTGAAAACTAATCAACAAAACAGAAACTGCTAACTTGATTTTCTAAAAGATGAGAAAGCACAAACACACAAAAGAAAAGAAAAGAAAATGAGAAAGCACAAACACAATCTGGTAAGAACAGGATTTTTTTTAAATCATGAGACGACTTTGTACAACTATATGAAATAAAAACATTTTAAAGAAAATCTAGATGAAATAAACATCCTAAACAAGTGAATTATGAAAAAGAAATATAGAAGTAGAAAGTCGTAGAAGAGCTCCCCTGCCAAAAAGCTAGGCCCAGCTGATTTCACAAAGAAATCTACCAAACCTGTAAAGATCAGATGATGTAAATGCTACTTAAACTATTTCAGAGCACTGAAAGAAAAAATACCCAAATTATTTTTTTTACCCAAATTATTTTTATGCCAACTTAACATCGATTCCAAAACCAAACACTGAATAAAATACAACTATAGACCAATCTCATTTATTAATATTAATGCAAAAATTGTGAATAAAATATTAGCAAACAGAATCCAAAAATCCATCATGATCGAGTAGTGTTTATTCCAGAAATGTAAGAGGGGTTCAGTATTTGGAATCCCTTAATTAATCATTTTAATAGAACTAAAGAGAAAAACATACTCATCTCCACAGATTTTAGCAATGGAAAAACAGAACACTTATTTAGGTTTTTTAAAAGCCTCAAAAATAGGAATACCTCATTGATATAAAAATAAGAATATAAACTTTAAAAAAATCAGCAAATGATATAATGGGAATAGACTAGGACAGCAGTTCTCCACTATGTAGTCTGTGGATCCAGACCAAGACATTATTTATTTCCTCTTTACACTAGGATGATACAAAAGCAGTGGTGGACAGAAATGCTGGTGCCTTAGCACAAATCAAGGGAGTGGCACTAGACTCCTCTATGTAGTCATTGTATTCTTCAACACACATGTTCATGGTGGTGGAAAAAGAGCAATTTTTTACTTAAGAATATCCTGGATGAAGCAGTAAAAATAATCAAATTTATTAAGTTTCGACCCTTGAGTTCATGCCTTTAATATTCTAGGTGAAGAAATGGCAAGTATGTATAAAGCACTTCCATTGCATACCAAAGTAGGATGGCTGTCACCAGGAAAAGCATTTGTGCAACTGAGCTGCAAGTTCAGTTGTGTATTTTTCACAAACATCGTATTTACTTGGAAGAACAACTGGGAGACAAACTAAAGTTATTGTATAGTTGGTAGTTATAGTTTATAGTTATAGACTTGGGTATTCAGCAGATGTTTCCTCAATAATTAATAAGGTGAGCTCTCATTTCAAGGAAAACAACTGACAATATTTGTCGCTAAGAGAGAATTCAAGCATTCAAGCAAAAATTAAAATTTTAGAAAATTTTTGTCCACCACCCTGAGTCTGACAACTTCTCAATACTTAGATTTTTTCTGATGACATCAGCAGTGATGTTTAAAAATGCAATTTTTTTGGTACCATATAAATCAAACGCATCAAACATTTGCAAGATCTGCATAACTCAATGAACTCATTTTCCAAATGACAAATTCATGGGGCTACAAAACCACATGTGAGTAAGCGATCCCTTCAAAGTGCAAGACAAACCAATGGATTTTAACAGAGTACAAGAAGTTCATTAATATAGTTTAGATTCTTCTTTGCAATCAACTTTTAAGAAACTATCACCTGTCAAGTTTTGGAGTAGCATCAAAGAATATCCGTAATTACCCAAAAAGGTTATTAAAATACTCCTTCCTTTTCCAACTACCTATTGGAGTCCAGATTTTCTTAAGTACTTCAACTAAAACAATGTAGTGCAACAGACTGAATGTAAAACGGATATGAGAATCTGTCTTCTATTATAAAGACAAAGATCTGCAAAAATGTAAACATTGCCAGGCTTCTCACTTTTGTTTTGAAAGCTATTTTTTATAAAATGTATTTATGTTAACCCAGTAGTTTTATCGTTATTTCTCATTTAATTAATGAAACTTAAAATTTTTATGAGTTTTAACTTCTGACATGGACCATCTCAACAGATATAACTCCAATGAACAAAAGTTCTTTGGATTCTTCAGTAATTTTTAAGAGAGTAAAGGAGTCTTGAGACCAAAAAGCTTGAGAACCACTGTACTGTAGACATTCCCATTAAAGTCAGGATGATGTCAGGTCTGGGCAGAAATATACAAGATGACATGGGCACATGTTGTGCCAGAAAGTATAGAAGCTATCAAAGACAATTATGTAAAAAATGACACAGCTATCAACTTGAAAGAGCCCTTCCCCCCACCCACCCAAGTCAAAATAGGATGATTTGAGCATCAGTGAGAACAGTATTTGTAACTGATTAAAATACATCAAATACATAACCATCCATGAGCTCCTGAAGATAGTTAAAAAAACACAAAAAAGGGGTGCCTGGATGGCTCAGTCATTAAGCGTCTGCCTTCGGTTCAGGTCATGATCCCAGGCTTCTGGGATCGAGCCCTGCATCGGGTTCCCTGCTCCGCAGGAAAGCCTGCTTCTCCCTTTCCCACTCCCCCTGCTTGTGTTCCCTCTCTCGCTGTGTCTTTCTCTGTCAAATAAATAAATAAAATCTTTAAAAAAAAAAAACACCAAAACAAAATTTCATTTGTCACCTTTAAGGGTTGCTAAAACATCACTTATTTTTCCAAAAACCGATGTTTTAAAAAATGAAGCACTTTTCCCATGTTTTTCCTGAACAAACTATTTCCAAAAAAAATAAATAATGGATGACTTCAAGTACGTATTATAAAGTCCAATTAATACTGAGGAAATGCAGTTAATCACTAATTTGCAAACCCTAATAGACCGAAGTATCAATATCCATTAAAGGCTAAAACTATTAAAAGATCGATAGAAAAATGTAGTGTATAAGTAAGGTTGACGTTTGAAACTGATTGACCTTAATGTCACTGAGAGGGGGCAACTAGCCATTTTGTGCTTCATGATCTGACCAAAAAGGAAGTACACAATACCACTTCGGAAGTTTTCTTGCTAATGGTAATCAATCCTCTACATCTAACTAGCAATTTATAGGAAATATGTGACATGGAGATACAAATCAAAAGATAAAGTAATCAGCCAAATTCAGCATGTGGAAAAGTACAGGACAGTTAACATGGCATAGAAAAGAAAATGTTGGGGCTGCAGAACAGGGTGAGGGACTTTTAAATAGATAGACTTCAAAGGCACATTAAGCAAATACAATGTGCCAACCTTACTTGGAATCTTATTTGAACCAACTATAAAAAGGCACTTTTGAGACAACCTGGAAAATTTGAACATGAACTAAGTAGTGGTTGATATTAATTTTGTCACGTGTGACAAAGTCCTTATCTGTTAGGAGAGATTTCATGAATTTGTTTTAAAATACTCCAAAAAAAAAAAAAAGGGTAGGAGGAAAAAGCAAGTTAAGCAAAAGGTTGGTAGTTATGGAACCTGGCCAAGGGTACATGAGGGGTTGTTAACATGATTTTAATTTTGTGTATGGTTGCAAGTTTTCTATAATAAAAAAATCAAACAGTATTCTGAAGACACCTATATTGACTATATGAAATATAAAAGAAGTGTAGCCAGAGCACCCTGACCTTGAATTTATAATTTTGGAAAGAAAATGAAAGAATGGAGAAAAAAAGAAAGAACAATGTAATATTGCTTAATTTAAGGCAATGCTTAGACTAAACAGCTCCAGGAAGAGATTAGTATTACTGGAGTTATCAAATAGTTACAGGAATGATATTTACTCTAATAAAAAAAAATCACTAGGACATGTTCATGCTTCTTTTGAAGTTCCTCAACCAGTCTACTATGCAGACTAATTTTTCAATCCTGAAATTCACTGGAAACTGCAGAAATTCTCAAAAGTCAAGACAGTAAAAGCACATCTATCTTGCCCAGTAAAATAATTTGGTGTTGAAGCACAAGCTTAAATAGAAAAAAGATGCAGATACACATGTAAATAAAATGTTTATCCACAAATGGGTCTACAGAATCATTTTAGTAAAAGTTAACTTTTCGGCAGAATGTGTACACAAATAGTTTAGAGAAAAAGAACAATCTCTACAAATATCTTCCTTAATTATATCATGACCAATTCAACCCACAAATCAACAATGTGGTTGCAATTTTAAATAATAAATAATATTAAAAGTCTGGTAACAGGCTACAGTGATGCTGCTACCCTTGGCACACAATAAACACAGAATTCTACCTAGTCTGTCTGGAAAGACAGAGAGTAACATCTTAAAATTAGAGGAAACACTACTCTGGGTACAACTTGTAAATGAGTATATAACCTATATGTGACTACAAGCAGATTAGACTTTTAAATAAAATTTTCACTTGAGTAAAATTAAATGCTAACCTATGCTCAATGACAGGTAATTTCTAATATTTTCACTAATAAAAAACGGCAGGCACCTTCACCATACCTGTGGTTATAAAGCGGCTTTCACCTCTTCCCAAAACATTCCAGTATAATCTTGTACTTATCCATTTGGGTAAGTTACTTTGATCTTCTGTATTGTTCCAAACTAAGAAAATATAAACAACAGATTGGGGATGGGGTGGCGGCAGAACACCTTATTCAAAGATTGTTACTTTATATGAACTAAAGAATACACTGATTAGAAGTACAAAATAATAAGCAAGAACTCATAAATTTTGATTACTGCTTTAATTACATGCCTTAAAACATACCTACATATTATGAGTTACTATATGTTTTATGCTTTTAGTTTACTTGCTACATGGTCATTAGGCCAGCTCTAAAAAATGTTTACCATCCAAATAGAAATTCATTAGGGAATACTAAAATTTTTGTTTTATGATTAGTTCTGCTCCTAAGATCAGCCTGAAATGAGTTTTAATCCAGTAAAAAAAAAGGTGGGGAGCCCTATTATCAAATAATTGAGTCTCTATTTTCAATAGTAACTATGTAGTAAACAAATTTTCAGTCAGGCCCTGCCTGTCTGTACCATCTATGTATAATAAATTTTCATTATTAAAAATAGAGGATAATATTTACATTAAGTCTAGGTTTTGTTCAAAATGTATTAAACAGGTAACAAAGGACATTTAAACAAGGCCTAATTTAATGTTTTTATTTTTTAGAATATAAAAATAGCAAAAAATGTCATGCTTTAAAATCTTTGTAAGCATGTACTTTTATAAAAAATAATCATTTATTGTTTAAAACAATTAAAAAATTAAAACAAAATGTCCTATTTCTTACTTTCATCTTGGAAAGCAAAAATACACTAAATGAAATATCAGTGTATTTTATTTTCAAATCAAATATGGAAAAGTATTTAAACATGAAAAATGATTTTGGTCAGGTTGATAATCAACACTTTCATTTCTAAAACTGTGAGAACGTAAGGGATTAACTGATTTCATTTACCCATGCCACAGCAGTATAACTACAATGAGTTCAACTGGAAATGAAAAATAAGGTTTACATACTTTTTAAGACCAGGTATATTCTCATCAAAAATAAGTAAAATAACAAAAGCATCAATCAACTTTTTTTTCCAACTCTCCCTAATATTTTAAATGCTTCTTTCATTCCACTCAGAGATCTTTGGAGTAGAAAAAAATGTTTAATACAAATCTTCTTAAACAAAATAACTATTTTAAAGATGGAGTAAAGCCCACAAATTAGATCTTTAATTTATTCCAGAAAAGATATTTTCAATGCATTTAAATATTTAATGATCATTAGGATAATAATATAAAGGCCTCCATTAAAATATAAAACTCTTTCTTAGGGAGGACAAAAATTAACATTGAAGAAATTAAATTTATAAGACCTATTTCTCATCTAAGTTTTTTAAAAACATTTGTGAAGCTTACATTTTCTGGCTGTTAAAAAATTCTTTTCAAAAACACCACAATTAAGTTCAAAATCTCAAGACCTACGAAAAAAAATTTTTTAAAGAACAGTAACTACCTTGATATACAAATCGTGTCTCACCTTACAGTCTTCTTGTCATTAATTTTTTGGACAGCACTTTTCCTCCCCTTTTACCCAAAAGGAAGCTCCTGTAAGTCATCGGTACCTGTCATCCACATCAAATTCAATCTGAACCTTCAAGTCCTATTCTCACCTATAGAGCAAATTTGAATCCCAAAAACCAGATGAACAGCAACTGATTCCAAAAGTCAAGTTAAATACCAAAATATATTCTAATGTACACCAGTATGCTATATATTCCAAGAGATTGATTTGTGTTTAAAAAAAACAAAAAGCAAAAAAAAAAAAATAAGCATTCAATGTTTATTTGAGGTGCTTAAAACAAAGTTTTAATACTAATACCCCGACCTAGGCTTTCAACTTCATTCAAATGAACTAGTTAAAATAAGCAAAAATAAACTGTGTCATTGTATTAGATCAAACCAACCAAGGCATAAAGACTATTCAGTGCAAAATGGTTTTCCAAGAGTGGTTTTTAACTCTCCTGGTAACCAAATTTCTGTCAGACTTCTATCATTATACAACTGGAACTGCTTCCATAGTCACCAGTAAAAAATCACAGTTCTTTTGGAAATCTACCTCCAAGCCTCCATACCCTCCCTGGCAAGAACTCAATCTACCCACTTCTCCTCCCTCCCTTAAGTATTCAGTTCTTTCCCGAAGTAGAAATTCCATAAATATTACAATATTAAGGGCTAAATTTTAATGAATATAAATCAGAGGAAATGAAGGAACATGAACTCCCATTCAAACCTTCCTTAAAAAAAAAAATGTTTCCAAGTTATATTTTTAACTTCCCCCATGATTCGCTTTAAAAAAGACGAACACAAAATCTCTCTAATGACTTTATTCATGAATCTATAACGGAACTCAAAATAGCAAGGAACATGAAAAAAATTCAGATTAATATTTATCAACCAAATACATCAGAGAATACATCTATTTTTTATTTAACTAACAAAAATGTCTAAAATGCATGTGTGAGAATATAAACATTCTCCACTTTCTGGAATTTCAAAGTAATGAAGATCTGCTTAATACAGTTGGCCAGAAAAGCTCATTTACACTGTCAAATACATGTAATTCAAAAGAAATCAGACACAACTGATAAAATAACCATCTCATGGTTAATCTTCTGGTAAAGTGCTACTTTCAAAGAAATAAGATTAAAAATTTTTAAATGCTGAACCATCATTCTGGAAGTGTTAAAATTTCTCTTCAAGATTCACTATGTTCATCACATTCATATGTCCCCAAGAGTCCATACACACTATTTTACAATCTAAAAAAATCTGTTAGCTCATAGATTATTTCCTGGAAGTTAAAGATTACTACACCATTGCTAAATGAAGTTTTTCATGATACAGGTGTGTCCCAGACACAGTGATTTTTCATTGTTTTAAACATGATCTTTGGTTTGAAGCTGTCCTGATATCCTTTCTGGCTGGATGGCTGTGGTCATTAAAATATTCATAAAACAGCACATAGCTTCATTTGAACCACACAAGTAAATTGGGTCAATGGCCTAAAGGCAAGGAACGGCACATACTCAGCATCTGGCAAGAAGAGTTCCCCGAATCCATAACTGACGTGGTCAGTGTTAAAGAAAACAAGCGTTGCTGAGGAGTGGCTCACCTCCTTTCATCAAAGACCTCTCTCGATTTATTAACAGCATTAGCCACTAAGGAAATTAGTTGGGAAAAAAATCTAATCTGAAGGAAGGCACATGGATGCAAATCTTAAAAACAGAAAAATAAGACCAAGGAAACTGCTTAAATAAGAATGTGTGTGTCCATCCCAAAGTATATGCACATCTCGTATTTGAGGTTGAATATGATCACTGCATAGATTGCACCACGTGGAAAACTCTACGCCTACGGGCATATATATGAGATCAGAACTAACTGGTGGTTTTCCCGAAATAATGAGACTGTCAATGATGCAAAAGCTGGCCTTTCCCCCAAATGAAAGGTTTTAAATAGCAAAGGGCTGAAATAACAATGGAAACTGTAAGAAGCCATAAAGTTAAATCTCAGAAAGGACAAGTTCAACGTCATAGCTGAAGGCTGCTGATGATTTCTTCTCTCTCTCCTTGAATAATTACATGCAAATGCCTTTTAGCAATGGCAGCATTCAAATCCCACAAAAAATCAAGTAGTGCCCCCTTCAGGAGCACCTCCATTGGCACAAACTGTAAAACCTGCTGGGGTGCGTTGGATTTAAGCAAAGAGCTCAACAATTCATTCACATTCTGCAGATACTGGAAAACTGGATTTGGAAGGTCCTGATAACCAACACACAGCAGGACTGCACAGGTCTTCAGGGGCTCAGAAGAAGTGGGACAAGAAAATGTGATGAATCTAAAACAGCTGTGGAGTACAAAGATCAAACCAGCCATAAATCTTGTAAAACAAGAAAGTACAGGCAAAATCATAACATCTCCTGTATGAAGCTGCTGCAATGAATGTAGAAGGCAGTCCAGAAACAGTTGCTGGTAAATCGGGTCTCCATCATGAAGCAACGAACAGCGGAAAGTCATGAGTTCAGCTGATTCCAGGACTTCCAGTGGTATATGTGTTTTGATATCACGGAGAGTTGAAAAGCCCACAAGCAGGCACTTTATTTGGTTGCTGGGTTCTACCACCTGTTCATCCTGAAGGCACCTGGTAAGGCTAAACAACTCAGAAAATATCAATTCTTCAGTAAAAATGTGACAAGAACAGTAATACTGCTGTTTGGGCCAGAACTTGGAATCCAAATTCAAGGCTCCTCCTAATGACTTTTCAATTGCTTCATTAAGAGTCTTTAAAATTTCACCATCACAGAAAGGAGAACACTTTACCTTTGGCAGTTTCTTTCCCTCTAAAATATGCCATAAGTGATACTCAAGATTGGAAGCTGTCCCTTCTAAGAGAGAACTTTGCCCAGAATGATACACAGCATGTTCTTCTGCCCAACTATTAAAGTATCCTTTGGCCACCTTATCTTTCCATGAAAGGGTTTCCAGCATTTTCCTTTCATTATAGGTTTTAAAATACCTGTTCCTCTGCCCAAACCATTTTGTATTTGTACTACAACCAATATTAGATTTTTTCACTAGCCAATGATTTCTGGAAAGAGGCTTCAACTGAAACTTTTGCATGAAATATTGAACAGCACAGTCCCTTAAATTATTCAGCTTTGTTTGTTCCCCTTTTCCCATGCACTGAAACAGACGAATGTTCTCAGAAATAGTCTCTAGTTGGTATTTATGAAAGAACATACAACATTCTTCATGCCTTTTAAGAAAAGATTCGGGAATCACATGATGGGGAAAGAGAGCTTTCTGGGTCATTTCCATCCCAAAATTCAGCACCATCTTAGATAACAGAGGATGGACTGCCTCTCTTCCTTTATAGTGGAGACAAACCACATAGACTTCTGAGTTCCCTGCCTTACTAGTAGCAGGTTTAAAAACATGGACTTGGTCAAAGGAACAGTTTAGCAGGTACATCAGGTTTATGGAACAATGTTCAAACAAAGTAAACATCTTCAGAACAAAAGAGCCACCATTTCCAAGAGTCATCAGAGCAGTGACGACTTCACAGTAATGCAAAGAAGAGACTAAAGCTTCTTGTTCACCTGGGTTTCCTTGGCAATCAAAACTCCCATCTGCAGTGATCAAGTGAATGGTAGCCATGTTACTTACGAAATTCTGAAGTCCAGTCAGGTATTTCAAGGTCATGATATCACCAGTATTATCTGGACCAAAGTACCACCAATGCAAGGTATTTGCAATAAGTCGGTCATCCATAATCATCGTAAGATTGTCATTTGCTTCGTGGTATGGATTCAAAGTATTAGCTACCCAACTCCAATCACAGGGGAATCTATGGGATTTTAAGTAGTGATTGAGACTAGCTATAAAAGCTCCAGGAGCTTCACAAAGGTGTAGAGAATTCAGTTTTCCATTCTGAAAAGCTTCCTGTGGAATAAGTGGAAAGCTGCACAAAATTTCATGAAACTTACACCATGCTTGAGTACAAAGTTCAGCGTTCACAGATTTTTTCACATGAGAAATTATTTTTCCAGCTTTATTGGTGAAAGCAGTGTGTTCATGCCACTCATCCAATTTCTTATCACTCAGTAGGTTTTTTACTTCATTTAGGGAGTTCTTCAAATCAAGCAATGTATTAAATTCCGTGTGGTCACAAGTGAAAATTTCACTGGGATCTGGTAACTGCCACTCATTATTAAGTGGCTTGCCATAAGAAAAGTTCTTGGCAAAGAGTTCAAAAATGTCAGCAAGAACATCTGGGCTGAATGTCTCAGGACTTGAACCCAGTGGTGGCTTCCTGCACTTACTCATTTTCAAATTAAATTAAAATCTAGAAAAAGAAAACACATAATTAAATGAATCAAGTTTATTAGTGAAATCTCATCCACAGCAAATAAGATCACACTCATGACAAACCACATAAAATGGGAAGGTTAATGTCAGCACATTCTGTTACATAATGAGGCAATTTGGAATAAAGAAAGAGTAAAGGCTTTTACATCCAACAGAGCTCAAAACCACAGCTAAAAAGTGGCCTTGGGCAAATTACATCTTTGAGCCTGTTTCTTATTTAAAAGTAAGGGTATCATTTTTTTAGACAAGGATAAAACATGCTAGCATGTAAAAAGCATATACCAACGAATATTCATCAGTGATGGCAGCTCATATTACCATGGTAATCCATCTAGATCCTCCCCAAAATTTTCCTCTAACCATGGCTGAGACACTACCCACATGGCCCCAAACACACTCTCAGACTAAGACTCATCCCTTGACCTTTGATCAAGCTTTAACAAGTGACTTTTAGCTTTTTCAGTTCCCTCCAAATCTCACCTCCTTCCAGGAGAAGATTCTACACCTGAACCCAGTACTGGTACTGCTACCAGGCCTCTCTGCCACCACACACTTATTCACCTACAAGGACTGCCAAATACGTCCTCCATCCAGATCTCACACTCTTGCTAAGACATGCACTTTGGTGGTACCAAATCACCTTTACAGGCCACCAACTAACACTCATCACCATACTGCTTGTTAACTGTGGCGTACCTGACTGGTTAGCCTCTATTCAGCTTAATGCTGAAACTGAACTATAGTTCAACCTGGCATGTCTCTAAACTAGATTCCTGTCTCATCTACTCAGACAGCTCCATGCCTCCACTACAAAATATATCTTCTTGTCACTAAAACGTAACACACTTTGATAGAGGATCTTTAAATTGAAGAAATAGCCTCACTGAATATACAAATTATAAACAGTCACCCTACATTCTGTGTTCTAACACCGCCTAAGAAACCAAAAACATCTGTCTACTGGAGGGAAAGAGATATAAGGGAAAGAAGCATGGCTTAATGGCATAGTGTTGGCCTAAGTTGTACATTCCAGCAGACAGAGCTCTAAGTATGATGATAGTACTTGTTGGCTCAATGTTAATTAATAGGTGCTTTAGTTCATAAGTTCTGCATTTGCTTAGCATATTCAACGCATTCTACACCAGTTTTTCAAAAAGAATCTAAATACGTCAAACACAAACTGACAACAAAACCACCACCCCGCAAAAAGCCAATGTTTGATGATTAAAATGGGAAACAAAGGTGAGCTAGTGCCACAATACAGTAATATCCAAAAGACTGTAATTAGCAACTTCTTTTGTACTGTTCTTTTGGCACACTTTTTTCATTCTCTTATATTTTGTTTAAATTATTTACAACCCTGTATACTCCACTAGTTTGTAAGCTTTTTGAAGTAACAAGTATCTTCTTAAGTCATTTGTTTGCCACAGTGTATTTACAATACACGTATATAGCTAATAGTCACACTTGCCCATCAATACCTTTTTCTTATCTTAGATCTTTTTTTTTTTTTTACTGTTAGAAGCTATATTCAGACAGACTTCTGAAAGAAGGCCAAAAATGAGGCATTGTCACATTCATTAAAATACTAAAGGCAAATGAAAGTTTATTACAAGTTATTCTGTCTTAATTCCCACTGTGCTTACTGGAAACTACCACCATGTTTAGATCACAACTATATTTTATTTTGGAAAAAGTCTGATTTTAGTCTAATCTCACATACTAATTAATGGCTGTAGGTAAGCTCTGAAATCTTACCTAAGCTAATAGATAATTACCTTCACATGAGAAAAACTAAAGTGATTCAAACACTCCACTGTTCTTCCTGACTACACCTGCGGTACACAAATCAAGATTATATATTTATATAAAAATTATATATATTGAATGTGTGTGTGTGTGTGTGTGTGTGTGTGTGTGTGTGTGTGTATGGAATAACGCTCAGGTCTATAATCCAACCTTTGTTTCCTCCTATCAAATTCCCAGAATCCACCCACCTCCCAGCTACCAGTCTCCTGATTGTAGACACTGTCAATTCTCTGCTGGATTACTGCCATAGCCTTCTAACTGGTCTCTTCTATCTTTGCCTCCTTTGGCTCCCCATTTCACCCAAAGTAAATACCACAGTCGTTACAGTAGCCTACAAGAACCTTGAAGATTTCTGCCCTCAAGCCCCAACCCATCTCTAACCTGTCTATTATTCCCCTTATTCATTCTGCTCCAGCCACACAAGCTTTATTGCTGTTCACTTAAACACCAGGTACACTGCAACCTGCTGGTCTTGATCAATCCCTCCGCGTGGAACCCCTCTTCCTTCAGATTACCTGCATACCTAACTCCCTCACCTCCTTCAAATATTACTGGCGTGTAATTTCTCTATGAAATCTAACCTGACATCCTAATTGCACCTTGCACTACCACCAATGGTAAAGGTATGGACCTAGCTGTACTATAGTTTTCCATGACTCTCTTTTCCCTCTAACATGTAATTTGCTTATTATGTTTATTATTGTCTTCCCCAAATTAGAATCTAAGCTCCACAAGGCAAGGATCTTTGTTTTGTTGACTCATTTATCACCCCGAGGTTACAACAGTACTTAGTACACAGTAAACACTCAGTATTTATTGAATAAATGAATGTATATCATACTTAACACAAACGGCACTCTTCTGAGTAGATTCTGAATAGGAGTCATAAAAATGCACTTCACTTTCACTCCAGCCCTTCAAGGCATGACCAAAAATTAAAAAACAAAACACGCGGTTTACAAGATAGAAGTTTCCAGTATGTTCCTCTGTCCCTTTCATTAAGCACTCCACAGAGCTTTGTGGCATCATAATTCTGCTAGGAGGGTCAGTATTACCATTCTTATTTTGCAGATTCGAGAAGAAAAGTCATGTAGCCCCCTGTTCGAAGCCACAAAGGAAACACCTGCAAAATTCGTGAGCCTGACACAAAACCCACAAGATCTCACTTCTCCAATTAATGCTTACAAAGGAGTTTTAGAAATGTTTCTGGCAACTCCTCCCAGCAACGGTGAAAGTAATAGCTAGAGTGTATCCAGCGCTTTACTTTGGGTCCGGGGCACCCAAGATCTCGTTTCACCTGATGGAAGTGAGTCCCAAGCTACATTCGAGCGGCCCGATTCCTACTGACCTGGAGGCACCTCAGTCCCAGCCCCTGCCTCACTCGAAGGAAGACCCGGCCTCGGAACCCGGGTCTGATTACCTTCGCTCACGCCCACCTCGTCCCCCCGAGTCTAGAAAAGCAGCGCTTCACTCGTTCTCCTCACGCGAAGGAAGCATCCTCCCCTTCCGCTCCCGGGGCTGCTTCCCGGAACGGTCGCTCCTAAAGGTCTGCGGCGCCTCCCGCCGCAGCGGATGTAGGTGGCGCGCCGAAAGGCCGGGAAAGAGGCCCTGGCCCGCCCTCACAACACCAGAAGCGGTAACCCACCTCCAGGCCGCGCCGCCCCGGAACGTCGGCAGAGAGCCGCCCGAGGGCCCTGAGAGACACATTGCGCACGCGCCTCGAGGCCGGGCTGGCGTCACGCGTCAACGTTACGCACGCCGGCGACTCTCGCAGCGCCGAAGCCCTTGCTCCCTAGGTTTCGTTTCTCCGCCGGGTGCTGAAGATGGGAAACGCCAGTCTCCGGGCCCACGGCTTCTATGGCAACGGAAGGTGCTCGCGGAGGCGGAGCGTCCCTTGGCCCCGCCCCCTCAGCGGAGAGGGAGGAGAGGGCGGTGAGGTGGGGCGGGGCAAACCTATCAAGCACACGCTGGCTCCGCCCACCCGGCCTTTGGGCAGGGAAGGCTTTCTGAGGCTGTTAGGCGGAAGTTGGTTTGTAACACAGGTTGAGTTAAAACTGGCGCTCGAAAGACAGTATGAGGTTAAAAGCCAAACTAGGCAAACTGCGAGATAACACTGTTATTATAATATATATATTTATAAACCAGTAAGGAAAAGACAATCTCAAAGGAAAATTGGGCGGAAATTTGAACAGGCCATCCAAAACAAGTAAAACAGCCAATAAGGATATACAAAAAATTTTAACCTATTATAAAAAAAAAGTTGGAAATGAAAACAATAAATTGCCTTTTCACCCAATTTAGCAAAGGTTAAAAAGATCAATAATGGCCACTGTTGTTGAGAATATGGAGAAACAGGTTTATATACTGTGGGTGGGCATAAAAATTGGTATAATCCTTACAGAAGGCAAACTTTAAAATGGCCTTGCACCTTAGCCGGACGATTCCCGCGCCTAGCAATTTATCCTTAGGAAACAAACAGGCACTCACTTTGGACAAAATGTTCGTTTCGGCACCTTAATAGCAACAATAACAAAAACTGGAAACTCTAAATGTCTACTTTAAGGGAATAAAATTCTTCATGATACATCCATACAATGGGATACTATTCGGCCAATAATAGGTTATATGTGTCAACAGTATTGCATAAAAATGGGAAAATACAGAGCTGTGTGTAGAGTTTGAACCATTTATGTAAATTATATATGTGTATATAAAATACATTATTTTACAAGTCCTCCAGGACGTGCATCAATTGAGGGGAAACAATTGTCTTTTCAAAAAAATGGTGCTAGGCCATCTGGATATTCATATGGAAAAAATTTTATTTGGACTCTTACCTCCATCATAAAAATACATTTCATTTGGGTTGCCAATCTATATTTTAAAAGTCAAACAACTCTTTTAGCAGAAAACATCTTTGTGACCTTGAAGTAGGCAAAAAGTTTACAACAAAGCAGAAAAGCACTAATCATAAAGGGAAAATATATAAGTTGAACCATATTGAAATCAAGAATGTCTATTCACCAGAAGACACCATTGAGAGTGAAAAGACAACCTATTGAAAGGGAGAAAATATTTACAATAAATATGTATGACAAATGACTTGTATCCAAAATATATAACTCATACAAATAAATGAGAAAAGATGCCTAGTGGAAAAAATGGGTAAAAAAAAAAAAAAGGAGCAAACACTTCTAAAAGATGGTATCTAAAAGTCCAATAAACATATGAAAAGATGCTCAACTTCATTAGTCTTTGGGGAAATGTAAACTAACCCCACAATGAGTTAGAATTATACATTACACTGGCTAAAACAAAAAAGACAAAATGTAAGTGTTGGAGAGCATGAGGAGCAACCAATGGAAAGCTGTTTGGAAGGAAAAGATCTCCCAAGATCTTCCAAATTCACAAGTTGGTTGCCCTTCAAAAAAAAAAAAATTTAATTATATACAGTCAAATGCTGAAATCCTACATGTACTATTCAACCACTTTTGCCAAACACCTATTAAATACTACAGAAAGTTCCCTTAAGCGCCTTCCCAATCAATCTGACTCCCAAGTTTTTTATATCATCATAGCTTAGTTTTGCCTATTTTAGAATTTTATATAAATTCGGTCATTACAGTTTGTTTGTCTGTTTGCAGCCCATTTCCACTCAGTAATCTTTTTTTTTTTTTTTGTAGGGGAGAAAAAAAATCTTTTCCTTCTACCCTTCTAAGTTCTCAGCTGGGGCTCTGTAACAAAAGGTAGATTAACAAGAGAAAAGCACGTAAATTTACTAACATGTTTTATGTGACATGGGAGCCTCCACAAGGAAATGGAAGTTCTGAAGAAACTGTGAAACCTGAGTGTTTTTGTACTAAGTTAAATGAGGAGTAGAAAGTTGTGGGGAAATGTGACAAATGGGTATGAGCTACAAGTAGTACAGTGGGAGAAATTTAGCAAGGCACGTTCATCCAGATTGCTCTTAAGGTCCTCCCATCTTCAGAAATGAGGATGTTCCTTTCCTCCAGTTATAGGGAGGGCATATCTCACATGAGGATCCTGTGACCTGCTTCAGGGCAAGGTCAGAGGGTCCTTCCTGCACCTGCCATTTCTCAAATTCCTTTAGCTTAAAACATTTAATATGCCAGTCACCATATTTTGGGGCAGCATGTTCTAAACCCTGTCAATATTCACCCATGTTGTTTTATGTATTTGACGTTCATTCTTTTTTATTGCTAATTAGCATGTCATTGTATGGAGAGATCATAATTTAGTTATCTATTCTTTTGTTGATGGACATCTGAGTTCTGTTTCCAGTTTGAGGCTATGGTGAATAAACCTGCTATGAACATTCTAGTACAAGACATTGCTGTAAGCATATGTTTTCTTTACTCTTGGGTAAATAGATCTATGTGTCACTTCGAAGAAACCTCCAGACAGTTTTCCCAGAGTGCTTGAACAAGTTTACATCCCTACCCACAATACCTAAGAATTCTGGCCCTTGTAGACTCCGCCCAGCCGCGGTCTACCCCACCTTGTTCTTGGACATTGCCAGGGACGGTGAGCCCTTGGGCCACATCTCCTTTGAGCTGTCTGCAGACACAGTCCTACAGACAGTAGAAAACTTGAGTGCTCTGAGCCCTGGGGAGAAAGGATTTGGTTATAAAGTTTCCTGCTTTGACAGTATTATTCCAGGATTTATGTGCCAGGGTGGTGACTTCATACACCATAATGGCCCTGGCAGCAAGTCCACCTAGGGGGAGAAATTTGATGAGAATTTCACCCTGGAGCATATGGGTCCTGGCGTCTTGTCCTTGGCAAATGCTGGACCCCACACAAATGGCTCCCAGTTTTTCATCTGCACTGACAAAACTGAGTGATTGGATGGCACGCATGTGGTCTCTGTCAGGGTGAGAGAGGGTAGCAATATTGTAGCAGCCATGGTGCACCTTGGATCCAGAAATGACAAGACCACCAAGAAGATCACCATCGCTGATGTGGACAAATCTAATAAATTTGACTTGTGTCATAGCTTAAGCACCAGACTACTTTCTTCTGTAGCTTAGGGGAGGACCCCATCACTCCCATCTGCTGAAACTATCCTATAATCTTTGTGTTCCCTGAGGCAGTTCAACGGGTTCCATATTTTCCTTAACCCCTTCCAAATCAAGTTAGATTGCAGAGTTAAGTTTATGATTATGAAATAAAAACTAAACAACAACAAAGAATTCTGGTTGCTTCATATCCTCACCAACTTTTGGTGTCGCGAATCTTTCATTTTAGCTATCAGTGGGAGTTGGTTGCTTTTTATCTCCGATTCTTAGTAAATATTAAAAAAGAAAAGCTGTGGATATTGTTCTTTTATGGGACTAGATGCTAGATGAAGGCTATATGATCTCTTAAATACAATTACTATGTCCCCTGAGGTTTATAAATATTATCAGTATTTCAAACCACAAAGCATATACTGAGCCAGTCTTTACTAAAATAGTCCCAACATTAACATTTTCTCAGTACATAATATGTGCTAAGCACTGAAAACTGCCCTTTTTTTTATTCATTTAATCCTCTCAACAACTCCATGAAGTAGATACATGTACTGTCCCCTTTTTGCAAACAAAGAAATCAAGGATCAAAATGATTATGCAATTTACTAAAGGTCATGGAGTCAGTAAGTAGCAGAGTCAGGGTTTGGACCTATAGTTCTGCCTCACTCCAAGACCAATCTGTTCTGCAGAGAATTCCTAGAAACTGCCTCTAGTAATTTTAAAACAACTTTATAGTCCATATTCATGGTGAGAAATGCTTATTGAGGCAAGTAGTTTTATTAAAAATGATGAGTTTCATTTATTTTGTCCTAAGAGCAGGAGGGTTTGCAAAATTTTTGGAGAAGATGAAATGTTATGAATGAATGAAATTGGTATCTGAAACTTTAAAAAGTTCAAGGAAAATAGCCAAGCCCTGAATTGATGTATTTGCAAATTTGGATAAAAATGCACAGTTAATGTGAATACATTTGGTATCAACTTTTAAATATGTACTTTAAGAAATATACTAAGTATCTGAGTGGAAGCTAACTACAGTTACTCTTTTCTAATTCCTGAGTGTTCTTTATACTCCACTGACATGATAATGAGAATATAAGTAGCAGACAAGAATTAAAACAACCAGCTCTCCAGTCTCTACTCTGATTATATTTCTCTGTCAAAGCAAACAGAAACGAAACTGCTTCTGTGGTCATTTATCAGCAATCAACTTTCTGAGTCTCTAATTACATCTTCAGACAGATTCTGTGGGGCGACAATGTATAAATTATGGTTCCAAAGTCCCAGAGGGAGTTGTCTGGAATGATGGAAATGTTCTACAGCTTGATAGGGGTTTAAGTTAAGAAGTACGTGTATCTCTCAAAATTCATCACATGGTATAATTAAGATTTGAGTATTTCACTCAACATAAATGTTACTACCTTGAGAAAAAAAAAAGAGCCATAAACAAATGTTCAAATATTGAACTCTAGTTACCCCATATGCATGCTGAAGACTTTAGAGAGAAGTGTACTGATATCTGCATCTTACTTTGAAATGCACCACACATGAGATAGATTGACATATGGATAGAGGAGTGGATTAATGGTGAAGTGAGTGTAGTGTGATGTTCACAATTATAAAACCCAGATGGTGGATTCTGTGGCTGTGCACTCTTTCTTTCCGCTTTTCTCTGTTGAAATTTTTTAATAATAAAATAGTGGGGGAAATAAACAGATTCACATCATAAAAGGCAGGAATGGAATATCTTCTTATTAAAAAAAAATACATATGGGGCGCCTGGGTGGCCCAGTCGTTAAGCATCTGCCTTCGGCTCAGGTCATGATCCCGGGGTCCTGGGATCGAGCCCCGCATCGGGCTCCCTGCTCCGTGGGAAGCCTGCTTCTGCCTCTCCCACTCCCCCTGCTTGTGTTCCCTCTCTCGCTGTGTCTCTCTCTGTCAAATAAAATCTTAAAAAAAAAAATACATACATACATACAATGAGTATCAAGCATTTCCCATTCACACAGGAAACAGAGCCACTGAATGAGCTTTAAGGGAACAGCATTGGATTTGGTGGCAACCTGGCCTGTGTTCTTTTTTTTTTTTTTTTTTAAGATTTTTATTTATTTATTTAACAGAGATAGAGAGAGAGCACAAGTAGGCAGAGTGGCAGACAGAGGTAGAGGGAGAAGCAGGCTCTCCGCCGAGCAGGGAGCCTGATGCAGGGTTCGATCCCAGGACTCTGGGATCATGACCCGAGCTGAAGGCAGTCGCCCAACCAACTGAGCCACCCAGGCGCCCCGTGGCCTGTGTTCTTACGGCTCAGTCATTCGATCCATTTATTTGATTTGGTGAACACCATTCAAGCTTGGTTTTGACCATTACACAATCTTAAATTGTTCCCACTCTTTGTCACATAGTGGTCCACTCACTGTCTTCTTGCCACACGGAATGGACCATTGTTTAAAGGCAGCAAACCAAGGAAGGGAACACGGACACTGAAATTCTAGAAGTCAGCAAAGGTTATAAACTTGCTAATAATTGTTCCCACTTTGCTCATGATGATTTTCACTAGATCTTTAAATGGCATTCTGATCAAAATTCTTACGCAGCACCCTATGCTGTTAAAATACAATGTTAAAAAGAGAAAATATAGTAAAAATTATAAACAGTTTGTCTATTCAACTATTAGGTAGAGCACCTGAATGGTAGTATTTGTGGGAAAGTACTTGAAACAGGAGCCTGAAATCTCTTCTTTCTTACTGTTTAGGAACTAAACAAAAATTATTAAAACAAAATCAATTGCTTTCTAGGCATAAATACAAAAAATTGTAAACAGCGGGTTATGAAAGCTGTTGTTGTCTAGTTTGGGTGCTACAATACGTAGCTAAACCTCATTCTGCACTTTAATAAACATTCAGAACTAAGATGCAGTATGAAATGTCTTTCTCAAAACTTATTTTTTAGCGATTCATTTCTTTCCTTACATAGTTAAAGTTAATAGACTGAGTCACTAAATGGGGGAAAGCCAAAAATGTGTTTTTACATTATGGATATCATTAAAGATGATATTTTAGATGAACTTTAGAATAAGATTCATAATATAATCATTAATACTACACTGACCTAAAATACTTATTTACTTAAAATCACATCTTTATTCTCTTCCAAAATGACCAAAATGACTTTTTCAAAAATTCTTAAGGGCTTAAGAAGCCACATATATTATTGTGAGATGGGCACAGTTAAAAAAAAAAAAAAAGGTTGGGAAATACTGGCATATGGAATAGAACAGAAGATGTGGCCTACCCGTGAAGCATTAATCATCTTACTGTAGACACAAGATGTTTAAAAATAAATAACATTACACACTAAGTGCTCTCTTGTACAGTACAGATTGAGTATTGTAGGAGTCTAAGGAAGGGGGAATTAGTAGGAAAAAGATGGGGAAAAGAGACTTCAATTTTTGTCCTAAAAGGCTACTGTTATCTAGGGAGAAGAGTACCAGCCTAGCTCAGGAAAATAACTTGGGTGAAAAAATGTACAGGAAGAAGGGTAATTGCAGAAAAGGGATGGAAGGTTAAGAAGATTGAAATGCTATAGAGGTAGTGTCTCAGTCAGTTCAGGCTGCTATAAGAAAACACCATAGACCGGGGGACTTAAAGAATAGAAATGTATTTCTCAGGATGCCTGGGAGGGTGGCTCAGTCAGTAAGCGTCTGCCTTTGGCTCAGGTCATGATCCCAGGGTCCTGGGATCAAGTCCCGCATCGGGCTCCCTGCTCTGCGGGAAGCCTGCTCCTCCCTCTCCCCCTCTGCTGCTCCCCCCTGCTTGTGCATTCTCTCTCTCTGACAAATAAATAAAATCTTAAAAAAAAAAAAAAGAAGGAAAGAAACATATTTCTCACAGCTCTGGAGGCTGGGAAGTCCAAGATTAAGGTACTGGCAGATTTGGTTCCTGGTAAGGGCTCTCTTCCTGGTGTGCACATGGCCACTCTCTCACTGTGTTCTCCCGTGGCAGAGAGAGAGCAAGCTCTCTGGTCTCTATAAGGACACTCATCCTATCATGGGGACCTCCCCCTCATGAGCTCATCTAAATCTAATTACCTCCCAATCTGGCTGAATCTCCAAATACCATCACATTGGGGGCTAGGACTTCAACAGATGAATTTTGTGGGGCACTATGCAGTCCGTAGTGGGTAGTGAAGATCCAGAGTACAGAGGACCATGGAAGCCAGACTGAGCTGTCAGAATCTGCTGCAATAAGAAATGGTCAAGTGGGAAAGAAATGACTATGTTTGGTTCATAGAGAGTTAGGGAGGATCGTGGAATAGTCAAGCAGAAATATCCAGGAGGGGGGCGCCTGGGTGGCTCAGTAGTTAAGCATCTGCCTTCGGTTCAGGTCATGATCCCAGGGTCCTGGGATCGAGCACGCATCAGGCTCCCTACTCAGCGGGAAGCCCGCTTCTGCCTCTCCCACTCCCCTGCTTGTGTTCCCTCTCTCGCTGTGTGTGTCTCTCTCTCTGTCAAATAAATAAATAAAATCTTGGGTGCCTGGGTGGCTCAGTTGGTTAAGCGACTGCCTTCGGGTCAGGTCATGATCCTGGAGTCCCGGGATCGAGTCCCGCATTGGGCTCCCTGCTCAGCGGGGAGTCTGCTTCTCCCTCTGACCCTCTTCCCTCACGTGCTCTCTATCGCTCATTCTCTCTCGCTCAAATAAATAAATAAAATCTTTTTAAAAAATAAATTAAATAAATAAATAAATAAATAAATAAATAAATAAATAAAATCTTTAAAGAAAAGAAATACCCAGGAAGGAGTTGGAAATCAGTGGGTGGCTGAAGTTCAGGCAAGAAAACTAAAGTGACATTCAACCCTGTGAATTTTTAAGTACCTGCTTTATTATTATTTATTATTAACAATGATTAAGATGATACTTAATTTAGAAGTGGAATCAGTACCAAAAGTTGTTAAAGCACTAGCCTTGGGGGACTCCTTCTTGTTAATAGCTCACCTAGTACTGTCCCGCCTTGGGATCAATATGGCTTCTCTTTCCGAATGGTTAAGCACCACAGTGGGGGCTTCTGAACGCTTGGGTTAAACTCTCCACCTACTAGCTACATGACCCTGGGCAAGGAAGACCTCCAAGGGTCACATTGAGGATTATCAAACAAATGTAAAATGCTTAGCACAGGTTCTTGCACTTAGCCAGCATCGGAGAGACGTCAGTTGCTCCTGAAAAATGTCTGTTCTTTTCTGGAAGATGGGGTGCTAAATTCAGACCCTCCTTATAAGGTTCTCCTATTGCTGTTTCTTCTTATATTCAAACTTCTTAATAGAGCAAGAGAGGAAAAGAGTAAGGGAGACTAAGGAGAAGAAAGGGAAGCAAGAGAAGACAACTGAGACCAAATTATGTCATATCTGCCACTGAGAAGCTTTCAGATGTATCTGCTTCTCTTTTCAACAATTTGGGCAGGTTTCAAAGAGCAGAAAGAAGACTGGCTATAAAATGAATGAACACATGAATCAACATGGATGCATTTCAAAAACATAATGTGGAATGATAAAGGCAAGTTGCGTTGCCTGCCATTTCTGCAGTGTTTGAAAACACATGAAACAATTTTGTTTAATGTTTATCGATACAAACGTAGCACAAATATAAAAGCACAGATGATACACACTCACTTCCAGAGAGTGGTAACCTCTGGGAAGGCAGAGGGGATGGCAAAGAGACACCAAAGGGGCATCAACTATATCGGTAACATTTTTCTTCTTTTTACTAAGCTCCGAAGCTATGGCAAAATATTGGCACTTTTAAAATCTAGGTAGTGGACACATGGGTGTTATATTATTCTCTCTTCTGAATGTCTGAAATATTTCCTAAAAATTTTAAACAGAAAAAGAAGACCATCGGCCTCATTTCTAAATCCATTCAAACTCCCATGCACTTTAGAAATCCATCTGTTCAGCTAAATCACATTGTATGCATGATTTTCAGGAATGAGTATGCTTCTCAGATTCAGTTAGAGAAAAGTATAATGAATCTATGAAAAATGGGTTGTTTTGTGTTAGGTTTACATTGCCAAAATATATTTTAAATTCTGGTATCTGGGTTGAACCATGCATATTATCGTATTACTAGATTTTAATTTCTTTCACACCACATTACATTTTGGGGATGTTTTGTGATTAACAAATTGCTTGTGTATACCTTAAGATTCCCTACTGATTTCATGTCAGGGACAAACTCCAACTGACTGATGGTGGCTGGCGAGAGTGCTCTGTCGAAACAGTTGAAAAAACACAAGTGGGCTCCACAGGAACGGCCATGATCAGGGAGCTGTGTCAAAAGCAGGGTGAAGGGATGGTTCCCTATGTGTCCCAATAATATTCCTGACACTTTCCTGACTCCTTCCACCTCTCACTGCTCCAGCTCCAGCTCCCATCACTTACCCCTTCTAACTTGGTGCTTCTAGAATCCCCCTCCCTGAGTCTCCTTTATCTTGTTTTTAAAGATTTATTTACTTATTTTAGAGAGAGAGAGTGAGAGTGAGTGAGAAAGCATGAGCAGCGGGAGGGGCAGAGGGAGAGAAATCCTCAAGCAGACTCCCTGCTAAGCATGGAGCCCCCATGTGGGGATCAATCCCGGGACCCTGAGATCATGACCTAAGCCAAAAATCAAGAGCCAGCACTCAACCCACTGAGCCACTCAGGAACCCCAAACCCCATATCTTTACTCACACTATAATAATCCCTGGCTAGTTTTATTGTCATCCTGATCAACCCTACAGGCTGATGAGCCCCTCCTCTTCTGTTTTTCTCTGAAGCCTTCCCAGTCCCATCTGGGCCAGGTGAGACACCTCCCCTTCATCCCCATGGCACTCACATAGCATTTATCTCTAGGTATTCCAACTATTTGTCTCCTCACCTATCTCTGCTGTGGGCTTTGAAAGGGCAAGGCTGGGTCTTACTGATCTCTGCATTCCCAGCTTCTGGCACATAGTAAGCAATCAATAAATGTTTGTTAAATGAAAGAATGATTTAATGAATGGTGTCCTTATTCTGCAGAAAAGGAAACAGACACAGAGTTGGGATTTTTCTCAAGGTTATACTTCCTCTGAAACCTTCCCATTTCTCCTCTAGTACAGAGATTGACAAACATTTTCTGTAAAAGGACCAGAGAGTCAATATTTTCAGTCTGTGGTCCAGAAGGTCTCTGTCACAGCCACTCCACTCTGAAGTTGTAGCTGAGGAGCAAACAGAGACATGGCTGCATTGCAATAAAACTTTATTACAGGAAAAGTCAGTGGGCCAGATATGGCCCATGGGCCAAAGCTTGTGACCCTGCCGAAGAAAACGGTACATAGACACTCCCACATGTCTAGTTCCTTCATTGAACATCCTCTCTGCCTCAACCCAAATTCTAGGGTCCCGATTCCAATGTTTCCAGAGTGCCTGTTGGAGTTAGATCGACACGCCCTCGTATCTCCAAGCCAAGGAATTGAGGTAGGCTCACTAAAGAACTGGCTGCAAAGCTGAGACCAGAAGGGACAGAAGGAGTTTGTTGACAATGACCTTTAAGAGACCTAGAAGAGGGACGTCTGGGTGGCTCAGTCAGTTAAGTGTCCGACTCTTGACTTTGGCTCAGGTCATGATCTCAGGGTCATGATCTTAGGGTCATGAGATGGAGCCCTATGTCGGGCTCTGCGCTGAACGTGGAGCCTGCTTAAGATTCTCTCTCTCCCTCTCTCCCTCTCTCTGCCCCTCCCCCTGCTGCGCAATAAAATAAAATGTAAAAAAGTGACCTAGAGGAATTCAAGCCCAACTTATCCACATCCTCTCTTGAGCATCATTTCGAATACCCAACATTTTAACAAGAAAAGAGGTCCACTTCTTGGGTGCAATGGACAAAGGAGAAAGAGGAACAAACAACTCGCTTGCATTCTCCCCGCTCCCTCTTCTGTGTTTCCAAGCGACTAGTCTCTTTTTCTTTCCCGGAGACTCTTTTAAAATGCTTCCACTGTCTTCATATTTCCGACCCTATGGTTCTCTCATTCTTTGTCAGGAGATGACCTCACCTCCTCCTTCACAAAGGAAATAGAAGTCATCAAAAGAGAACTCCTTCAGAAATCTGCCACTCACCACTAATTTATCTACATCTATACCCATTCTCTTATCCTTCCTCTCATAATGGAACATGTGTCTAAGACTAATCCTTTCTGTTCTCTGTCCCAGGTCCTTCTACCTTCTCAGGGAACCTGATTCCACCAATTCATTCTCTCTCTCTCGTTCTCCTGTATTTATCACTCTCCCTTCTGTATCTCCCCCAACTGCATCCCAAAGGCACAGGGGAGCTTCTCCCCACCCTGAGAAACTCCCCAACAACATTTAGACATGCATGCCTCCACCATCTTGAAAGTAAGTTTCTGAAACCTGTGTCTTCCTCCAATTATTGCCCTCTCTCTCTTCTACCTCTTTTTCAGCCAGAGTTCTTAAGAGAGTTGTGTCCTCATGGTTCCCACTTCATCATCTCCCAGTAAGTTTTCAATTCATGAAAAATTTGTTACTCCTTCATTACACCCCTGAAAGTCTTTCATTAAAAATCCTTGAATAACCTCCTTTGTTGCTACATCCAACCTAGAATTTTTTGCCCTTATCTTTACTGAATTCCTGGCACTATTTAACCTTGTGGTTTTCCTTCTTGAAACAGTCTCTTCTCATGACTTTGATGACAACATTATCTCCTGGTTTTCCTCCTATGGTCTTTCTTCCTTAGGCTTCTTTGTAGAATCCCATACCTCTGCCTAATTGTTAAATACTGGTGTCCTCAGAGTTCTCTACTCGGCCCTCTACTCTCCTCAGTCTCCATGCTTCCCTAGGTTATCTCAGCTAATATCCAGACAATCTTAAATATGTTGATGATTCCCAAATTTACTTCTCCAACCCAGAGCTCACTACTGAGGCTAAAGCCAGCCAGTCAATTGCCTAATAGAATTAGAAATCATCCCTCTTCTTTATTCACAGCACCCAGTCCCATTTAAAAAAAAAAATTCTATTGCCCCATCATCCTAGCCACCTACCACCCCTCTTCTTTGCCCCATTTGCAGCAAAAGTTCCTGAAATGTCTTTAAAACCCCCTCAAATCAGGCTCTCAACTATACAACTCCACTGAAAGAGCTCTTATCAAGTCACCCATGAATGAAAATGAAAAATCCCATACTACTTCGATCTTTCAACAAGCAGCATTCGATACAGCTGGTCACCTACTTCTCATTGGTACCCATCTTTCCCGTAGCTTTCCAGATACCAGCCTCTTCTGGTTTACCTCCTACCTCACTGACCCTCCCTCTCCCTCTTTGCTCATTTCTCCTTTCTCCCTGATTCTTAACATTAGGGGAAGCCAAGTCTCATTCCTTAGCCCTCTTCTCTACATTCACTCCTTGGGTGATCTCACCCAATCTCAAGCCGCAAATGTCATCTCTACATCTGTGATTCCCAAATGCGTATCTTCATCCCAGACCTCTCTTTCAATTTCTAGTCTCTTATATACAACTGCCTACTCAACATTTCCACTGGGATGCCTCACAGGCCTCTCAGACTGAACCGAAACCAAGTTTTAGTCCCAAAGGCCTCTTCTGTGCACAGCTTCCCACATGTCAATAGATGGCAATGGCAACTCATTCCTTGGTGTCATCATATCTAAGTTGATTCATCTGGAGTCCTTTTACCACTGTTTCTCCATTTATGTCATTTTTTACCATAGTTTTAAGAACTTCCTTTCAAGAGGGCTTATAAGTTCCAACTTTGAGCAAGCCCGACGCGGGGTGCGATCCCAGGACCCTGGGACCATGACCTGAGCCGAAGGCAGACGCTTGACACCTGAGCCACCCAGGCGCCCTGCTTGCTATGCTCATTTAAGTCTTCCCTTCATTTTATTCACCTGCAGAATGCTTGCTTAGTTACCATGTTGCTTCTTTTCATTGTGCTTAGGCTTCAAATAGACAGCTCTCCCCAGTTCTTCCTTTTGCTTCCTTTTGGATAGATGACAACTATCTCATTGACAACTTCTGCACCTTCTCTGGGATCTTTTTCCCTCCCAGCAACATTTTCAGGCCTAGGAATTGCAATCCACCCACATTCTTATAGCCTGGGGGCAGAAACGTGGGAAGAACTTGGTAAATTTCCTGCAGCTTTTGGTATAGGACTGGACTTACCTTCTCCTCTAAGATTCTGTTAAAGTCCAGATTGAGATCCCCCTTCTTCCCTCGGGGGTAGTATCCTTAGGTTTCCACTCAATCCCCTGATTCAGCATGGAATCCTGGCAGATGATGACACCCAGGGGCTTTTCCTGACTCAGCTGTGATACTGAGATCATAGATGTGAACCGCTGCTCTTGGAAGAGATTTCTTTGACTTTTCTCTAAGCTTCCTACCACAACTTCATCATCTTCTATGCAAATCAGGGAGAACTGGGCAGAATTCTCAAAGTTTTGCAAGTCATTTCCTTCCCTTGTATCACTCACTTCTAGGAGAGAGGGTGATTTAGGAGCTGCACTGAGTCACACCAAAATCTGTTTTTCTTATTGTCGGGCACTTTTCAGTTTACAGCATGAGGATAACCTCTTTCATTGTTTGGTTGTTGGTAGTAATTATTTTTAAGTAGTTTATTTCATTGAGTGATGGGGGATGGTGATTTTGGAAGCCAAAAAGTGTTGTTGTTTTATCACTCTGAGGAGACTGGCAATTTTACCCTACCATCCTCAGGGACAGGGCTGGACGGGGAAAAAAAGATGAAATGTGATGATCCCAGCACACCCCAGTCTCATGGTGGTGGCAGGCCCTACTCAGGGAGCCTGATATTTTTCGTGAAGTCTGCCTGGCTACCACACACTTCCTACTCTTTCTGCTGCCCCTTGGTTTCTCAGCAAGGAGTAGGTGTCACCCTCAGCAGAGAGGGCTTTTGTTGTGCTTAACTTTAGGATGGCTAGTATGAGGGAAGCTCCGAAAGCTCCCCCCAGCTCAGCAGCCAGGCTCCAGAAGGACGCAGCTCAGCCCTGCGAATGAGTGGGGAAGAGGGGCAGGCGACCGCGCCCCAGGGGCTGCAACACACACACAGTGTGGCAGGAGACAGGTAGGAAATCTGGGCCTGGGCAGTGGCCTTGGGATGCAGAGGTGTAAAGAGGGAGGTGAGGCAGGTGAGGACTGCAAATCCAGCACGTCCCACCGCCCCCTCCCCAAGCCCCCAAGCTCCCAGTGGGAGAAAAACAGCATCCCTGAGGAGAAATGAAAACATGCTAACTAAGCATTCAAGCTTGGAATTAATGAGCAAATCCCACCAAATCTTTGACACCGTGGGCTTCGGCCTCAGAAGGCAGAAATCTTTGAAGCACCAATGATTACCCCTATGCTCTTCATCTTCAGGTCTTGTCTCTGTGATAAATTGCCACCTGCGTAGAGCCCTGGCATTTCCACACACCAAATAATTGGCTGCAGACAGTTGTCAGAGGTCTTTGTGTAAAGGAAAAACTGCGAAAATAAATTCCATTCCATCAGCTCAAATATTTTTTGGTATTTTGAATCTGAGAGCGTGAATTCTGTCATTCGATGTCTCCGTGATATTGAAATTGCTCTTCACTATAAAAACCAAAATGAGCAGAATGGAAATATTCTTCACATTTAGTAGTTAAATAGCCATTTGCTTCGAAGAGATTTTGGATACTTTATGTTCTGTATAGCATTTCTATAAGTGGCACAGAGTTCTTTAGGCTTCCTTGAAGAAGAAACTGAGGCATGAGTAACCCCAGTGTTTAGGGTTAGCAGAGCTGTGAAAGCTCAGTAACAGTAGCGAAACTTCATTGATATCATTCATATTAATTTATTTATTACTTATTAATATTAGCATAACTAATCTGCATGCGGGCACTGGGTTTACTCATTTAGTCCCCATACCAACCATATTAGTACTATTATCCCTTACAGAGGAGGACGTGACTTGAATCGGTAGGATAACTTGTACAAAACCACACAGCTGGTCCATGGTGCACTGAGGGCAAGACACAGGTCATGTGACCTCAGAGCCTCTTCACGCACCAGGTGCCTGGATTCATTATCTGTTGTTACACAACAAAGTATCTCAAAATCTAGTAGCTTAGGGGCAGGACTTCTGGAATGGTAGAGCAAACCTTAGTGGCTGTAAACAACGTGTGTTATCTCAGAGTTTCTGTGGGTCAGGAATCCCGACACACATCGGCTGGCTGCCTCTGGCTCTGGGTGTCGCCAAGGCTACATTCAAGATGTCAGCCAGGGCCACGGGTCATCTCAGGGCTCAAGTGCGGGAGGATCCACTTGCAAACTCACTCCCATGATTGTTGGCGGGACTTAGTTTCTTTCTGGCGCTTGGCCAGGCACCGCCCTCCCTTCCTTACCCCATGGACCTCTCCATAGGGCACAGTATGGCAGCTTGCTTTATCAGAATAAGGACACAAGAAGAACCAGAGAGAAAGAGTTTGAGCAAGACGCAAGTCCCAGTCTTCTGTAACCTAATTTTGGTGTAGTCTACTCATTTGAATCAAGAGTCACTAGGTCCAGCCCACGCTCAAGGGGAGGGGATTGCACAGAGGTGTGAATCCCAGGAAGCAGTGATCACTGGGAGCCATTTCAGAAGCTGCCTACCACAGTGCCCTTCTCAGGTAACTGCCCCCCTCCTCACCACTCACATGAGCAGGCTAAACAGCATCACGTGACAGTGAACCCCTAGCCACAGCTGACTGGAGATGACACCTGACCCAAACCTGACCCATTAGATACCTTCCCCCCAAGAATTCTGAATTGAAACCCAGAGACTCTGATTAGTTTCTGCTAGAGTCATGAAATGGAATGATACTAATTAGGAACTATGGGTCAACTCAACGATAAGGAGAAAGAGCCAGATATGAAGAAAGAAAGGCACTATGCTTCCTCTCCTGGATTTGGAGAGATACGATAAAAACTGTAGGTTTCTGTCACTTGCATCCAGGAGTAATAGTCATAATATTTAATAACCAATAAGGCCCAAATATCAAATACTCCAGAGGGAACTTACCGTAAACCTCTAGTGCAGCCCCATTTCTGGACGCTGGGAGCTCACCAGCTGTTTGCCACGCTGAAGCATCACACCTACTCACCTTGACCACCGTGCCGCCCACAGGGAGCTAAGCTGGGGGGAGGTCTGACCCAAGAACCCCAGGATCACTTGAGTGGGAGTCTGGTGGCAGCCTACACAGACACCTCAGTATGATCACAGATTTCCTCTGTAGCCCACTGGGGAATCAGTATCTCTGCCAGACAACTCACAGATGAGTTTTTGTGATAACGTCAAGTGCATTCACTGTGATCCCTGGAAGAACATACAGGGATAAAATGCATTAATTGTGCAAGAAGGGGCTGGAAAGATCCATCACCGGGTAATGAGACTTGGGGACTTGCCATTCCCTCTAAAACAAAACCACAGAGCTCCCTGATGCACTTGAGGGACTGGGAACCCCTTGACTGTATACACAGAGTGTTGTGGGTGTTCATAGGTATATAGCTAATATCAGAGACCCCAATGACATGACCAGTGCAAAACAAAACAAAAAAGGCTAAGAGCCAGTGTTTGGGGAAAGGGCCAAGTTTGGTTTTTATTATTTTTAAATTAAATCAACTGAGAGTCAACAAAATCAGTGAATGCTCACCCAGCCTAATTCTGCTCAGAACCAAGAAGTTGACATGGCATTCCTCTCTAGTCTGGGAAGAATTTCCACCCCAGCTCCCCAGCTCCCTCACAAATGTCCTTCTCCATTAGGAATAGACATCAACTAGTGTATCCAAAAGCCGGTGAGGAATTGATCACCAAAGGCAGTTTTGCCCTGAACATTAAACCTACATCTGATTTCCTTTTCAGATCTCCTGTCAAGTTAAGCCTTTACATGAGAGCTACACAGTCAGATGATTTTTTTTTCCACCTTCGATACTGTGGATAATTGCTCTGTTTCCTTGTTCAACAAAATAGGAGGTAAGTTGCTGCAACTTGCAGCAAAAAGAGATTTATGCCTCTGTCTCACGATTGAGCATGGTATGCACATTTCCTTTCTAAGAAAATAAGGTCTACCATGATGCACTGAAGTAGGGTTCAATATTCATAATTATAAGTCATAGCTCACAATACAGATTTTCTTTGAATCAGGAATTTTGCCCTAGAAGAGATTTTGATTAAGGTATACAATATGGGTGACTTCTATAATTAAAGAAAGGAGGAAAAAATATATATGCAATTGCAATTCTTCTTTTATCAAAGCTGTATTAGACTTGACTGCAAAATCCTGTCTTGGGTTACCAGTTGGACCGGCAGTAACTGCGTGACTGTATGTAGCAATGTCATTTGGAGGTTAAATATACCACCAGTAAGGATGCTTAACATTTATTCAGCACTTGCTATCTGCCACCCACCATACTAAATACATACGTTATCCCATTTTATCCTCACAACCTTTCCAGTAACTATTATTATCCCCATGTTACAGAAGAGGAAACTGAGTCATAGAGAAATTTGACCAAAGGTACCCAATTAGTAAGAGGTAGAGCAGGGATTTGGAACCAGGTCTGTTTTATTCCAGTGTTTACTCTGAACCACCATGTATATCTCTGAACTTAAGACTTTAAAAATAGCATACTGCTGGGCGCCTGGGTGGCTCAGTTGGTTAAGCGACTGCCTTTGGCTCAGGTCATGATTCTGGAGTCCCGGGATCGAGTCCCGCATCGGGCTCCCTGCTCGGCGAGGAGCCTGCTTCTCCCTCTGACCCTCTCCCCTCTCATGTACTCTCTCTCTCATTCTCGCTCTCTCAAATAAATAAATCTTTAAAAAAATAAAATAAAATAAAATAAAAATATCATACTGCTTTAAGTATTCAGTAACATAGTCTCACCCCGCATTACCCTCCTATAGTTAGCCTACATAAAACTTTCAGTGTATCAGTTAGCTATGGCTACATAATAAACTCTCCCCAAATTAAGCAAAAATAAACGATAAGTACTTGTTATTGCTCATGATACATGGGGCCTCTGAGCAGTTCTTCTGGTCCCAGCTGAACTTATTCATGTACCTGAAGTCAACGGCAGGTGCAGCGGGCAGACATGACGAACTTAATTGGGCTCTCTCGCAGGATGGGGGGGGTCTATGGGCTGTAGCCTGGTCTGATGTCTCCCACTAGGACAACTGAGCTGTGTGTGTGTGTGTGTGTGTGTGTGTGGTTCTCACCCTCCAGCAGGCTAGCTGGGCTTTTTCGTACAGTCGTGGCACGGTTTCAACAGCAAGCAAGAGATTACAGAAGAGTGCAAAGCTCTTGGAGGCCCAGGCTTGAAACTAACAGATGCCACATCCTACTGGCCAAAACAAGACATAGGCCAGCTTGGAGCCAGAGAGGGTAGGGTCTAGAAATTATCATGGCAGAGGATATGGATACAGGGAGTCATTAATTAGAGCCATCGATGTAATCAATCTTCCATAATGAGTGGCTATGAAAATAGTAAAGCCCCTGTTTGACACCAAGAGTAATATTGGTTGAATACAGAGTGTGTGTAGACTCTGTCACGACTGCCCCATTACGACCGCCCATTATATGAGAAGAAACAAGGTTTAAAGAGATGAAGACATTTGCTTACAGTTCAATGTTTCTGCACAAAAGATGTGGTCTTAGCTTTCACTGGCTCAGCCCAACCCACTGGGCCTTGAGCCAGGGACTCTGGCAGCTTCTTTTCTTTAAAAAGTGTAAAGGTGTTCTATACCCACCTGGTCATGAGTGTGTATTCAAACGTTTCTCACCCTTTGGCTTGTGATCCTTTCAGTGGAGGCCCTCATGAAAAAGACAGTTCCCCAGAGCCCACAACTCTGAACGAGCCCCTTCTCAGTTTATTGCTTTGGCAGCTTTTGCTCTAATTCCAAGGTGAATGTGGTGCACTGGTGGTAGAATCACCTTCTCTAGAATGATAAACAAGATAAACCTTGACCATTGGCTTTCAGGTCCTCTAAGTATATTGGAGGGAAGAACAGGGGCTAGGGACCAGGCACCTCCCTAGGCCTCTGTTTCTTTGTCTGTAAATGGTAAATATCTAACCTGGCCCTGACTCTCTCAAGGAATATTTGGGAAGATGCCAGGAGGGAAGGGGTATGAGCATGCTTTACAAAGACAGAAGGTGAAACATGAGGATGTAAGGCAGAGCAGAGGATATAGAATAGAACAGGAGACAAGAGGAAAGAGGGAAGAATAGGATCCTGGAAGAGAAAGAAGGTGGCGTTCTCTACCCAGAACCTGCTCAGACAGGTGCAGTTTCAGGCTGCATACACTCTTCCCCAGACCCCTGTGCTAGAAGCAGACAACCCCTCACTCACAAGTAATACATTGGCTACACTGCCCCCTGCTGACCATCACGTGGAAGAGCACAGACACTGAACAGTTTGTGAAAACCATGAACTTGCATTTCAGAGACCGCCCGACCACACAGGTACCAAGGGACCCAGGAGGACTTTCTGCCCTCCCAGCCCCAAGGCTGCTTATTAGGCCTAATTCAGAAACCTCCCACCCGATTCCACTTTTCCTTTTTCTTGGGAGTCCAGAGAATGGGCATCAGTTCTTTTCCCCGAGACGGCACTACCATCTACTCTATGAGCCATAGCTATAACATAGACCCAGTCTTCCCAGCTTCTCCATTCTTTGCAAAAACAAAGCACAAGGGTCATATTTCTTTCCAGAATTTTATTACTAACCACCATGGGAAGGGGTGGGAAGAGGGATGCAACAGAGCAAAAATTTCAACCACTTTACAAACAATGAGTGACTTGCCCAAGATCACAGAGTTACTAAGCAAGAGAGCTGGAATTTGAACACAGATAGCCAGGCTCCAACACCCACCTGCCTTAACCACTAGGCTAAACTGCCCCTCACTGCAAGTAATGAGACTGACCTTTGTGGCATATGGGCTCCATGGGAGTTCACTTGGGTTTCAATCCTTACTTCGCCTCTCTGTCATTTGTGATCTGTGTGAACTTGGTCACAATACTTAAATTCTTGAAGCTTCAGTTTCTTCATTCACCAAACAGAAAGAAAAAGAATGAGACCCACCTTAGATAACTCTGCCGACCATTAGATACAATGCTGCGTGTCAAGCATGTCGCACAGAGCCTGGCAACAATAAGCATTTAATAAATGGTAGCTACTCTTTTATTTTTACATTTTTTTCCAACTGAACTGAATCCATTTGTTGTTGGAAGAAACCTGGTATTTTTACCTCTGGCTCTGCCATTAATCACTGTGTGATTAAGGAGGTATCATGTATTTGGATCATGCTTCTCCGTTGCCAGCTCCAATGGACTATTTTCCAAAAGCAGCTAGAGTACTCCTTTAAAAAGCAATATCAAATCACTTTGCTTCCCTGCTTGAAGCTCCCCCATGGTTTCCCACTGCATCAAGAGTGAAATCCAAACCACTTGCCATGACTTGCAAAGCCATGCATGAGATGGCGGCCACCCATCTCGCGCCTCCCCCTCCCTCACGGTGATCCTGACACGCTGGTCTTCTTTCTGTTCTTGAATCTCACGACTTATTCTCATCTTGTGGTATTTGCCAGAGAAGCAGCTGCAAGTTCTTCATGTGGAACTTTGCAAGGCTGACTCCTTCTTATCATTTAGATCCCAATTCAAATATTCATCATAGAGGTGTGTTCTCTTATTCTCACATCCAGCTCCTCTCCCAATCACGGTCTGGTTACCTTGCTTTATCTCCCTCCCACGATTCACTGCTATCTGAAACCATCTTGCTCATTTAGTTCTTCAACTGCTTTTCTCTGTGTGTCATCAGAACATAAACGATACAAGAGCGAAGAGTGTAGTTAGGACTTTCCCGATTTGTTTACTACTGTGCCCCTGTAGTAACATGAGCTCAGTGCCTGGCATCTGGTAGACCTTTAAGACACAGAGGCTGAATCAATGAATAAACGAAGGAATTCAATTAGCCCAAGACAGTTGTGAAACAAGGTCATTTGGATTCAGTGGCATCAAAAGTTCTTTCCATCTCTAAAATTCCAAGAACCTTTGGGGAATCTTGGGGTCTTGAGCCAATATAGAGAAGAGAGAGAGGTCTGTCTGGATTGTGGAATTCTAGGAGATGTTATATATAACTGATGTTTGCCCAGCTATGGGAATAGGCTTTAATCATCTTTCCATTTTGTGCAAATGTCCCCAAAACTTCTCTCACGGCCATACCTAATGGCCCACTCCTATGTTTAGCTTTCTTATCTCTTCGATATGCCCATAATCACATCCCATGACAATCAAAAGGGCACCATCAGAAAAGATGGTGGTTGACACTGGCTGCTATGGCCTTTGCCTCTAATCCAGAGATGTTCGTTGACTCTCATTTTATAAGTATTTTCTCTTGAGAATGTTCCATATTATACTACCAGGAACAATGAAAACCATCTCTAGATGGACCTGGGCTTTATTCAACATCTTGGCATGAAGACCATCGTCACATGGATACTGGCTCATGTCATTTTCTAATTAATTAATTCAATAAACATGTATTCAGACCTACCATATGCAGTCAAAAGGAGATCAAAAAAAGATGCCAATACCTACTCTTATGGAGTATCAATTGATCAAACACTAAAGTTATGTATGTACTACTTGTTAACTATGATAAAAATGATGGCAAAATATTCTCAGGAATCCTGTACAGTAGGTAAGAGAATGCAGGTTGAGAGCAGAACAATACTTACTGATAAAGAACAAAGGATTGGAAATTTTAACCCACAACATCAGCAGAGTTCAGAACAGCTTTCCACACTTGGGCTCTTTGCAGCCACCCTCTTCTGAGTCTTTGCTTGTTTATGGGGTTCAAATTAGCATAGTTGATTAGAAGTTGAGGAACCATGGGGAACAGAGCCTATCCTGTCTGCAACAGGGAAAACTGGCTTTCTTAAAACCCCAGTGTCACCATGTGCTGGTCTCCAGTGCACACATTAATTTGTGTTCATCTCTGGGGAAAGGAGGGAACAATTTGCAATAACAGAACAGAAGAACCCGAGAGAGACAGATGATACCTCGGGCAAGGCACGAAGCCCCATAACAGGCAGCTGTGGAAGGGAGGAGACAGCATCACTTCAATAGCAGATGAGCCTTGTCTTATTTTTCTTTGCTCATCTGACCAGGTACTCCATAAATGTCAGACAGAGGATGAGAAGAAGTAAACACGTTATTATGAAAAAAGAAGGGAGCCATCTGGTTCATGTCAGATGTCTGGACTGCAAAATATTGCAATGCCCAGGTGACCTTGGGGAAGCTTGCACTGGTATAATATAAATATAAACTGGCCATTAACATAGATATATTCAACTCTCTGGTTTGAGCTAGGGAGTGTATTTATGTGGATTGCAAACAGACGTACTTTGAATATGTACGCTCCCTCCCTGCTCTCTTGAGTTGGCTGCGTTCCCTTGGCTGGACTTGAGGGAAGCCAATGGACAGGCATGTGGAAGGTATGTTTTGCTGCAGGAGGGCCTCCTGGGTTTAGCAGTTCCTCATAAAGGAAGCACTTTTCCAGATGGCAGACTGCTTGGAGCTCAGAGGAATGCGGTTTGGGCCATCAGCAAGTGGGCCAGTCACCCGCGCTGAACATCACGCACAGTTGTGCACTGTAACTATCCACCACAGCCCGGGGCCCTGGGTGAGCACTGTCATTTGGACCTTCTGTGAAAGAGTAAATATTGTGCTGTGGAATTGGTCTGAATTATTCAGCTCCTGCACGTACACATCTTAAGGAGAAATTTTATTAAATATCTTTGAAGTAAGAGAGGTCTGGATTGAAATCTCAATGCCACCTCTCCATAACCGTGTGACCTTGAACAAGTTATAAAATCTCCTTGAGAAGCCACTTATTTGCAAATAGAGATAGGAATTAGGACTACTTCTTATGAATGGGGTTATAACAAGGATTAAGAGAGAGAATATGTGCAAAGCAATCGGAACAGTGGCTGACTGCTAGCAAGGGCTGTTTTCATTACACATAGTTCTGCACTGACACATCCAGCCCTGTGGCCAGAGAGTATCTTTCCAGGGCGGAAAAGAGGAGAAACTGAGCATAAAAGTGCCTCTTCTGTTGGCTAACTCGAGAGGCTTTAGGATGCTTTAGGGTGCTTTTTCCTAGTCTAGTAGGCAGAAATCAACAACGTGTACAGCTCCACCAACAACAAATAGGACAGAAGTTGTTGGCTTTGAACTTGGACCATCTATATCAGTGTTTTTAAAACTATGGAACTGTGCAAAATCCATACGAGAGGGTTTTGACCAGCATTTTGAAAAGAAAAGAATGGAATAAAAAACGCACAGTGTACTTGCACATAGTCAGTCTACGTATTGTTTCATAAACTTTGGGCTTCTCCACGTGTGTATATACTGAAATTTTAAAAATGTATATGTACATGTCAGAAGCTGAAAAACCACTGATCCATTAGATCACTTTTCTCCAAAAAAAGTCTGCTCTCCTGGGATCGAGCCCCATGTTGGGCTCCCTGCTCTACGAGGAGCCTGCTTCTCCCTCTCCCCGCCCCCTACTCGTGCTCTCCCTTGCTATTTCTCTCTCTCTCTCTCTCTCAAATAAATAAAGTCTTTAACATGAACAGACATTTCTGCAAAGAAGACATCCAAATGGCCAACAGACACATGAAAAAGTGTTCAACGTCACTCGGCATCCGGGAAATCCAAATCAAAACCTCAATGAGATACCACCTCACATCAGTCAGAATGGCTAAAATTAACAAGTCAGGAAACGACAGATGTTGGCAAGGATGCAGAGAAAGGGGAACCCTCCTACACTGTCGGTGGGAATGCAAGCTGGTGCAGCCACTCTGGAAAACAGTATGGAGGTTCCTCAAAAAGTTGAAAATTGAGCTACCCTACAACCCAGCAATTGCACTACTGGGTATTTACCCCAAAAGTACAAATGTAGTGATCCAAAGGGGTACGTGCACCCCAATGTTTATAGCAACAATGTCCACAATAGCCAAACTGTGGAAAGAGCCTAGATGTCCATCAACAGATGAATGGATAAAGAAGATGTGGTATATATACAATGGAATATTATGCAGCCATCGAAAAAATGAAATCTTGCCATTTGCAACGATGTGGATGGAACTAGAGGGTATTATGCTAAGAGAAATAAGTCAATCAGAGAAAGACATGTATCATATGATCTCACTGATATGAGGAATTTGAGAAACAAGACAGAGGATCATAGGGGAAGGGAGGGGAAAATACAAGATGAAACCAGAGAGGGAGACAAAGGATAAGAGACTCTTAATCTCAGGAAACAAACTGAGGGTTGCTGGAGTGGTGCGGGGTGGTAGGGATGGGGTGGCTGGGTGATGGACATTGGGGAGGGTATGTACTATGGTGAGCGCTGTGAATTGTGTAAGACTGATGAATCACAGACCTGTACCTCTGAAACAAATAATACATTATATGAAAAAAAAA